>NW_028145546.1:2195000-2387500 GCF_977016875.1 Pavona decussata
AGTTCGGTGCTTGTGATCTGCAATGTAAATTCCTCTCCGCTAGATCAAAAGTCATCGTTCTGGCGACATCACTTGATACTTCCACTCGTTGAGATAAGCCGTTGATAGATAAACGAGCGAATTATTTTTGGCAAGCCTCCTTGACACTCATCCCTTACTAAAGGACAAACACTATTGAACGGAAATGTGAACGAGAAAGTATGTGCTCGAGTTTCTTTATCTCCCTTGAAAATGCGGATTAGAGTTTTGGCGTCATATATTGATTCAACAAAAGTCTAACATTACATCTTAGACAAACTTTGAGGCGACAGCGACTAATAGTTTACATTTTCCTTTCCGAAATGCAAATTAAAATCCTACTTTGAGCGTTCCCTCTCCAAACAGTCCAGTAAATTGGCACGCTAATTTAAACATAAATGGCCACGAAAGAATTAATTGCAAATTGAACAGAAAGGCCACCTTGAATGCGCGATACTTAAGAACCAGACTGACGGTTTTAGTGCCTTTTCGAAATATGTCAAGCATGCTATTCTTAATTGTAGCCCGTGTAAAGTTGTTTATTTTGGCACAAGACGTTTGCCCTCAACCTGCCAAGAGTTAACACGTTCACTTGGTCGCGTTGTTTCTGTGCGACTAATCACCTAATCCTTTTGGGGGCTAGATTTAGATTACAACAGGAATGAACATCAAAGTGGATCACTCAACTCTGTTATGTGTCTGTCATCCACAAGGGATTTATATTGTCATCACGTTCGCTTTTTGTTGTGGGTGTTAATTAAAGTTGGGGTGAAAGCATTGAATGATGTGTTTGGGACGTGATATCTTTCAAGGCCGGTCTGTTTACACGGTGGTCTCTCATTGCCAGTAGCAGGCAAAGCAATTTTTTTGAAATCATTAAGGACCCTTTTGCAAACTGTACAAAAGCTCTAGTATGATTCTGTCTACCTGCACATGACATTTGGTGTTGATGACCTACTTCATATAATTCATTCATACTGTAATCAAAATTTATTACTTTTTATGGGAAATTTGTTTCAATTTCGTACTTGTTAATATTGAAAGGACTTTGCCATTGATCAAGAATCATGCTACTTAATACATAAACCAACATTTGTCAACTTAAACTAGGAAATAGCACTGTTTAGCATCATTTCCTTTTGTGGGTTCCTCTTAATGAGCAAATTTCCTTTTCAGACAGTTTTTTGCTTTCTAAAGTGTAACTGTAAGGAAGTGGTTTTATTGAAAAATGCAAGAAAATGTTTTATTTATTAGAAAGGATGTTGTGTGATACATGTCCCACTTCCATCATTTTAAAGTCTGTTTATGTTCTGCATCTGCTAGTTGCATCTTGTGGTGGGGTGATTATCTGTGCCAGATGTTAAGGGTGGTTTTATTTTAGGAAATTAAACTAATGTGAAAATCATGCTGACATAATCCCAATAATGACCATTCCTTAGATCTGAGCGATGGTTACATTGTAAGTGATTCCAATCAGCCTTCTGCTCATTTTGTCTCTAGCAGTATGTGCAAAAATTATTATGAATGATAATGACTTGTCTCCTTTATGTTCACTAACATTACACAAAGATTGTTAACAAGAGTTGCAAATCATCAGAAATATTCCTTGGTGTAACGGTTGCCACAATATCTGTGGCTGTTTGTAGTAATTATTTAGGTTTATAATACAAAAAAATAATGTTAACTTGGGAGTTACATTGTATCATTCTTGCTTTGCAGACTGAGATTGCAAAGAGATTAAATGCGATCTGTGCACAAATCATCCCCTTCCTCTCTCAAGATGTAAGTATACAATTATCTTCTACATGTACAAGTAAATTATGAAAAGAATATCTGGTACAAAACTGAAAAATAATAAGTATTTCAATTTTTCATGTTCTTGCATATTCGTTCAACTGTGACAAAGACTGACAGACCATTAGATTGTATCATTGTTGTCATCATCATCATCATTATCTACTTTGTCATTGCCATCTTGAGTGCACGCACCCTCTAGAAACATCCTTAATCCTATTGGAAGCTGCGGAAGATGTTTCATTGGTAGTGTGCTCTTGAGTGATAGAGTTTTTATAATGTCCATATTGCATTTTTGTCTCCCAGTAAAACATTTGGCTCAAATTACCTTTTGTGAATGGGGTGGTGGACACAAATGACATTGTTCACTTTTATGCACACGTGCTGTTCACGCTCCCAAATTAGGAGGAAATCGTTAGCATGATATTTTCTTGTCTGAATAAGTTTCTTGTTGAAGGAGTTTGTTACAAACTAAGTTGCTTTGAGGAGACATTAATTTATGTACCTTGAAAACAAGTCAGGAACATTGAAATTATGATGTAAAATTAGTAACTGGCTGGTTTCAGTAAGCATAACTTTCCTCTTAAGTCCACAAGGCACGAATGTTTTATCTGATTGTTCAGGGGATGTTTAATTAAACAAGCAGGTTTTTTCTTTATGTTTAGTGTATCCTTTTGTTGGTGGACAACTTGTGATACAAATATTGTAATATGCATGTCTATTTTTTAATCAGCTTTGTACTCATTATTTTTGAATTTGTCTCTAAGTAGCATTAGCAGCCATGGGGTCTGTAGATAGTGCTTTGAACTAATCAGATAAGTTTTAAAAAAATATGATTAAGGTAGCATTTTATTCTTTTCTTTTCAAATAAATTTATGTTTAGAAGTATTCACACATTGTTATTTTTGTATCATGTTCACCAAATATGTTTTGTTTGCTTCTATTTAAAGCATCAACAGCAAGTCGCCGCAGCTGTAGAAAGAGCCAAACAAGTCACTATGACCGAATTAAATGCTATAATTGGGGTAAGAATTTGACCTTGATCCCACACTTGAAATGTTTTGAGTAATCCTATTTGTTAAAACTCACCCTCTCTGTGGTATTGTCTAAGTTGTTGGGGCTGTAGAAAGATTGCTGTCTGTGACAATCTGAAGTCCAGGGACATGCAACCACAGGCATTTTACATTTCATTGCTTTATGAAATATTTCCACTAGTCCTAGTTTTTATGGGTATTTCTTGAGTACAGCTCCTTGATTATTTACCAAGAACCTGTGAAGGACACACCATACGAAGATCGATGTTTGAAATATATTAAGTCCCTGTCTTGCAGCATAAATCCTCTATTGTTCTCGATTCATGGGACATCTATGATGACCCCATTCACAAATAGAAAGCCATAAGAGTTTTGTTTCAGAAAATACATGTAGCTTAATACCATCCAGAGAAAGTTCTCCCACACCCCAGTTTCACCTCATTTTTATCACCGCCCCCAATTCCATTTTAGCTTTACACATAATGTTAAAATTGTTGCTTCTGAGCCCCACGTGGGAAGAGTGGTGGCATTTTCTGGAGCTGCACATGCCTGTACCTATTGAAGAGTCTTCTGGCACATTTTTTTATAATATGCAGTTGATGATAAAAGTTACCCCAGTCTGTAAATAGAACCACATACTTCTAACCTGTCCCCAAGCTTACCCATTCTTTTTATTCAAAGGGTCTTTGATAGGTTATAAGGCTGGTAATAGTTGAGAAGGAACAGCAGATGTTTGATGCAGGTCAATTTGTGTCAGAATGTTATCACTTTCAAAGGGCATATAGACAGCTATGGTAGATGATTTTGATGCAGGTAGCGCATTTTTATTGTTAGTGATTATCACATGTGTGGCCCATGTTTTGATATGTCCCAAACCAAAATTATTTCCATTTGCTCATGTGTTCTGTTGTCACAAGAAAATAGATGACCAAGTTTGGTATCTTTTGTCACCTCACAGTTGAGGTTTGACCGGCTGTTGCGTGACCTTTGGCATTCCAAAAAATTGTTCATTACTGACGGTTGAATAAAACTGTGCTTAACCTTGGTTAAGATTAATCCTTTTTTGCAAAGTTAATTTTAACTCGCAGGCAAATATGATTGCAAAGTAAATGTCTTTCTGATTGATGGTTATGGGTGTGAAAGTTTGTCTAATGCTCATATAATTTTCAAAATTATGTTTGATGACAAAATATGCCTTATATGCATCTAATACCAAATGAAATCTGATGCAGTTGATAATATTAATTTCGCTTACTTTTAAAATTGTAATATTGCACTCTCTGTATAATGACCTCTGTGAAGAATGTGAAGTCTATCAACTGAAGGCAGTTGTGCCCTTTTGCATGCAGCCAATCCATTCACTTGTGTATGTTTTATTTTATTTATTTATTTTTTGACACCCTGGGGGGCTTTATAGCCAGAAATTGAAAATTGAGCATCCAGAAGACATATCTCCTATAAAACTTTTAAAAGTGTCACAAATTTTCAATTCATTTTTCTCCAAAAGTGGGCATCCATAGTATGACTAGGCTCAGGCCTTCTGGCAAAGATGTTACCTTCCATTAACAGTTATCCAACTTTGAACATTGACTGAATAACTGTAATAATATTAATTTTGTCCTTAAACAGTCGTTAGTCTGGCCCGCCTAGAATAGCTCTCACTACCTGCGAGCCAGTCTCTCTTTTTTGCTAAATTTTTGAATTTTTTAAGAAACTTGAACTTGAACTTCATGGCTATATTTATTACCTGGCTGCATGCTTCACGAATAGAACAATCATTTAATATACCATAGGGAGTAAAAAAAATGTTGATTCGTCTTGTGCTAAGCATTTCAAGCACTATTCATAGTCATATTAAATTCATTTTAGGATGGTTATTACGCGGGATGCCCTGAGGGGGCATACCGTGTCTAAAAACGGGACGATTTCTTTTTCCTCGTAGCCACAAATCTGTATATTAATTTATTCATTAAACTCTCCCCTCTCCTACTCGGGATGTATTGTTCTGATTGTCTTCAACAAAAGCAGGCCAATCAAAATTCAGTCTTGTCGCTTATATTGCGAGGGAGGGGACCCACTTAGCCCTACCTGTGTGACGTCAACGCATCATTTGATATATTTATCAAAAACGGATTAAATTTGTGGCGCGATATTGTTAACATGTTGTGGACTCAAGTGTGCCGTTTTCAAACGGAAATTTCACCATTTTGAAGCGGTGAATCGAAAGAATAACTTCTAAGAAGCACTCAACATCTAAAACGGTGGAAATTGGAGCGTTCCTGGCGAAGGAATCGTGCTTTCTTTGACAGTCTTAGACCATGATTGCAGACAGAAAAGAGGTCATTGAGAAGCTTACGTTATCTCAATGGAATTCCCGCAATTTCCCTTGAAACCCTGAGTAGCGTAACACAAGGGAACCAACGTAACGCGATCTTCGTGACTCAAACTATTCCATTAGAAAGGATTGTTTTATAAATCTGCGAAACATACAGTTGGAATAAATGAATCAGCCCCAGCATCACGCGTAATGCCAGTATAGCAGGCATCTTGTTTTGATTAATTGCAGTGAAATGTGACATTTCAGTCATTTTTTTGGTAGTTACATTTCTATGTGGTTTTTAATGTGATTATTAATCTCAGACATGGTTAACCTTTCATTCCACAAGCTCAGAGGAATGAAAATATTTACAGTTAAATTGCTCTGTGTAAAGTGCGTAAACATTTGTTACTTTAGGTTAAATGAGAGATGCAGAAACTTAGGAGCAAAATTTATTCAATGCAGCAGTAGTTGAAAACAGACGATAGCAGTTACTGAAACAAATCTGTCCCTTTTGAAGGTGATAACAAAACCAGATGATGCTGACAGGATGGTCTTTGTTTTCAGCTTTGTCCATACAACTGGAGATTATCTTTTACATTCTTCCTGTTTAATCTGATAAATGATTAGAAGTAATTATAATAATGCCAGCTTAAAATGGATAATGGAGTTAAAAAATCCTTTAAACTGATGAGTGTCTGTGCTTAAGCATTAGTTCTGGTTAAAATTTAATCTGGTCTTGTTTCATGACTGGCAAAAGAGTCTTCATCTAGCTCTAACAAAAACCATCTTCGTAGCAGCAACTGTTTTTGTTTGGTCTGTTATGTAATGCCCTGAAGTACGGTATGGCCAACTTGACTTGCTTTATCTCATTCAAAGAGGTGATGTTGTTTTTTTTGATAGCTCACATTGGCACACCAACTAGTTAATAATATTCTTAATCTTTTTACTGGACTTCTTTGTTATCATAATAATAATCTACAAACAATAATAAACAACATAGCATTCAGACAGTGCCAGAAAAGTCTGTTAAAAACTGTTGTAAATAGTGATGGCTGGGGTCACTGACTTCTTGTTGGTTCCAAATTATTTGTGCACTGAGGATGAGTTTAGAGCTGTTACTGTATTAATATTTCGTTCCAGCCATTTCTGTGTTCGAGATGTTTTGGTTATCACTTTTACGGTGTTAGCTGTAAACCTTCACATTGTATAGGAACATTATTTTGAAATATAACACTTTTCAATAATCTTGCTTATTACAAGCCTGTACTTGCTTAATCTTATTCAGTTTACCCATTAGCTGCGAAACGCCAAGCCTTTCTTGAAGCAGATTAGTAGGACATTCCTTTAACCCCACAATCATGGCTTATCTGTCTAGGCTGTGCTTGCACTTATCTCCAATTTCTGTCAGTGACTACAAATTAGCTGGGAGCATTTATAACCCCCTCTCTATCCAGAGGGGTGTTACATGATTGTACTTCATGACATCAAGAGGTCACTGAAGTTAGATAGTGCCTCATCAGGTTTTATACACCTATATAGAGGAAGGGGTTTCAGTCTTAGCAAACAATTCAGTTGTAGAATTGACCAGCAGCCTTGAACCACTGTTTTGCAGTCTGACTGCTAACTGCCAGCCATTTGCACATGCCCAGATGAACCCAGGGGAGACTCCTTGCGAGTCTGAAGTATGGTGTACTTTTCCCTCAGGTGAAACATTCCGACATCTGTCAAAAACATTTCCATTGCTTTATCCAAGGTGGTGCAAGACTAATTTTGTCAGCAAGATGTAAAATAGACTGAGATAAGAAACCTGTTGCAAACAGGAGTTTGCTCAACAAGCCTTTATTTACCATCTGGGTTTTCAAGTGTTGTTTTTCGGTCTGTTTGTTTTGTTGCAAGTGTTAAGAATTATTTTTGTGTAATGGTTTCAGAGCTGTATTTAAATACCACATTTTTCACACAGGATTGTGCTGTCATATGTTTGCCAGAAAATAATTAAAAGACCATTGAAAGACCAAAAATAGAAGGTTCCTGGGGGCAAACAAATTTGAAAATGATAGCAGTTCTGTTGTATTTCAAGTCCTCAGCACAGAGGTCATTGAAAAGTCACGGAATTCCTGTTTTCCATCTAAATCTCTGTGGAAAATTTGAAATCTTTCCAGTGCTCAGGTCGTGGCAAATACATGTTATTTGATGGGTGCTGTTTTAATATGTGCTGTACGTGTACAAATTAACCCATGCACTTGACAAGAAAACTGTTTCCAAAATATTAGGAAGAAATGGTAGAAAAGGAAAGTAGTACTCTGACATCAGCATTGACAACAATGGTCACACTTGAAGGATTTCATCTACATAGAGATAGAAAATAGAGAGCCACATGTGTGGGATATGTGATCTGTAGTGTTTGTTCTTTATTAAGTTATTTTTATACTCCAGGTCAGTAAATTAATCAGGTTATCTGCCTAGGCTGGGGTCTTCAAAGAGAAGTGTTCAATATTTTTGTTGATCTAAGTTAACTCAAGTGTTTAGGTCTATTGGTGGTTGCATTGTTTGAAAATAATATGTGAATTTGTTTGTTTTGGCACATTGGGTTGATGCTGTTTTGATTTGTTCATTGGCAAGCACTCAATCAGATGCACGCCTGGCCATATCTGTTTATGATGAGTTATTTTATTGATGGTTCAAGTATATTATGAATTTCGAATTATTTTCATAGTTTCATTGGTTACGAACTCTTCAGAAATATGTTTAAACTTTGATTCCTTTGTTAACAGCAACAGCAACTTCATCAGCAAGGCCTTCAAGGTTTACATGCTCACCCGCCCACAATACCACTGCCACACCCTGGAGCGACACCCCCACAACTACCACCAGGTGCAACGTCAGGACTGCTTGCCTTGGGTAACTTGACTGTTCAACCTCCACATCTACCCATGATGAAACCAGAAGAAAAAGGTTAGCAGCTACTGCTTGCACTTTGTAAAACTGTCAATGAATAAATGAGTAAACAAATAAACAAATCAATAAAAAGTTGCCGTGCAGAACTAGTTTCGTGAATTGCCCTGTTCAATTTTTTTAAAATTTTTACTTCCGGGGGCAAGGATTCTCTTTGCCTCCTTACTTTAGTCTTCCATTTGCTGATATATGATTGAATATATTTGCTGGTATTTTACTTGACGTCAATGATCCTTATTTTGACTCATGTTGTTATTTTTTTCTTCTCTTTTTTCATGTGCTGCCTCCTTCCTTAGATGCTATGGTAGGTAGATGTTTTTATTTACTTTACATTTAATTTGTCAGTTTCTTTTGAAAGTTTGCTATAACCAAGTATATTTTATTATAGTAAAGTGAAGTACTTTGTACCATGTGAAGTACATTCTCGTCTCTTGATCCCATCTTTATCGGCAAATGTGGTTCAAGATCATCGTACTCTTTGCAGTTAAAAAGAGCCATTTCGTGGACTTTCTGTTAACTAAAGGTTATTGTATGTTTTTGATCAGAACTCATTATCACCTCTTGGGCCAATGAGAGAAAAATACCGAGCCTCTGACCTGTCATCCCATGGAAGTGACGACGGACATGTGGACACACAGAGGGAAAGAGACAGAGATCGTGACAGGGAAAGAGAGAGGGAGAGGGAAAGAGAACGTGAGCGAGAGAGGGAACGCGACAGGGACAGAGATCGAGATCGTGACAGAGAAAGGCATGTGAATGGTGAGTATGAGGCCTGCAATGCTGGATACATATCACACTCAGGCGGCTTGACAGTTTTGGCTTAATCCAATGAATTCATATTATAGAAACACAACATGATAGTGTACATAAACTTTTGAAAGCAAAATTTACAGATCTATAACACCTACTTTTACTTTTAATTAACAGTGACCAAATTTTGTTTTGAAGGAACAAAGAGCAACAGCAAGAGAAAAAGAGATGACAAAGATTCTGGGGTAAGTACAGTACATGTAAAGCTGAATGATTCTTGATAGTGTCTAACAATAAAATATTCTCCATGAGGCATAAAAGGATGTATCATTTAATGTCATGACTTGTTTTTCATTGCTCCAGAATCACATTTTCTTTCTTGTTGAGAGTTTAAAAGTTTGTTGATGCTGACTCCATCTCTTGTCAGTGGGCACTCATAACTGTCTTCATTCTATTGGCATGCTGTTTAGTTGTCCTGAGGTACCACTGGATCACTTAAATTAAATGCTGAAGTTAACAATATTATTTTTGATTCTCAGAAAGGAAAGTGATACATTTTGGCTGACATTTTAAAAGTTGTGAAGAAGATTCAGATGTTGAATGAAAAACTCCCCATTTATATAATATTATTTTATTTTCCTTCCACTATTGTAAGGAAAGTGATGCAGAAAAAAGTGATGGTGACTTGGTAGTGGATGTCTCAAATGAGGTAGGTAGATAAGGTTGGCCCAGCTCACTTTATCTCACTCTACAAATGGTCATAAAGTGCCACAAGATGTGTGTGATATCGTATGCAAATTTTTCAGATACAGTCTCGTCATCCCCCTCCTTTATTCCTCTCAAATGTACCAGTAGCTGCCAATAGGGCATTTTCACTATGGCGTCATTTGACTACAACTACCAGAATCCTTCAGTTGTTTGTTTTCTCATGCTAATTAGAGCTATTGTTCTTCGCTCACCACTGGGATTACAAAATTTGAATTCGAAAAGGAAAACAAAATGAATTCTGGTAGTTGTAGTCAAATGACGCCATCATGAAAATGGCCTATTTTTCTACCTTCAGGCGATGATTTGTAGCGCCTAGTTTCCGTCAGATCCTGTGGACTTTAATCTTTCTACCCACTAGCCCTGTTATGTTGTCTGCTTCTACAAAACAATTGAGAGAACTTCTAATTTTTGCGTGCATCTTAAAGGGCTGAAGCCTGTAATATAGGTTTCGTTGTAGTTTTGCTGTCATAAATGTATATCAGTTTCTTTTTTCAGTTGTCATGTACAGTACTGTGAATATTAAATGGGTTTACTGTTTGTTTCCCAGGATGCCAGTTCACCAGCCAGAGTTGAGAATGGACCTGACTCACCTCCTTTAAATGAAAAGAAAGTTCGAAAGGATTCTGGATCTCCCACCAACCCCTCGTCATCATCATCCACACCATCATCAAAACATCCCAAGGTACGTCAGTCTCTGGATTCTCTAGATTTGGAAAATATCCATACTAATTAACCCCAAGGAGGGTTGCTGGTAAAATTCAAGGGGGGAGGGGTGTCTCAAAAGTCTATGTTTTTGAAGGAAAGCATGAAACTAATCTGCAAGTTACAGGAAGGGTGTCAGTTAAAATATCCCTCAGTGGGGGAGGAGGGGCATTGATATCTACTGGAACAACACATTTCTGTCTGCACAAGTTGTAATTGTATCATTTTTGCTGGATTTCTTACAGCCAGATAGCAAACCTGCACTTTCATCATCAGAGGGCAGTTCCTCAGGAAGAAAAAGCCCATCAAGATCATCACCATCTGTAAAAACACCAGTTGGTGAGTAATGTTGCAATTTCTCGAAGGCGTTACAAAATTAATGTATTGTGACACTTTTGTTGAAACTCTCAATAAATGACCATCCTAGTGTGGTGCTTGTATACAAAAAAATGTTCTGGGCTTTTGGATTGGGACCATATTGCTAAGCATTGTTTCTTACTAAGCAGCAGTCTTTTCCATAATTTCCAACAATACTTGGAAATATCTTAACTAAGGCTTATAATCAGGGAGGTCTGAGTTGTTGATTAGACCCTGTATGCTTTTATAGCTTTGTACTAGTAAGGCTAATAATCTGTTTTGTTCACGGTAATCCTAGCGGCACCAGCTGTGAGAACAGCCATGTCTGTACCAGGAGGACCATATCCATTTGTCAATCCTCACAACATTGCAAGGTAAATGATTCAACTGACTAAAGATTGGGGGGGGGGGGGGAACTTCAGCTACATCCAAGTCTTGATTACAAGTTGTAGGGGGACAAAATGTTCTCTTGTTTTATCTGGGATTAAGTATGAGGGGTTTTGCATTGCTAGGAGTTAAAGACCCACAGTCAAAATTCCAGGGACTAAAAATGACGAGTGCTAGTGTTCACTTACTTTCAATAACTTATACTTGATTATATGATCTTGCTTTGCAGTGAACTATCCAGTCCGACATCATTTTCACCATCAGTGATGGCAGCCAGCATGTCTGCTAGTGGAATCGGCTATGGCAGATCTCCCCTGGTAGGCAGATAATTTTACTTTCTTTGCTTTAAATATGACTTTAACATATTCATCAAAGTGGATTCTTTACTATGGATGTTATGGTCTCACCAGGTTGGCTTTGAACATGGTAGTCCAGCAACCAGAGTCGGCATGTCTCCATTAGGACCTAACCTCCCACCAGGTCCCCCTGGTGGTAAACCTGCATACTCGTTCTACGTCAGCGGAGATGGTCAGATGCAGCCAGTCCCATTCCCACCAGATGCTCTTCTTGGTTCCAACATTCCGCGGCATGCTAGACAAATCAACCAGCTGAATCATGGAGAGGTTGTGTGTGCTGTGACAATAAGTCATCCTACAAGACATGTCTACACTGGAGGAAAGGTTAGCATTGCTGATTTTTTGATAATTTAATTTAAAAGAAATTCTGTAAGTCCAAACTAATTTTAAACCTTGTTTTTATTTTTTACTCGACAACTTGACTTTTTTACTATTAGGAACATATTTGCTTTTATCTATTTTTTATTTTGTTAGTTTATGTATTTAGGTAGGTTAGGAGGGCTCCACTGAAAACCGCCTTGGCGAGTTGGACCCCCTCATTAAGTATTATTATTACTCTTATTATTATTATAAATTATTATTATTAGTATTATTATTTGAAACATAAGCAAGCGAAAATTAAAGTTAATAGCCGACGTTTCGGCGTCATCGTGACACCATTCTCAAGGCAAAGTGGATAAATTAATGCGAAGATTTGGTTTTCTATACTTTACAGTCTCTACAAATTAGCATATTAACAAAGGATCACGAGCTCTTCTGTTGAATACCTTTGCGCGAATCGAGTCTGTTTGCACATTTAATTTTCGCTTGCTTATGTTTCAAGAAATCATTATTGATCAAAATTATTATTATTACTATTATTATTATTATTATTAAACTGTCTGGTCACCTGCAGACTACCTTTCAGTTTTCTTGAAGTTTGTTTCTTTTTTTATTGACAGGGTTGTGTCAAAGTGTGGGATATTGGACAAAGTAGTGGAAAAAATCCAATTTCAACATTAGAGTGTTTGGTAAGTTAACATTTTAAGACAAATTATTCACTTGCATCTAAGTTCTGGTATAAACACTCAGCTAATGATTGCAGGCATTTTAGTAAAGCTTTTACAAAAGTAACGTTGTAAAATGCAGTTAATGGAGCATGACACTCTTGAGCTCTCATTCGTTACTGTTTTGATCACTAAAACTACTGACAATAGCATAATGCAATAAAAACAGGACTTGAATGTAGTTTTACTCCCTCCTTGTACAATAACAATCATTTTGGCATGTTGCAATACCGTCTGATAGATAAGTAAGGCTTTCTGGTCACACTATGGGAGTTATCTGTCATGCAGATCACTGAGTGGTGCCATCCCCTTTATGCCAAACATCACATTGTCTTTGTTTGTCTGTTGAGTGACATTAAACACCTGTCAATCATCAGCGACAAGGACAACATGCACAAAAGGACACCGGAAAAAAGAACAGAAGTTAATTTTAGCCCCAAATACAACCTGTACATATTGAACAGTTGCTCCCCTTAATTAATGATGATGGCAACATAAAAGTGCAACAGAACTGTTGGTTGCTGTTTTATACTTAGCTCTCTTGACATTTAATTTCTTTATTTTTCAGAGAGATAATTACATCCGATCTTGCCGTCTGCTTCCTGATGGAAGAACGTTAATAGTTGGTGGTGAAGCTAGTACTCTTACAATTTGGGATCTCGCATCATCACAACCAAGAATAAAGAATGAACTTACTTCAAATGCGCCAGCCTGTTATGCGCTAGCAATAAGCCCTGACTCCAAAGTATGTTTTAGTTGTTGCAGTGATGGAAATATTGCAGTATGGGACTTGCATAATCAAACGTTAGTCAGACAATTCCAAGGTCATACAGATGGCGCAAGTTGCATCGATATTTCACCAGATGGCACTAAATTATGGACAGGTAGGCTCTATATGACTACATGTCCACCATTTTCTCTTGGTGGATATAAAGAAAAAACGTCCCTTGTTATCATTGGCTTCTTTATTTTCCTTATAAAATCCTGCCCCCTTTCTTTTTGGAAAAAGTGGACAGGTTTATTCAATGGATACATTATTGTCCAGGCTATAGATAAAAGAAGTCAAAAAGTACTAATCTGGCTTGTAAGCTAGCAGGACGTTTGAGAAATCGTCCCAGCCATTTGTGAAACTGGAGTAAAGCATTGACTTTTTGGATCACCCCCAGCTGGAGTGCAACCCTTAATGTACTCAATTTCTTTTGTTGTTGTTGTTGTTGTTGTTGCAGGAGGTTTAGACAACACAGTGAGATCTTGGGATCTAAGAGAAGGAAGGCAACTTCAGCAGCATGACTTTACATCACAGATCTTCTCCCTGGGATATTGTCCATCTGGAGATTGGCTGGCTGTAGGGTGAGTGATGTCAATTATTTTTAAACTGCTCTTTTATGTAGTTTATTATTATGTTATGAAGATTCATTATTTTGTCTGTGTAATAACCTGGTAAAGAGTTGGCTTTTTGCTAATTTCCTTTAGATTCTTTGCATTTGTCTTTTCTCATAATAAATTGTTGTTGTTGTTGTTGTTGTTGTTAGTGTCATTGGCTATTTCCATACTGATGACGCAGGAGTATCCTGATCTGACTCATGAGTTGTTTGGGTCCTAATCATTCTCATTTTTTAAACCAATCAAAAGTACCCTTCAGAAGTGACAGATAGTCAAGTTACCTCCCGGGCCACAGGCACACCATATGGACAGAAATCAGTTTGTAGCAACTAGGAGAATTTCATTTTAGCATTTTGTGATGATGATGATGATGATGATGATGATGATAACGGTGGTGATGGTGATGTTTATGACAAACTGCCATGTGTAAGATCAAAACCTTAAATGTAAGAGTTACCTGTTGTGCCAACCACTACAGTAACATGTGTTCCCCTTAGCTATTTCAATAATGGAAAGTTTTATTGCAAATATACTTCCATGTTTTTAAAGATGTGTTGTTGTTTTTTTCTTTTTAACTTTAGAATGGAAAACAGTAATGTGGAAGTTCTTCATCAAACAAAACCAGACAAGTACCAACTTCATTTGCATGAGAGCTGTGTATTGTCATTGAAGTTTGCCTACTCTGGCAAATGGTTCATTACAACGGGAAAGGACAACCTGCTAAATGCATGGAGAACACCATATGGGGCCAGCATCTTCCAGGTTAGATTTTAATCAAACTTGGAAACAGCAAAATATGTTTGTGTTATTAGAAGCAAAATTCCAGGGATGATGACTTCTTGAAAAACTGTGTAGTGAATGACCATAGAATCAAACCCCTTATGTGTGCCCACTCAAAATGACAGGTGCTTTGCCTGGAGACAACCTTCGAGTCCAAAACAGGCCATTTTCGTGACAGTATGTAAGTCTGGAGTTTTGTTCAAAGCTGCAACAAATGCTTAATTGCTACAATGTAAGTGAAATCTTTACAATTTAGCTAATTGAATTTCGTCTAAATTTTGTCTTAGC
The DNA here is from genome assembly GCF_977016875.1 of Pavona decussata. NCBI lineage: Eukaryota > Metazoa > Cnidaria > Anthozoa > Scleractinia > Agariciidae > Pavona > Pavona decussata. Next base: position 2,209,936 of record NW_028145546.1, read on the forward strand.
CAAAATTCTTTCAAATCTCCAAGTCTGGAAAAAGAAAATAATGGTTTGGAAAATGTCTGGATAGAGTCTTATATTTTGTATACAAAAATGTGAATGAACCCTGGGAAAGCTAAAGCTCAAAACAGCTGCCCCTAATGGACTAACACTGCACATTTAAAATTGAATTTTGCATACATAAAATGGGCGAGCTAGCAGCTAATAAAACGGCTGCCCCTAATAGTCCATGGACTTACATTATACACTGTACATTTAAAGAGGTCATCATTTGCCTTGGATATTGACAAGCTTCTGAAACGGCAGGATACTTGACGATTTTCATTCTAATTAATGTTGTTTAACCGTTTTTCTTCTAGTCCAAGGAGTCATCTTCTGTTCTGAGCTGTGATATTTCAACAGATGACAAATACATTGTGACCGGATCTGGCGACAAGAAAGCGACCCTCTATGAGGTTATATTCTAAATGTTTGAAATACAGTGTGCCAGGGATCCCTTCCCTCACCAGTGTGAAGTAAAGAGATGGAGCTATGCATCTCGGCATTCCGTGCCAAGAGGCAAGAACAGATGCAGTGTCATCTTTGATTGTGTGGTGTGGATCTTCTTGTAGAAGTCACTGGAAGAAATAGAGTGTAATGTGCTGCTAGGATGCAATGCAGATTTGTGTTGGACATGATTTTGAACAATCTTTCACTGATGCTCGAAGTTTGTAGTAGCTTGGGGAAATGTTTGACTTTTCTCCAGTCAGAATTTTTGTTGATAAGGTCCATTTTTCTGGTCACATCCCTCATAAATGATGTGTGTACGTGTACAGTTTATTCCCTCCCCATTTGTTTGAGCAGAGGCCCATCTTAATGCAGTCGTTTGTACCTACAGAAGCATTTCTTGTCATTTTAATTTCAGCCCAGGGCATCCACTTGCTGGAGTATTGAAGGGTAAATAGGATACTGTAGTAACTACAGTGTAATACATTCACAGTAAATATAGCCAGCAAACTCAGAAATAGAGATTCTGAGACTTTGTCTTAGTTTTCTGCAACTTGACAGAATTGAGATGTACAAGTTTATGCACTTATTTGTGCCTTGGTAATTATTAGGCGATAAAAGACACCTGTTGTTATTGCATCATCTTTAATTATGTGCGTCGGAGTGAGGCCTTTCAGTTGCTCCTTAAATTTTACTGTTATTTGTATGTTGTGAATAATATGGTCAGCACACCAACTTTTCCCCCAATTGGATACCACACAGCCCACTATGTAGTGTAATTATTACATGTACTACTTGCCTGTTCCACTTCAGAATTTTTTCGTATCAAGTTAGCGGTAATCCCATTACTGAGCAAGCTTGAAGTACCAAGCATATTAATTGAAGGGGTGCGTGGAAAAAAGCCCTAAGTGACATCTGATCTCATGTCAAATTCTCCTTTGCTCATAGAAAGAAGAACAAGGCAATTTGCTAGGAGAATTAAGTAGTCTATCAGATGTCACTTAAGGCTTTTTTCCACGCACCCCTTCAATTTTACAAATAAAATTAGTGTTTTTAAATGAGTGTTTAACAGTAAAATACAGCTTCACACTGGGAGTCTAGTTTCATGACACTTTGTTGCTATAGTCAGCAATTACATAGCATCTTTGATCACTGAAACACAGTGTAATATGTACAGCTCAATTCTGTTTCTATATAAGCATGTGATGCGATGTCCTGGGTTGGTTTTGTTCTTGTTTAACTGGCTGCTTGGAGTGGATTTGTGGATAAAAAGAGAGGAAATCTTTTGAGTGGAAATCAATCCAAGATTGTTTGTGAACTTTTTTCTTTGGCTAGGTGAGGTCACTCTGAAAATTTAGTATATTATGATGATGATGATGATGATGATGTGACAGAGTGAATTCTTTTTTAATGTAAAGGAAGTTTTAAAAATTGTATGAACTGTATAGATCTTCACTATGATAAATGACAACATGGATCGAGTGTGTGCATACATTTCTTGCATCTTTTGTTAAAAAGTTAACATTTGTAAAAACATTAAAATCTGGATAGAGTTCACAGATCAGTGTTGTGTTTTTTTCCTCGTGTAATGCATGCAATGAGTTTGTGCAGTTCCAGAAAATTTTGATCCCCCTCACCCTTCCTGGAATTTCCTATACTTTCAGTGAAGGGGTGGGGTCTCAGAAAGCCCCCATCCCCTGCTTCCCCCAAAATGTAAAATGAATTTCCAGGGGGTTAGGGGAGTCTTACAAAAAAGTCCTTGTTTTGGGGGGGAGGGGGAGAGGGGGTATGAGTAATTTCTGGAATTACGCATCACACATTATTGATTTGATTATGAAGTCACACCATTTATGAAATGAAATGTTCATCATTCTACCGACTCTGAGATAAAACTACCAAATTCCACTAGAGTGACTCAACAAATCCAACAGAAGTGATCAAACATGTATCTCTTGATAATAAACCTTGTGCCAAAATGCTAAATCCATTTTAATATTTTTTTGTTTGCATTCAAATAAGCCCTTCCTGCCTCTTTCGAGGTAAAATATTCTTTGAGTTTTGAACTTAAGGAGAAGACAAGAAGGGCCGATTTGAATATGAACAAAAGAATATTGTTATAAAATGGTAGGCATTTTGGAATAGGCTTTATAGCTCCTGAGAGATTCTTTATAACAAGTATGTCCTCCATGGCTTGAATAATGTAGCATGATGATTGCATCTGGGATGAACTTGCACAGTGTTTCTGGTGATGCATCTCATAGTTGAAATGACAGGAAGAAGATGGATAATGTAAGCAGATGAAATATTTTTTGTAGTGCATCTTGAATGCATTGCTCAAAATAGTTCATCTTGATGTATCATTCATCGGATGAACTGCAAGAAACACAAATAGACTACGTACAAAATTATGTTCACCAAAGTTTGTCTTGTTGATAGTTGATTACATGAGCCATGTGCTGGCTTGGTTTACAGATATCTTGGCATGGCAATAAAAATCAAGTGATGGTGGGGACCCAGCTAACTGAAATTTTCCCATGTAATCGCAGAAATGATGAATTAACAAAGGTAAAGTCATTCAATCCATTTTGGGTGTTGAAGCCATGTTTTAGCCTAGATTTGGCCAGCGCCAGGCTAATTCTGGGCTGAAACCATCCTCGGAGACCAAGGGGCAGTCAGTTGGGGGCGGCCAAAATAGCGTGACAAAAGATTTCAGGAACCAGCGAAGGAGACCCTGGGTACTGAGTCTCACTGGACCCATCCTCGGAGACCCAGGGGCAGGCAAAATGGCACAACAAAAGTTTTCAAGAACCGGCGAAGGAGCCCCTAGTTACATCCTCGGAGACCCAGGGGCAGTCACACCATTTTGCCCGCCCCTGACTGACTGCCCCTGGGTCTCCGAGGATGGGCTGAAATTCATCTCGGCAAACCAAGCTAGCCTGGCTTGTGTAATCATAAAAAACAGGCTGCCAAAGGGTACGGTAGGTAAATTCACAGAGGAAAGTGGAATTTGCAGTTGGAGGTATTTCTGACAATTTTGGATGGAGTGTGCAGTAGAGCAGAAAACCTGGCCTTGTTACAGATACAATATTATTTTTAACACCTACAAATTAAAATAAAGGTTTTTTGTGCAAGACTATCATAAATGAGTTTTTACTTATTTTTTTTGTTAATGTTTCCCCTTTTTCAGTCCAAACGGCAAAATTTCACTCAAATGGTTCAAAACTCCTTTAAGGCTTCCCAGGGAGTACGTTCTCGCCTACTTTGCACTTCACTACATGTTATGGTTCAATGTTATTCTTCATTCAATTTTTATTTCTGTTATACTCATCGTCAAATATTACCAGACACAAAAAACAAAGGTAAATTAAAATAGGCCATTTCTGAATTGCTGGGGACCTCGTTATGAAAGAGAGGCTAAGTGATGAAGCTTTTCAAAATTAATGAAAATTAGTTTTGTTTGCATATAAATGAAAACTAAGTTTCATAATAAAAACTTTGTACTTAGCCTCGCTTTCATAATGAGGTTCAAAGCAACTTGGAAATGGCCTATCGAACTAAGGATAAAATTGAACCACCACATGCATAACTGGCTGATACATTGTTTAGTTGAACTGGATATCAGTAATGAATAAGTAGGGTAATCAGCAGTTCAGCTGTAGGTCAAGTGCAGGACTTGAGGTTGCCATCCCCTTGGATCATAAAGAAACTTCTCAGACTTTTCTCTGATGACAAATAATTTGTCACTGACCCGTACATAATGAATCACACAAGAAAAACTTGCAACAAGCCACAAACTATACATTGAGCATTTCTTTAGTCCAATACAAAATAGCTTCACTCAAGTGAACTTGGGTCATGTGACATGCACAAACTGCAAACGGTTTATACATATGGTTTACAAGAACAAAATGTTGTTATACACCAAAAAGTGGTGCTACTGCCATTTGTGTTTACCCACAGGAAACCTGGGCTCACAACATGTTTCCTCGAAGGCAAAATATAAGTATTTGTATGGGATTTTATTGTGAGTTTGATAGAATCACAAAAGGTATAAAACAGGTATTATCACAAGTATCACAAGTACAAGTGTACATACCTTGTGAAATAATGTCTTACTTACTTGCTTAGTTTCAGTGTTCTAGTTTTCTCCTTTTAACACTAAAATGTGATAAAAAAAAATACCCTGTTTATTGGGCATGAAACAATCAGAAAATAACACAGCGACATCATTACATACTTGATACTTGGTATGTACATTTTAATGCCTGTTTTTATACATTATGGCATGACAATAAAATCGCATACAAATCCTTATATTTTGCCTTAACATGTGGTGAGGCTGTGGTTTAACCAGTTTATAAATGACAAGGAATACTTGTTGCCCACAGGATTCAAACTCGGGCCTTCCTGGATGAAATGTAGTAACAGAGACTGCTGCAAATCTTGCAATTCCAATAGATACAATACAGGAAATGTACAGAGTTTGTTTGTACCAACACCAGACAGTGCTGATCCAAACCAAAAATGAGACCAAGCTCCAGAAGCTTCTTATGATGTTGGAATCATTTCTAACTTACACCCAGTCTGCATCAGAGCTACCTTTCTGTAACCACACTTCAAGATTGCACTGTAAAATTGATCACAACTGATTGGATTGTACTACAGTTCAAAAACACTACCAGGAGAAGGTCCAAATTTGCCACGACTCGAAGTTTTCTCTCCAGGCCTGTTGAATATAAATCATGAGTTCCTTTTCAGTCATTGTGAAATTACTACTAATTTTTTTTCTTTCTGGTTGCATTTTCCTGTCTTATCTGTAGCTTTCTGCTTCTTCTCCAGAGAGTTACGTTATTGGTGTCAGTTGGCTGTTCTCCATCTCCTGAAGGCTGCTTGCTATCATCAAGTATTTCCCATAACCAGTCAGGGTACTCACTGTCTGGCAGCAAAGGTGGATCAGATCCTTCTTTCAAGTAATTGATTCCTTTACAAAGTCTCTGTTCACTGTGTCCTGGAATCAAAACACCACAAACTGTCACACAGTGTCAGGTATAACAGTCGGTTGCATCTATGCATGGATACGAGACAAAAAACATGTTCTAATAGGGTGCCAGACATGACGTCTTTTGTCGCCAAACATTTGAAGTTTGACAGCCATAAAGCAAACTGTCGCGCCAGATCAGTGTGTTACACTCATATGCACATTTTATTTTTCTCAACTAGCAGGCATATTTCTCGCTCAGAAACAGCACACTTGCCTCCAGAAAGTATTCTTAACATCTAAAAATGCTTGCAAAGAATATTTTTTTGAGCAAAAGCAAATCAAGTCAACAACAGCCGCCTACTCCAACCTTCATATGTTTGCCGCCAAAACATGTAATGTTTGCACCCAACTAGAACATGTCTTCCCCTCCCGTGTACACGCTTAGATGCAACCGACGGTACGTGTATCAACAGCAAGTGAGAGTGTTTCGTCATATGTCTCCAATAAACTTTAAAATTTTTAACAACGCATACTTGCTAAAAGATTACAACCGTCCTCTCTATTCTTGTCGTTTCTTAATATCTAGTTAACATTGATTTGGTATAATAATATAAAACAAATTGAATAGATGGTGAAAACATTTGAGGTAAACACATTAATATCAAACCACTTGCATGGGCTTATGGAAATCACCCTCTCAACGAAGATTTCAGTTAACGGATACTTTGTCAAACGTGGTTTGACAAAGTGTTACCTGATTCACTTGAAAATGACGTTGTGGGTTGAGCTGCTAGTCTTGTACATATCCCCGGGGTTAAAACTTGATTTCTCCATAACCCAACAAGACACCTCACTGTCGCCATGTTGTTTTCTATTGAGCCCGCGACCAGTTCTAGTCTCACAACCGTAGTCAACAGGGAGGGGAGGTTAAGTACTTCACAAAGTTAAAAATTTCATTATGCTTTGCGTTTGCTTTCACAATTCTTCCAACATCTTAGACATATACCAATAAAATAAGTATGAAATGGTCGAAACATCAACATCAAACTTCTGATCTTTCCTCAGCATCGCGGAGCAAAATCGTGACTCTCTCTTCCCCACAGAGAAGGATCGGCACATGGCCAAAACAAAATGGCGGACGAAACGATAGAGTGTGAGTTACGTTGTGTTCCTTGCGAAGCCAAGGATTTCAACACTGGAAGATGTCGAGTTGTACCAAAGCTAATTGACACGATTGGTGGAAGAATCAATTCACCCGTTAGAATTGAAACAGGTTCAGGATTCGTGTTTTGTTCTCTATGGCCAAGAAATGACGGACAACACAAGATCATTCAATACGATGCGCTTGTCACCCTTCCAGACAGCAACAAAATAAACAGAAATGGCGAGCGTTTTCGCAAGAAGAACATATCATCAAAGCATATTGCTGTAATCAATCCTGTTGATGCACAAAATGTCACTGTAACGCTTGCTTTGTCCAACTCGGTAGATGATTTTCAACACGGCCAGACACGGGTTGCACAAGAGATGAAAAGAGAAAAAGTGGTTCGGAGCTTATTAAGAGGTTGTGTGGTTATGCAGGGATGTGAAGTTAAGCCAAAGGAAAGTAGAAACAATCGCAACTCATCCAAAGGAATAGCCAAGATTTTAGTTACTTCAACTGAGCCCTCGACCCAGTCCCTAGCAGATGAACCTGTAATAATAAACGACAAAACAAAAGTGACTGTTAAGTCAGTAAGAAGGGGTCACTCCCTTGAAGACAATGATAATCACATTCTAGCAGGCCTTGATGATGTGGCAAGGGAACTACGAGAAATTTTAAACTATCCTTTTCAGTACCCAGAATGCTTTGCTCAGCTGGGGCTTGAATGCCCAAAGGGAATTCTACTTCAAGGTGCTCCAGGGGTCGGAAAGACACTCCTTGTTAAAACCGTCACTTTTCAGTGTAATGCACAGTTGATAACACTCAATGGAACTGATGTGTTTGGACCACATCCAGGAGAGAGTGAAGAGAATTTGAGAAAAACATTTGAGATTGCCAGGTGAAGTGAATAGCCCATTTTACAGTTGTGTGCTTAGTGACCTGGCCTTGGATTGGAAGCGAGGCTGGGTTGATACAAACCTCACTGCTTTTCATTTGTAAATGCAAACTAGTTAGCATAAGAACAGTATGATCTACATATGAAAAGCAGTGAGGTTTGTATCAAAACAAGGTCACCCCCAGCCTCGCTTCCAATCCAAGGCCAGGTCACTAAGCACACGACTGTAAAATGGCCTATTCCATATAAAATAGCACAACAGAGCTGTTGAAATTTACAGGTATTGGTGACATTACATTGTCCTGCAAAATGGCACCCAGAGAGAAGATTGCAAAAATTCTGCATTGCGTTTGGTAATGTACATGTAGCTTTAGTCAGTTGTTGGTCTTCATCATCAGGTGCAGGGAGAGTGGTTCTCCTTGAAAGTATTGGTAGAAGATGCCTACTTTTTGAACAAGGCTGTCATTAAGCTCTGGAAAAGCTGTCTCTGTATGGAAAGTAGCCATTTGTAACTCAGTAAAATCTCCCATTCTTGTCATCTTTTTAGTCCTTTTTAAACTCTATTAAATTATCCAGCTATGTTCACCGTAGTTGTCATCCATAATAGCTAACGGCAGCCTTGAAACTCATTCCCTCTCATCTGGGATATAGCTAGTATTTGAGAAAGAAAGTCCATTGTTATTGGAATCCAGCCCTTTACTAAACTTACTGTCTTTTGTGAGGGCCAAGAGCAAGAGTCTCTAGGGTTGTCTGGGGGTATGCTTCTCCAAATATGTTAAAAAATATTTTAGAGTTTACATGGTGTATTTTGGAGAATTAGACCCCTTAGTAACTGCTAGTGTTTGAATTACAAAGTAATTACTAAAATAAACCGTGACAGATTTAACAATGTGTTAGGGCAATAGACTCCTAGCCATTTAAAACAACAATGATTAAAACAAAGCCTAATGGATTAAATATTTCATGGTCACAAAATTATGACAATGATCTGATTCCTTTAGGAATGCCTCACAGTATGGTCCATGTGTCTTGTTCATTGATGAACTTGATGCTCTGTGTCCCAAGAGAGGAAACAGTGGCAGTGAAGAGGAAAACAGGATTGTCGCCCAACTTCTCACCTTACTGGATGGTTTGGAATCCCGAGGCCAGCTTGTTATAATTGGGGCAACAAACAGACCAAATGCTATAGACCCAGCCCTGAGAAGACCCGGAAGGCTTGATAGAGAGGTCAGGAATATTGTTACTTATGGGCTAAAAATTAAAGAAAAGGCCATTTTCGAGAGAGGCTAAGTGCAAAGCTTTTCATATGAGAACTAGTTTTGTTTGCATATGAATGAAAACTGATTTTCATAATAAAATCTTTGCACTTAGCCTCCCCTTCATAATGAGGTTCAAAGCAACTCGGAAATGGCCTGTTGGTTGTAAGAAAATGGATGACATTCAAGTCACAAACTTGGTACCGTGGATCAGACAGTGATTCTAGAAAGATCCAGTCAGTGTCTCTCTATTCTAACTGGTCACTCGTTGTATTTGATTTTTTTTTTTTCTTTTATTTTAATCTAATTCTTTCTTTTATTTTAATCGAACGAGAAGGCTAAACTTCCAAATTAAGGAAATTAATGCGTGCACAGTGCTTTCGTATAATTCTGTGGACAAAAGTAAGAAACGTTGATAAAAGTTCCAAAGCCATTTCATCCTGAATACAACGAATACAACGAATACCGAGAAAGACAATTCTGATAACAGGTTGAAATATCCTAAACAGAGAGAGCTGGTTTTTAAGTTTTGAATTGCCCCTACGTAAAACTTTGGGAAAGAAATGGTAAAAATTAAACTCGCGGAAATGAACTCTTAACCTTCATAAGTTTAAGAAAATAGTACAAGTTAAAGAGAAAATTTTTAATTCGTGTTTAGTGGTACGTTAATTATCTATCAATAAGGAATTTATATATACAATCGTTGCAGTTCTAGGCTGAAACAAAGCTGGAAAAGGCATGTCCTCTCACAGGCTATGCAATAAGTGGTTTAAATAAATGCCCTGTGTACCGTCACATATTTTAAGTAAAATTACAATGCAGAAGTTTTGCGCTTTGTGTTTTAGGTCGTGATTGGAGTACCCGATGCTATTCAGCGGCTATCCATATTAGAAGCACATACAAGATCCCTGAAGGTAGCAAAAGATGTTGATCTCGCACACCTTGCTGAAGTGACGTTAGGTTATGTGGGTGCTGATATAGCCTCCCTTCGTAGAGAAGCAGCATTTGTTGCACTGAAAAGAACATTCGGTCACAGTTTAACTGTGCAGGAAATATTGGAAGGTATTGAATGTGAAAATCAATGAACGTACGCACTTACACACACATGAAGCCCGATGAAGGAACTATATAAAACGCGCGAGAAATTACCAACTTAAGCAACGATGAAGGCGACGGCAACGCCGCAAAGCAATAGGTTAAATGAGGAAAAACAATCGCCCTGTACGTGCGTTTTATATTTTGGTACATTTCTTTGCCTTCCTCTGCGAAACAACAACGTGAAATGACCAAATTCAAGGTTTTGTGGAAAAAGAACGCACACAAAGGTGAATTTTTCATTCTCCTTCTAAACTCGAACTAAACTCCTTCTAAACTCGAATTTGGTTCCTGGGTAGTTCGCTGTTTTTGTACAACTTGGATGGGTTGAAATAATCGCGACATAGCACAAATAAAATGGATTTATATTTTCAAGTGACGTTTTCGTTGCCGTAGCCGATGTCGTTGCCTTAGTTTCCTACTATCTGAGAGCCTGTAGCAGGCTAGTCAAGTGTCGGAGTCTTAAGCTGTAAAACTAATTGTGGACACTAAGCCCAAACTATTATTATTATGGTAAATAAAATATGTAGGTACATTCTACTTTGTGGGAAATATATTTATACCAACAAATAACTCTGTTATGCCAAAACTCTACTTGTCCCGACAGGCAACACATCTGAAGTGACCATGGCTGATTTCCAGTTAGCTTTGTGCCATATTGTTCCGTCTATGTACCGAGGTTTGGAGGGAATGGTTGAGTTGCAACCTGTTAATTGGGACGAAATCGGCGGACTGAAAGATGTTAAACAGGCTCTAACACAGGTGGGTGTTGTTCTGCATAACCTTGGTGAACCTTTCAACTCACAAGGGGGAACAGAGACATAACTGGAGAAGACAGTTTTCATTTTATTTCGGTGGAAATTGCCTGTCGCTCGAGATAACATAAATGTTTGAATTCTCCCAAACGTCCCTCGTTTTTACATTAGGTTTTATAAAGTTTTGATGATGTAAAGCGTGCTCTGTTTGATTGCTTAGCTGTTTTAGATCAACTTTTGTGAAGGCGGATATGTAAGCCTTTTTTTACAACGAAAATAGGAATGACCTATTGTGCTCACATAAGCGAACACTCGACAGAGTTTGGGAAAATTAAAATGTACTCGCGTAAACGCTTGTCTTCGGTTACCTAGAGTGTAAGACATAACCACGATTTCGTTTTCTTAATCATAAGCCAGTGTGCGTTAAGTCTGAAGGTGGTATTACATGTGACATTCTTGACAACAATTTTTAGAACGTTACCAAAAAATCGTCCTTGCAAATGGTCGCGCGTAACATTAGCCGAAAGCATGAGTACAGTTGTCTAATTTCATTAAACTAATTTTGCTCTTCACAGGCGATTGAATGGCCTCTGAAGCACCCGGAAGCCTTCGTGCGCCTGGGCCTCAGACGTCCCAGAGGGGTCCTTCTTTATGGTCCCCCGGGATGCTGTAAAACCACACTAGTGCGTGCGGCTGCTACCTCATGTCAATGTACCTTCATGGCCCTTAGTTGTGCACAGTTGTATTCACCTTACGTTGGAGATGCGGAGAGAAAAATTAGAGAGGTGAGTCAACTTAGACTACTGGGCCGGGCCAGGATTGGTGGGAACTTGATTCCAGTTTAACTGCTAATCTATAAATATCTTTCCAAAAGATTTTTGCCCTTGAGTTTTGGCTTACTTAGTCTTTTCTTTTACTTTAGCTTCGTATTAGTTTTTAGAAATATTTTCAAGGAGTGAGATGAAAACTTCGGTTAACTTTTAATCATGAATTAGCCTAAATCGGCTTTTGAACAACCTAGAACAACTGGGCTGTTATAAACAGCCTTTTATCTCCTTTTCAGTCAGTGTTGAAAAAAGCTGTTCCCCAAATGAGCTGTGATTTTTATTTTTGTTGTCATCAGGTGTTCACCAAAGCTCGTGCGGCATCTCCCTCAGTTCTGTTTCTTGACGAGTTGGATGCTATCGTCGGAAAACGAGCAGGGACGAGTGGCACTGGGGTCGAGACACGTCTGCTGTCCACTCTGCTCAATGAAATGGATGGTGTCGGAGTGTTAGCAAATATCTACCAATCAGAAGAGAGGAATTCTTGTAAACATGGTAACGAGCAGTTGATGAGAAAGGGCTGGGGGTCGGAACAGTTTGAAAATGAACCGATTTCGGTTAAAACGCAGAGGTTAAAACTCATTAGCTCTCCAGCTGTGAAAGACATTGTCATTGTCGCGGCCACTAATCGTCCTGACGCTATTGACGAGGCCCTTCTCAGGCCGGGCCGAATGGATCGCATTATTTATGTCCACCCTCCAGACTTGGAGGCCAGGCTACAAATCCTGAAAGTGCATACTCGTTCCAGTCCCTTGGCTGACGACGTAGATTTGGAGGAGCTGAGTCTGAATACGGAGTTTTTCTCTGGTGCGGATCTCGAAAACTTGTGCAGAGAGGTAAGAATATTTCGTCCTATAAATAGCACCATTGAGGCTGTTAAATTATAGAGGACAATTTCGCGAAGCGCCAAACAAAGTCGGAAAGAAGTTTCTTTTTGTCGTTGGGCATTTCTCTCCTTTCATGCACTACATACTTTCTTACTGAAATTGAACAGGTGTCATTTCTGGACGCACCTGGATAATCTACGATTGTTATTACTCAATCCACAAAAATTGTAGCATAAACTTTAATAATTCTCGTGTTTTTTATGTAAGTCGGTAATTGGAGACGCGTAGTTTGAGTTCTGTAGTATAATACCACATCAGACAGCCGTGAAACCCAATATATAGACCTTACGAAACTAGGAGCGGCGATGCGCATACAGCAAGTTACGATAGCATGTCAGTCAGGATGTCAACATTTACCGCAACCATTCCAATAATCGGTGATCTGACCAATCAGGAATTGCTATTACATTCGGCTGACATCACGGAACGATGGCATTAAAAGAAAGTCTAACTGCTGCATTGCCTGGTCTCTCACTCTGGTCCGCGTTAGGCTCGTGATTTTTTTCGCGCGCCTCGTTCTCCATGCACTGCCAGTGTTGTCATGGAGCTGGGCAACCTAAGTCCACTCAATTCAGAGCGCTAATGCTGTATTGTGATTGGATAACTATGAGAGACCTGTGCACTGGTTTTCCTGTGTCTATCCATTAAGACACTTACTTGAGCTTGAAATGTTATTTTTTGTTTTGCAGGCGGCGCTGTACGCACTTGAAGATGGAGGCATGTCTGTGTGTAGAGTGGAACGCAAACATTTTATGGCTGCTTTGTCCACAGTTAAACCTTCCCTGACAGCAGCACAGTTAGAAAAATGTAAACTAACGCGGTAACTGCAGCTGAGGTTCAGTGTTTGTTTAAACCGAAAGCCTTTCGGTTTGTGTCACGTATCACGTTTTTAGCCTCGTCAGGGGCACCAAACGAGAACATTAAAGCAAAATGGTTCAAATGTTGTTTCCTTCATTTGTACATCATTTTATGGCCTTTTAAAAGGCAAATTTTGTACTAACCTGCGATCAGGTGTTCTTTTTTCTTTATCAGACGGTGGTCGGGAGAAGGGAGGAAAAATGGCGCGCGGTCGTTTTTTCTTCCTTCTCCCGACCGCCGACTCTCGCGGTCCCCCGAAAAAAAGAACGCCTGATGGCAGGTTAAATTTGTACAAGCTAACACGGCTTGATAAATAAACACTTGATCTGTTGAAATTCTTTACCTAAAAATTTACATTGACGGTCGGAAATTTAAGGAAACAGAATTTTTTTGCCCGAATTCACAAGCTGCGTTGGCTTTGCGAAAATGCCAGCTGGCCTTTCTTCGCCCTTTTAACGACCTACTTGCCCCTCGGAGAACAAAAGGGATTAGGTTTTGAACGTTGCGAAAGTTTCAGGCGACCTTTCGCTAAAGAAAACCGCTCGTTTTTCTTTCCAATTTAATGGAATTTGCGAGGCAGGTGATGTCTTTCTGATCACATATTCCACCGAAACGCCATGCCTTGGGATCCCTGTCATCGTCAAGCTACAGAGGTGAAACAAATGCTTTCCGGTCCTTTTTGAGCTTGTAAGCGAGTGTTGAAGCAATTTGACTACAATCTGGCTACTTTGCCCATGTTGCTAGTCAGAGTATGGGATTTTTTTGCGAATAAAGAAATCTGCAAGTTAGCTTGAAATTACCCTTCATTTACAAGAATACTCCAGACGTGAATACTCAATAAAATTCGATATCGGAAAATCGATACACTCGACATAATCTGCGGTCATACCCTTCCTAACTCTCGTTTCTCGTTCTCTCTCAAAAAAGACACCTGATTGCAGGCAACACTCGATTATCACCGAATGCTATCGATTGTTATCGACAATCGATCTCAGTGACAAGGCCAACAGGTTATGTGAAAAGCACGTGACCCACGTTGATGAAAACAATTTATCAGTGGATGCTCGGACATTTTGGGAAGATCTCATGAAAACATCTAAATAAAAATGCCCACTTTGTTCAGAATAACTTAGAGAGCCAAAGACGTCTTCGCTCATTTTGCCTGCCGTGTCTCGACAAGTTAGCCCGTGAAAGGAGACGGTTTAATTAAAGTAGAAATCAACTGCCCAATTTGTCAGTCATCTTCGCAGTACCACGAGTAAACACATTCACCGAATTATCCACCTCACACTAACTCGGCGCTATACGCGCCTCGGATATCTATCATATCACATCCAACGCGTAGAGTAACGCGTGCTCGTGGAATGGTTAATTGTCCCCCAGTTTGTGGAGAACTGACGAGTTCCAGCCAGTGAAGGATGAGACTGTCCTCAGAAAAATGAACTCAGATAGACGTTTGACCTCCTGAAAAAAAGATACGCCTTTACACGGATGGTTATCGCGCTTTAAGATTTTGTCAGGAATTTGTAGATAAAACTCGACAAAATCTGCTGGAAAAATTTATAAACGTTTTGAGAAAATTGAAAAATAGTAACTTCGTTATTAGCAACTGTACACTTTACATCTCTCAGGTGATCAAGTGTGAGAGGTTATCAAATCAGTTTATAGAAAAAAAAATTTTGTCATGGTTTGCCTATTTCCGAGAATAGAGGATTTTACTGTGAATAGGTCTATTATGCAGAATTTGTTCGTATGGTTCAACGTTTGCCAAAAATTTTATTTATAGTTGCAAAGTAAAGTAATTTCAATATGCGATAACCAAAAGCACGTGTTGCAAACATTTGAACAAAGGTACAGTACTTTTTAAATGCAAAATTTAACCTTCAGCGGCAAGCTGCTTGCATGATTGGAAAGTGTTCAACACTAAAAAAAAATGAAGGAGTGAAATTTCTCCCAAGCACAAGCTACCGAACTTTTTAAAGGATAATTTTGACAACGTAGTCAATTGTTTTTTATTATCCTCGACCGTAGAGGTCTAAATATGCAAGTGACACAAATAATACACCACTGATAAAATGCATACTAATGAACACTAATGATACATGGCCAGCGTGAGAATGTACATGCTACGAACAAATTGTCGCCACATTTTTGTTTGCATGAATCAACGCGAGCCATTCTATCGACCAGCCAATCAGAGAACTGTGCTGATCAAGATTCACGTGATGCGTCGAAGCGCGTTTTTCAAACTTCTCGCTTTTTATTACAATTTGACAAACAACTCAGCGCTTCAGCAAGGGAAAATGGCGGGAGGCAATGTTCCTTCTTCACCAAAAAGTATTAATGGAGAAGTGTTTTGTTCAGAGCAACCTGAAGACAATTATGGAGGAGGAAAAGTTCGAAAGAAAGGAAGGTAAAGTTCCTACATGTAGTATCTGCTATCGTTCATTTGATGTTCGCTCATATAAGTTCAAAACACATTTGCATCATGCGAATGTTCCGCGAACTTGCTTCTTGTGAGATATTTCTCGAGAGCATTGGTTTTCTTTACGTTTACGATATACATTTTGCTTTCGAGAATATCAGACGAGTATAGGGTAGAGTACTCAGAATCAAGATTTTTTCTTTAGTTAAAAAAATGTTCGACAAAACGCGAGCACGTGGTGAAGAGTATGGCTGTGGATGTATCATCTAGTTGAGGCCAAATTCAAACGTTATATTTCAATTCAGGTTCAAGATAAGAAATGAATCATTACTCTGTTGAACGTTTATGACGTTCATCTTTCAAAGGACGTCAATATAGTTTACAAATTGTGTGTGGATAATATTTACCGCAATTTTTCTTCAGTTTTTCTGGGGGTTGAATTCAATAACAGTTTGGATCGACGCGACCAAAATGAAATATTCTTCTTCTTGTTACAAGCCTAGCTCACTTCAGTAAAAGTTTTATTTTCATTTATGCATCTTTGTGTCTTAAAAAGCAGGCGAAGGGAATATAAACGGCAATTACATTGGACATTTGTTGTTGAAAATTCCAGCGTCTTTCTTCGCAGAAGTTCATAAAAATTCTTTAATAAGTAACCACCGAACCATGACCTTTGAAAATTGTCATAAAAACTCCTAAAAGCTTTTTCTTTCAGAGTTTCAATCCGATTGAAATTTCCTCTTCAACTTCAACAACTGTACATGTATTATCTGCTGACATTTTTTGCGTCAGTTCTACCACGGGCGAGTTGCAAGGTGCTGAGCAAGAAAAGCGTTTTTTTTTTTTTCAAATTCTACATCATAGTTTGGTGCAAATTGCATGCCTTTATTCCTTAAAAAAAAAAAACAATTAAATATTTAAACTTAACCTTTTCTATTTTAGTTTTTTGAATGAATTATTTTAATTTTGGAGAAACGAGTTAGCCAGCTTGCCATAATTTTTTTTATCTGAATAAATTTTGTAACATTTTCTTTAAAGGTATTTCGATACACTGTTTTTGAGGGACCATACTTCGCTTTTTCAACCGGCTATTTGGTAAAATTCACCGACACCAATCGACGTGGAATTTACGCCAGTTATTGGTTTTGAGTTAAAGTTTATCAGGATTAATATTTTAATAAAATCGATATTTAATTACCATGACGACAATAAACAAAAAATCTCAAAATCAGGAAATGGTAAATTTTGTTTTTGTGCGTTCCAGATTTGAATAAGAAAAACTAATATCAAAATCTTGAACTGTTGTATATGGCAAATAAAATAAACAAAAATGAAAAAATTCTGTATGTTTGACTTTTAAAAAATTGTAAATCGCAGAAGCGTTTTAAAAGGCTTAGTGCTTGTTTTACAAAAGTAAATAGAACGAAAAATAAACAACTCTTTTAAAAGATGTCTTGAAAATATTGCCAAAGTGTTCCCTGAAGGCAACGGGGAACTTTTAAGTTTAAAGACGGCGACGACGGCAGCGCCAACGAAAACCTTTCTTCAAAATATAAGTTTATTTCAATTTGTGCTCCTTCACGATTATATCAACTTGTTCAGCTTCTACAGAAATGGCGAACTACCCAAGACAGATGAAAGTGTCACGTCCTAAATATCCTTTGTATTTTTATTTCTAGCTTTCCTAGACTTCCTGATGACTCACCTCAATCAGCTTTCAGTCGATCACAGTAACACAGTAACTCCAATCTAATGGAAACAGCCAGCACCACCACAGCATTCCCAACGGCCTCAGAATTGAACCACAGTGCGCAGTGTTCAGCCTCAGATACACAAATCAACAACAGAACCACAGCCTACCTTGAGCTTCAAAGTACCCAGTCAGATCAGACCCTTACAACTGACTCCGTTCAGTTCAGTAGTTTCTACCGCCTTCCTGCCAGCACTGACCCACTCTTAGCTTCGCCTCGACCACTCAAGACAAAGAAAACATCTTCAGTATGGGCAGGAGCCCATTGGTTAGTCTTTTCCTTGTGGGTTGGGAATAGGGGGGTAAATAACTGCTCTGGATGAACCTTACAAAGCACACTTTATGCACACACGTTCGGCCAGAAGTCAGCGGACTTCATATTCGGCTTACCTTAACTGTACTAACTATTAGTTAATGGGTCCCCTTGGGTTGGACGGGTTTTTTCCCCCAAAAAGCTCCCCTTACGCTCCCGTGGGTTCCTTTGCAGGTTATTCGGTCAGGTGTCGAAATTAGGCCAAATTCTCTTCGATTCTTTCAGATTCGATTCGACTTTTTTCGGAGCATTTCGGAGCACTTCATCGCTGTCTTTACCGCCTTCTCCTTCGTCGACGTCGTGGTAATCGGTTCGGTGGCGATCACCAGCTTAGTTGCGCAAAAGCAAATTTGATATGACACACTTCACTTGACAGCGTGAGCGCTGATTTTAAGTGAAGCTTTCTTCCGTAAGGTTCAACCAGACATTTATTTAATTCAATGCTAGAAAACTAGAGGCTATAGGCCATTCAACCATTGTAAGGAGACCTTATTTGGCCACTCCTCACAGGTTTAGTGGTCTCTCTTGTTACAGGTATATAGTTACTCAGGCTCGCAAGTTTGGTGGGCAACAACCTCAGTTTAAGTTAGGCGCACCACTGGCGTGTAAAAAGGCGCAAGCAGATCCTTTCGAAGCATGATTTCCGTAAGATGTAACTGAAAGAGGCACTAAAATTCGAGAAATTAGTTTAAGAGGTTATCACCAAACCTGAGAGCGTAGCCCTAGTGACAGGAAAATCATGACTCAGTAGTTAGCCGGGATATAATGGGACAACGCACACACGCCAGCTTAGATCGTTTACAAATCGTAATCGTAGGTAGTCTTCGAGACCAATCTACGACGCAGAATCATTGGACAAGCATGGAGGTCGGACCATAGACGGCCAAATAGTCAGAGAAGATAGTCCAAGATTATAGTTATTAGAAAGTGGCAGTTATTTGGGAGGATTTTCTTACTGTGGCAGTGTTGACACTGAGATGTCCTCGAGTTGATACTCAGGCCAACTAGTCTCCTTCGCAGGCGAAATTTGGATTGTCACGCTTTGCGCGGCGATCCAGTCGGTTGCGAAGGATTCTAGGGATGGTCGAGCTTGAGTATATTTGTCTCTTTGTTGATCTTGCCTTGTGGGAGGAACCTCCTCTACAAGAAAGGCCCGCATTGCACTTCGCGGCGAGAGAGCTTAGATCGTCTACAAATCGTAGGCGTAGGAAGTCTTCGCAACCTATGGAGACTGGTGAAGTACGAAGCTTGCCGGCACTGGTCGGCAGAGCCACAGTGGTGCATGTGGAGCAGCCTTCGCAGTCTACTGGTCAGTGGTTTGACACTGGTGCTGGCCGGCCGAAGAAAGAAGAACAAAGACTCAAGCCGCCCCATAGGTATCTTGATTAGTCAGTATAAGTAGGCGAGTAAGCTGCCATAGCGGTGATGAACAAAGACGTCGAACCAAGGACCTGGACCTGGATGTGGCATAGAACGAGTCGTTTGTGCTTGGATGTTATTGGTTACCACTGCCGAAATTTTGTTTTAACGTTAAATGGAAGAAAATAAAAATTGGTTATGGCTGCAACTGGGGCCATAAAAAATAATAAACTAAAAACCAGATCACAGACAAGTTATCATGCGGCAGCGGAAATGACCTGTTGCTGGGATTAGGAAGAAGAGTAGTCAAAGAAGATAGCAGATAGCAATAATTTTAATTTGAGTTGATCTAACTGGTGTTAATGGACAAGCTTCATGAAGGGCGGAGTAAAATGTCTTCTCAGACATAAAGGGCACCTTATATTTTGACAATTTCGCACTTTTATCGCAAAATATCATTACTTTACACCTGTATTCGTGGCCGTATTTTAGCTCCCCCATTGAAGTCAACGCCCAGCAACAACTGTTAGGACAGCTATATATAAATAATACTATATTTCACGTTTTCGCAGTGGTGAAAGTTGGCTACAACCACTGCAATTCGTCTAAAACCTGAACTTTATCGGTTGAGCATATTTTAAAAATAAATTTAGCCAAACGTAGCGGCATACCGAGCGAAAGCATAAATGGTTGTATTCCAATCACACGGTTGTGAAAACGTGCAACTGGCCGGCCGGCACCAATTTCCGGGTAAGACCTCGCCACTGACTGGTTAAGATGTCAACGCTGATTGCGCGTCCGTTCGAATCACCTTTGACTTCCGAGCCTACACCAGCATGGAGCAACGTCGTAACGCGTGAAAGCCAAGCAGGTTGGTTGCCACTGGCAACAGGTACGTGGGTTCACCGCATGATACAACCACGAAGTTGTATCACACTGGAAGATAACAGCAATCCCGGATCTTTGCTTCAACCGCACCATGATTCTCTGGTCGTACACTTTTGATTAACGTCGGGTACATCGTAAAGTTTTCTTAAGAAAAAGCAAAAGTCTAGGATTGGTGTTATCTTCTAAAGTTAAATATAAAAAGTTCGATCCTAACTTCGCTATTTGGCTTCGATTCGGCTTCTCGATATTTTTTTTCGGCTATCGAATTCGGCTTTCGATCCGCTGCACACTTCCGAGAGCATGGGTGAAGGCTTAGTATCGACAAGGTCTCGATAACAAGCAGTTAAACACCTCTGCGCAACGCCCAGGGAACCCTGGGGAGTTCCTCTCGTAAGTGTCACGTTTTATGGACACAGGAGCTCTCTTCGGTTTCTCTTGGCGCCAAATTTTTCATGTAGGAGCGCGTCCCTTCGGCGATTTTTTTCGATATGGAGATACTTTAAGGTGTAACTTTAGATACTTTAAAAATAAATCTACAAGAACAAAACTGTGTCTTGTGTCTTTATTTAACTTTAACTAAACTAAACTAAACTAGACTAAACTAAACCAAGCAACAAATACTAACGGCAATATTTTATTTCAGGGAAAATGCTAACCCAATGATTCTTTTTCAGGAAAGAAATACGCTATTTTTTCTCTGATAAAACCTTTTTTCGACGACAATGATGGTTTGGAATCCTCTTCTCTTTTTTCCTCACTGCTTCTTGGACACATTATTTTTTCTCCGATAAACCTTTTTCGACGACAACGATGGCTTGGAATCGTCTTCTTTTTTTTCCTCGCCGCTTCTTGGACACATTATTTTTTCTCCGATAAATCTTTTACGACGACAACGATGGTTTGGAATCGTCTTCTTTTTTTCCTCCCTCTTCTTGGACACCTCAGACGACTTCCATCGCTTTTTGCCGCACGCATATCAAGAATATAATTGCACGAAAGTGTTATTACGACGCTTGTAATGGCTCAATGAAATTAATAAAAAATATACAAAAAGGGCTGCCTGTGTCTTAATCATGTCTTTTTTGCATTCAATAACAGTGTTATGAAAATATACTAACAATAAAAACCTTCACAAATGGAAGCTGTCAGAGTATTTTACTCGCGTCTTGCGTTGTTTTTCCACAACTAACGCTTTAGTTTCAGCTCTTCATTTTTTCACATTCTTCGAAGGATGCACATTTTTTCTCTTTCAATCATTATCGAATCCCGAAGAGATCTCTGAACAAGATTACATCAACACATCTGAAGTCGAATGGCTAAGAGGTGGCGAGACATTTTTACGGAAAAACGCACATTTTTGTCAAGCAATCGACGCTCATTGACACACTGCATAGATAACCATCAAAGGTCAAGGAAGAGAGGAAGATAGCAGCTCTAAAGAAGAAGAAATCAGTGACGGAAATAGAAGCATATGCATATCGTTTGCCAAGAACAGCTTCAGAGTTGAGGTCAGGTGAGCCTTGTTCCTTTATTTTGTTCATTCTAACAGTGTATGGCATACATTCAGTTTTTAGTTCACAGTGAGTGGAGAGCTCCAATGCTGAACATCCATGGCACCAGAGAAATCCACAGACAAAAATTTCAGAAACGGAGTTGCACCTCAAGGTAAAACCGTAAGTACAACAAATTAAAAATCTTCTACCTTTACGATGACCGTGTCGATTCTGCGACAGTCCAATTCGAAAATACGCAAAAACCATGCATATAAAGAAAATGGTAGCGATGTTCAACCTGCGCACTTCATTAGGATTTAATCCCAAAGTCTTCTCAATGTTTGCTCAAGTTAAAGTTTCTTTTCACCTTATCTACTCCAAAATACATTGTTGAGCTCAACAAACTAAAATCTGGGTATTAACTGCAATTCAAAGCAATTGAAATCTCGTTGACTCATGTCAACTCATGAATTTCATTTTACTTACATTTAGGTCACCAATCAGGAGATGATCAGATTAAGTCCAGAGAAAAGTCAGCGGCTGGAAAAGAATTAACACCCAGCGGCTTCTTGAGGTAATCTCCGCGGCTAGCGTCAATAGAGCCAAGAGTAAAATCTGCACTATGAATGGGATTCAAACCCAATGACTTCAGAATTGACCTTAGCGAATTTATCTTACTTTAGGTAATCTGCGCAAAGGAAGTCAACAGAGCCCAGAGTAAATCTGCACCATGGCGCCAGGGAAATCCTCAGACAAACATTTATGAAACGGCGTTGCACCTCAATGCAAAACCGTAAGTACAACAAATTAAAAATCTTCTACTTTTACAACGACTGTCGATCCCACAATAGTCCAATTCGAAAATACGCAAAAACCATAAGAAACTGACTAGCGATGTACAATCTGCGCACTTCAGTGGGATTTAAAACCAAAGGCCTATCAATGTTTGACTAGGTTAGAGGTTCTTTTCACCTTATCTACTACAAAATATATTGTGGAGCTCAACAAAACTTAGATCAAAATCGGCGCATTAACTGCAACCGGCAAATCAATTGAAATCTCGTTGTCTCACGTCAACTCATGAATTTCATTTCGCTTACATTTAGGTCACCAACCAGGAGATGTTCAGATTAAGTCCAGAGTAAAGTCTGCGCCTAGAAAAAAACATAAAACCCTGCGGCTTCTTGAGGTAATCTCCCCGGCTGGAGTCAATTAAGCCCAGAGCAAATCTGAGCCATGAATGGGATTCAAACCCAATGGATTCAGAGTTTACCTCAGTGAATTTATCTTACTTTAGGTAATCTGGACAGAGGAAGTCAACAGAACCCAGATTAAAATCCGTGCCATGAATGAGGCTAAAACCCGATGACTTCAGAATTGAACTTAGTGAATTTATCTTAATTTAGGTAATCTGCGCAGAGGAAGTCAACAGAGCCCAGAGTAAATCTGCACCATGACACCAGGGAAATCCTCAGACAAACATCTATGAAACGGCGTTGCACCACAATGCAAAACCGTAAGTACAACAAATTAAAAATCTTCTACTTTTACGATGACTGTCGATCCCACAATAGTCCAATTCAAAAATACGCAAAAACCAGAAGAAACTGACTAGCGATGTACAATCTGCGCACTTCAGTGGGATTTAAAAACAAAAGCCTATCAATGTTTGACAAGGTTAGAGTTCCTTTTCACCTTATCTACTACAAAATATATTGTGGAGCTCAGCAAAACTTAGATCAAAATCGGCGCATTAACTGCAATTCAAATCAATTGAAATCTCGTTTTCTCACGTCAACCCATGAATTTCATTTCGCTTACATTTAGGTCACCAATCATGAATGGGATTCAAACCCCGTGACTTCAAAATTAACTTAAAGTGCCCATATCGGAATTTTTTTTATTTTCTTATCTGAATCTAAACATCACCCTAAGAACTTCAGTGAAAAAATTTTTTGATTTGCATAAAACGCGAATTTTTTATGAATTTTATAAGACGTTCAAATTTGCCGCCATTTTGGCCCACCATTCGCATTAGTCTTCTCTCGGTTTAGCAAGAGCTGTGACGTAGATTCAGGAACACGTGACTTCAGCCTTTCTCTGGATCTCACTGAAAACAAGTCGCGGTATTTCTGCACGTTTCTCGAAAATGCCGGAAAGATGTGTTGCAGCGAGATGTGGAAACATCAAAGACGAAGCGAATGGAATAAGCATGCACAGGATTCCGTTCTTTGGCACCAAATGCCCGCAAAGACTGAGGAGGCGAAAGAAATGGATCGATTTTATGCTGGAGCGGAGGAAGATGTGGACGCGCGCCTGGAAAGACCTCGTCCTTGTGCTCGATGCACTTCAATGACGAGGATTTCACAAGGCTGATGAATTCAGGTTTAAACTTAAAACGTGAACTGAAGTAGGATGACATCGCGTTTGTGTTTATCCTTTAAAACAGCTAAGCGAAAGGAAGACGAAGACCAAGAGCCACCTTCGAAGATCGAGGAGCAGGGAAAAGCGAATGGTAAGCTTTCGATACTGAATATTGACACCCGCTTGTGACATTCTAAGCGTTGTAACCTTCTGAGGTTTATAGGTTGACCTTACTGTTAACTCAGTCGCAAGTTTTATAAAATATGGCGTAATTGTTTTGGTATTTATTCTCATAGATCGTGAGATCCGCGAAGTTTCGTTGAGACCAAGCTCTCAAAAAATACTAGCACAAATGCTACCACTGATGTAAATAGATCGATGCGAGAACAGTCGCACTCGGCGGGCGAACACAGAAAACATTGTAAACCACGATGTAGGTAAGGTAGATAAACTGCAGCAAGAATTCAACGAGCTCAAACAAATATTGTACACACATGTGTTGCAGAATTCTGCAAACAATAAAAATGTTGAAAAGTATAACAGCGTTATCTCTGAAAACCTAACCACCACAACGGGGGTTCAAAATAAAAAAGGGCACAAAACAAATAACAAGCGCAAAGAGCGCAGAAAAAATTTGGTTAAAAAACGGATTGAGACACAAAGAGACAAACACGAGAAATTCATGAAGAATTTTTCAAACAAACAACTTAGCGACAGCCTGTTAGCGTTATTTCTAAAGGGCTCAAATTTGTCCCGACACCGGTGACTGACACGAATTACATTAGACGCCAAGACTTCGAACATTTCGCAAGACGTATGCGCCTAAAAGATACAATGGATTTCTTTAACTGTAGGACAGTGACAAAAAGGAAATTAACCTGTTCATTGGACAAGCTAACAACTTCCATCCTACAATTAAATTTACGGCCGAAGTTTCAGAGAACGAGACAAGCTATTATTATCACAGTTCAACACGTGTCCTTCCTGTAGTTCCGCGAGAACAATGTCGCTAGTCAGCGCTTCCAAATTGCCTTCGAGTTCCTTGTAGAAGTAGCACTCGCTGATATTTGCTAGCAGATCACGGCTACAGTTACCACAAGTACATCTACATGGAAAATAATCCGTTCGAATGTATGTGAGTACTTGGCCATAGTTTTGACAGATGATAATGAAGAGCGCGTATGCAAAATGCAAGGTGAGAAATTTACCATCCACTAACACGCACTCTATTTTCCAAGCGTTTCGTTAAATCTTCCTCGAGTCATCGCTTCTCCTCTTGTTCCTTGCGATATCTTTTTAGCCATTCTTCGTCTGCTATCGGCTCATCCGCGTACGGTTCGAGTGTATCATCATCTTCACTCGTATTACTTGTTTCGTGGACGCCATCTATCGCCTCGACTTCGACGCTTTCAAATTCGTCCTATCTGCTTTCTTCAGCGGTTTGCTACTTTCCGTGTCAGATAAGTTTTCTGCCATGGAATATACTTATTTGGAGCTAAGTTTTTCCTTCCTACCGGTGAATCTGACGATTTTCTTTCTGCCGCGAATGTACTTTACTGAAGGTCAAGTGAGTGCATAGACTCGAGAGTTCCTGAATGTACGTCACAGACCATGTCACGTGGCCCTATTGTGAGCCCGCGGCATTCTCATCAGCGGGGCGGGTGGACCGCAATAAAATAGGATTATAAAGAGTTGTAAAATTCATAAAAAATTCGCGTTTCATGCAAATCGAAAAATTTTTTCGCGGACGTTCTTCGCGTGATGTAAAGATTCAGACGAGAAAATAAAAAAAATTCCGTTATGGGCACTTTAAGGAATTTATTTTACATTAGGTAATCAGCGCGCGGGAAGTCAATAGAGCCCAGAGTAAAATCTGCGCCAGGAATGGGATTCAAACCCAGTGACTTCAAAATTAACTTAAGGAATTTATTTTACTTTAGGTAATCAGCGCGCGGGAAGTCAATAGAGCCCAGAGTAAAATCTGCGCCAGGAATGGGATTCAAACTCAATGACTTCAAAATTAACCTTGGCAAATTTATTTTACTTTAGGTAATCAGCGCGCTGGAGGTCAATAGAGCCCAGAGTAAAATCTGCGCCATAAATGGGATTCAGACCCAATGACTTCCTAATTAACTTAAGGAATTTATTTTCCTTTAAGTAATCAGCGCGCAAAAAGTCAACAGAGCCCAGAGTGAAATCTGCGCCAGGAATGGGATTCAAACCCAATGACTTCCTAATTAACTTAAGGAATTTATTTTACTTTAGGTAATCAGCGCGCAAAAAGTCAACAGAGCCCAGAGTGAAATCTGCGCCAGGAATGGGATTCAAACCCAATGACTTCAAAATTAAACTTAAGGAATTTATTTTACTTTAAGTAATCAGCGCGCGGTAAGTCAATAGAGCCCAGAGTAAAATCTGCGCCAGGAATGGGATTCAAACCCAGTGACTTCAAAATTAACTTAAGGAATTTATTTCACATTAGGTATTCAGCACGCAAAAAGTCAACCGAGCCCAGAGTAAAATCTGCGCCAAGAATGGGATTCAAACCCAGTGACTTCAAAATTAACTTAAGGAATTTATTTTACTTTAGGTAATCAGCGCGCGGAAAGTCAATAGAGCCCAGAGTAAAATCTGCGCCAAGAATGGGATTCAAACCCGATGACTTTAAAATTAACTTAAGGAATTTATTTTACTTTAGGTAATCAGCGCGCGGAAAGTCAATAGAGCCCAGAGTAAAATCTGCGCCAGGAATGGGATTCAAACCCAGTGACTTTCTAATTAACTTAAGGAATTTATTTTACTTTAAGTAATCAGTGCGCGGTAAGTCAATAGAGCCCAGAGTAAAATCTGCGCCAAGAATGGGATTCAAACCCGATGACTTTAAAATTAACTTAAGGAATTTATTTTACTTTAGGTAATCAGCGCGCGGAAAGTCAATAGAGCCCAGAGTAAAATCTGCGCCAGGAATGGGATTCAAACCCAGTGACTTTCTAATTAACTTAAGGAATTTATTTTACTTTAAGTAATCAGTGCGCGGTAAGTCAATAGAGCCCAGAGTAAAATCTGCGCCAAGAATGGGATTCAAACCCAATGACTTCAAAATCAACCGTAGCAAATTTATCTTACTTAGGTAATCAGCGCACAGGAAGTCAACAGAGCACAGAGTGAAATCTGCGCCAGGAATGGGATTCAAACCCAATGACTTCAAAATCAACCGTAGCAAATTTATCTTACTTAGGTAATCAGCGCAATGGGAGTCAACAGAGCCCAGAGTAAAATCTGCGCCAGGAATGGGATTCAAACCCAGGGACTTCCTAATTAGCTTAAGGAATTTATTTTACTTTAGGTAATCAGCGCGCTGGAGGTCAATAGAGCCCAGAGTAAAATCTGCGCCAGGAATGGGATTCAAACCCAATGACTTCACAATTAACTTAAGAAATTTATTTTACTTTAGGTAATCAGCGCGCGGAAAGTCAATAGAGCCCAGAGTAAAATCTGCGCCATGAATGGGATTCAAACCCAGTGACTTCCTAATTAACTGAGGGAATTTATTTTACTTTAGGTAATCAGCGCGCAAAAAGTCAACCGAGCCCAGAGTGAAATCTGCGCCAGGAATGGGATTCAAACCCAATGACTTCTAAATCAACCTTAGCAAGTTTACTTTACATTAGGTAATCAGAGCGCGGTAAGTCAATAGAGCCTAGAGTGAAATCTGCGCCAGGAATGGGATTCAAACCCAATGTCTTCCTAATTAACTTAAGGAATTTGTTTTACTTTAGGTATTCAGCGCGCAAAAAGTCAACAGAGCCCAGAGTGAAATCTGCGCCAGGAATGGGATTCAAACCCAATGACTTCCTAATTAACTTAAAGAATTTGTTTTACTTTAGGTATTCAGCGCGCGGGAAGTCAATAGAGCCCAGAGTAAAATCTGCTCCATAAAAGGGATTCTAACCAAATGACTTCAAAATTATCCTAAGCGAATTTATCTTACTTAAGGTAATCTACGCAGAGTAAGTCAATAGAGCCCAGAGTAAAATCTGCGCCATGAATGGGATTCAAACCCAGCGACTTCAAAATTAACTTTAGGAATATATTTTACTTGAGGTATTCAGCACGTTCGAAGTCAATAGAGCCCAGAGTAAACTCTGCACCATGATTGGGATTCAAACCCAATGACTTTAAAATTAACCTTAAAGAATTTATCTTACTTTAGGTAATCTACGCAGAGGAAGTCAATAGAGCCCAGAGTAAAATTTGCGCTATGAATGGGATTCAAACCCAATGTCTTCCTAATTAACTTAAGGAATTTGTTTTACTTTAGGTATTCAGCGCGCAAAAAGTCAACAGAGCCCAGAGTGAAATCTGCGCCAGGAATGGGATTCAAACCCAATGACTTCCTAATTAACTTAAGGAATTTGTTTTACTTTAGGTATTCAGCGCGCGGGAAGTCAATAGAGCCCAGAGTAAAATCTGCTCTATAAAAGGGATTCTAACCAAATGACTTCAAAATTATCCTAAGCGAATTTATCTTACTTTAGGTAATCTACGCAGAGTAAGTCAATAGAGCCCAGAGTAAAATCTGCGCCAGGAATGGGATTCAAACCCAGTGACTTTCTAATTAACTTAAGGAATTTATTTTACTTTAAGTAATCAGTGCGCGGTAAGTCAATAGAGCCCAGAGTAAAATCTGCGCCAGGAATGGGATTCAAACCCAGTGACTTCAAAATTAACTTAAGGAATTTATTTTACTTTAGGTAATCAGCGCGCGGAAAGTCAATAGAGCCCAGAGTAAAATCTGCGCCAAGAATGGGATTCAAACCCGATGACTTTAAAATTAACTTAAAAAATTTATTTTACTTTAGGTAATCAGCGCGCTGGAGGTCAATAGAGCCCAGAGTAAAATCTGCGCCAGGAATGGGATTCAAACCCAATGACTTCACAATTAACTTAAGAAATTTATTTTACTTTAGGTAATCAGCGCGCGGAAAGTCAATAGAGCCCAGAGTAAAATCTGCGCCATGAATGGGATTCAAACCCAGTGACTTCCTAATTAACTGAAGGAATTTATTTTACTTTAGGTAATCAGCGCGCAAAAAGTCAACCGAGCCCAGAGTGAAAGCTGCGCCAGGAATGGGATTCAGACCCAATGACTTCTAAATCAACCTTAGCAAGTTTACTTTACATTAGGTAATAAGAGCGCGGTAAGTCAATAGAGCCCAGAGTGAAATCTGCGCCAGGAATGGGATTCAAACCCAATGTCTTCCTAATTAACTTAAGGAATTTGTTTTACTTTAGGTATTCAGCGCGCAAAAAGTCAACAGAGCCCAGAGTGAAATCTGCGCCAGGAATGGGATTCAAACCCAATGACTTCCTAATTAACTTAAGGAATTTGTTTTACTTTAGGTATTCAGCGCGCGGGAAGTCAATAGAGCCCAGAGTAAAATCTGCTCTATAAAAGGGATTCTAACCAAATGACTTCAAAATTATCCTAAGCGAATTTATCTTACTTTAGGTAATCTACGCAGAGTAAGTCAATAGAGCCCAGAGTAAAATCTGCGCCATGAATGGGATTCAAACCCAGCGACTTCAAAATTAACTTTAGGAATATATTTTACTTGAGGTATTCAGCACGTTCGAAGTCAATAGAGCCCAGAGTAAACTCTGCACCATGATTGGGATTCAAACCCAATGACTTTAAAATTAACCTTAAAGAATTTATCTTACCTTAGGTAATCTACGCAGAGGAAGTCAATAGAGCCCAGAGTAAAATTTGCGCTATGAATGAGACTCAAACCCAATGACTTCAAAATTAACTTAAGGAATTTATTTTACTTTAGGTAATCAGCGCGCGGAAAGTCAATAGAGCCCAGAGTAAAATCTGCGCCAAGAATGGGATTCAAACCCGATGACTTTAAAATTAACTTAAGGAATTTATTTTACTTTAGGTAATCAGCGCGCGGAAAGTCAATAGAGCCCAGAGTAAAATCTGCGCCAGGAATGGGATTCAAACCCAGTGACTTTCTAATTAACTTAAGGAATTTATTTTACTTTAAGTAATCAGTGCGCGGTAAGTCAATAGAGCCCAGAGTAAAATCTGCGCCAAGAATGGGATTCAAACCCAATGACTTCAAAATCAACCGTAGCAAATTTATCTTACTTAGGTAATCAGCGCACAGGAAGTCAACAGAGCACAGAGTGAAATCTGCGCCAGGAATGGGATTCAAACCCAATGACTTCAAAATCAACCGTAGCAAATTTATCTTACTTAGGTAATCAGCGCACAGGAAGTCAACAGAGCCCAGAGTAAAGTCTGCGCCAGGAATGGGATTCAAACCCAGGGACTTCCTAATTAGCTTAAGGAATTTATTTTACTTTAGGTAATCAGCGCGCTGGAGGTCAATAGAGCCCAGAGTAAAATCTGCGCCAGGAATGGGATTCAAACCCAATGACTTCACAATTAACTTAAGAAATTTATTTTACTTTAGGTAATCAGCGCGCGGAAAGTCAATAGAGCCCAGAGTAAAATCTGCGCCATGAATGGGATTCAAACCCAGTGACTTCCTAATTAACTGAGGGAATTTATTTTACTTTAGGTAATCAGCGCGCAAAAAGTCAACCGAGCCCAGAGTGAAATCTGCGCCAGGAATGGGATTCAAACCCAATGACTTCTAAATCAACCTTTGCAAGTTTACTTTACATTAGGTAATCAGAGCGCGGTAAGTCAATAGAGCCTAGAGTGAAATCTGCGCCAGGAATGGGATTCAAACCCAATGTCTTCCTAATTAACTTAAGGAATTTGTTTTACTTTAGGTATTCAGCGCGCAAAAAGTCAACAGAGCCCAGAGTGAAATCTGCGCCAGGAATGGGATTCAAACCCAATGACTTCCTAATTAACTTAAAGAATTTGTTTTACTTTAGGTATTCAGCGCGCGGGAAGTCAATAGAGCCCAGAGTAAAATCTGCTCCATAAAAGGGATTCTAACCAAATGACTTCAAAATTATCCTAAGCGAATTTATCTTACTTAAGGTAATCTACGCAGAGTAAGTCAATAGAGCCCAGAGTAAAATCTGCGCCATGAATGGGATTCAAACCCAGCGACTTCAAAATTAACTTTAGGAATATATTTTACTTGAGGTATTCAGCACGTTCGAAGTCAATAGAGCCCAGAGTAAACTCTGCACCATGATTGGGATTCAAACCCAATGACTTTAAAATTAACCTTAAAGAATTTATCTTACTTTAGGTAATCTACGCAGAGGAAGTCAATAGAGCCCAGAGTAAAATTTGCGCTATGAATGGGACTCAAACCCAATGACTTCAAAATTAACTTAAGGAATTTATTTTACTTTAGGTAATCAGCGCGCGGAAAGTCAATAGAGCCCAGAGTAAAATCTGCGCCAGGAATGGGATTCAAACCCAGTGACTTTCTAATTAACTTAAGGAATTTATTTTACTTGAGGTAATCAGCGCGCGGAAAGTCAATAGAGCCCAGAGTAAAATATGCGCCAGGAATGGGATTCAAACCCAGTGACTTTCTAATTAACTTAAGGAATTTATTTTACTTTAGGTAATCAGTGCGCGGTAAGTCAATAGAGCCCAGAGTAAAATCTGCGCCAGGAATGGGATTCAAACCCAGTGACTTCAAAATTAACTTAAGGAATTTATTTTACTTTAGGTAATCAGCGCGCGGAAAGTCAATAGAGCCCAGAGTAAAATCTGCGCCAAGAATGGGATTCAAACCCGATGACTTTAAAATTAACTTAAGGAATTTATTTTACTTTAGGTAATCAGCGCGCGGAAAGTCAATAGAGCCCAGAGTAAAATCTGCGCCAGGAATGGGATTCAAACCCAGTGACTTTCTAATTAACTTAAGGAATTTATTTTACTTTAAGTAATCAGTGCGCGGTAAGTCAATAGAGCCCAGAGTAAAATCTGTGCCAGGAATGGGATTCAAACCCAGTGACTTCAAAATTAACTTAAGGAATTTATTTTACTTTAGGTAATCAGCGCGCGGAAAGTCAATAGAGCCCAGAGTAAAATCTGCGCCAGGAATGGGATTCAAACCCAGTGACTTTCTAATTAACTTAAGGAATTTATTTTACTTTAGGTAATCAGTGCGCGGGAAGTCAATAGAGCCCAGAGTAAAATCTGCGCCAAGAATGGGATTCAAACCCGATGACTTTAAAATTAACTTAAGGAATTTATTTTACTTTAGGTAATCAGCGCGCGGAAAGTCAATAGAGCCCAGAGTAAAATCTGCGCCAGGAATGGGATTCAAACCCAGTGACTTCAAAATTAACTTAAGGAATTTATTTTACTTTAGGTAATCAGCGCGCGGAAAGTCAATAGAGCCCAGAGTAAAATCTGCGCCATGAATGGGATTCAAACCCGATGACTTTAAAATTAACTTAAGGAATTTATTTTACTTTAGGTAATCAGCGCGCGGAAAGTCAATAGAGCCCAGAGTAAAATCTGCGCCAGGAATGGGATTCAAACCCAGTGACTTTCTAATTAACTTAAGGAATTTATTTTACTTTAGGTAATCAGTGCGCGGTAAGTCAATAGAGCCCAGAGTAAAATCTGCGCCAGGAATGGGATTCAAACCCAGTGACTTCAAAATTAACTTAAGGAATTTATTTTACTTTAGGTAATCAGCGCGCGGAAAGTCAATAGAGCCCAGAGTAAAATCTGCGCCAAGAATGGGATTCAAACCCAGTGACTTCAAAATTAACTTAAGGAATTTATTTTACTTTAGGTAATCAGCGCGCTGGAGGTCAATAGAGCCCAGAGTAAAATCTGCGCCAAGAATGGGATTCAAACCCGATGACTTTAAAATTAACTTAAGGAATTTATTTTACTTGAGGTAATCAGCGCGCTGGAGGTCAATAGAGCCCAGAGTAAAATCTGCGCCAGGAATGGGATTCAAACCCAATGACTTTACAATTAACTTAAGAAATTTATTTTACTTTAGGTAATCAGCGCGCGGAAAGTCAATAGAGCCCAGAGTAAAATCTGCGCCATGAATGGGATTCAAACCCAGTGACTTCCTAATTAACTGAAGGAATTTATTTTACTTTAGGTAATCAGCGCGCAAAAAGTCAACCGAGCCCAGAGTGAAATCTGCGCCAGGAATGGGATTCAAACCCAATGTCTTCCTAATTAACTTAAGGAATTTGTTTTACTTTAGGTATTCAGCGCGCAAAAAGTCAACAGAGCCCAGAGTGAAATCTGCGCCAGGAATGGGATTCAAACCCAATGACTTCCTAATTAACTTAAGGAATTTGTTTTACTTTAGGTATTCAGCGCGCGGGAAGTCAATAGAGCCCAGAGTAAAATCTGCTCCATAAAAGGGATTCTAACCAAATGACTTCAAAATTATCCTAAGCGAATTTATCTTACCTTAGGTAATCTACGCAGAGTAAGTCAATAGAGCCCAGAGTGAAATCTGCGCCATAAATGGGATTCAAACCCAGCGACTTCAAAATTAACTTTAGGAATATATTTTACTTGAGGTATTCAGCACGTTCGAAGTCAATAGAGCCCAGAGTAAACTCTGCACCATGATTGGGATTCAAACCCAATGACTTTAAAATTAACCTTAAAGAATTTATCTTACTTTAGGTAATCTACGCAGAGGAAGTCAATAGAGCCCAGAGTAAAATTTGCGCTATGAATGAGACTCAAACCCAATGACTTCAAAATTAACTTAAGGAATTTATTTTACTTTAGGTAATCAGCGCGCGGAAAGTCAATAGAGCCCAGAGTAAAATCTGCGCCAGGAATGGGATTCAAACCCAGTGACTTTCTAATTAACTTAAGGAATTTATTTTACTTTAGGTAATCAGTGCGCGGTAAGTCAATAGAGCCCAGAGTAAAATCTGCGCCAGGAATGGGATTCAAACCCAGTGACTTCAAAATTAACTTAAGGAATTTATTTTACTTTAGGTAATCAGCGCGCGGAAAGTCAATAGAGCCCAGAGTAAAATCTGCGCCAGGAATGGGATTCAAACCCAGTGACTTTCTAATTAACTTAAGGAATTTATTTTACTTTAGGTAATCAGTGCGCGGTAAGTCAATAGAGCCCAGAGTAAAATCTGCGCCAAGAATGGGATTCAAACCCGATGACTTTAAAATTAACTTAAGGAATTTATTTTACTTTAGGTAATCAGCGCGCGGAAAGTCAATAGAGCCCAGAGTAAAATCTGCGCTATGAATGGGATTCAAACCCAGCGACTTCAAAATTAACTTTAGGAATATATTTTATTTGAGGTATTCAGCACGTTCGAAGTCAATAGAGCCTAGAGTAAACTTTGCACCATGATTGGGATTCAAACCCGATGACTTTAAAATTAACTTAAGGAATTTATTTTACTTTAGGTAATCAGCGCACGGGAAGTCAACACAGCCCAGAGTAAAATTTTCGCCAAGATTGGGATTCAAACCCAGTGACTTTAAAATTAACTTAAGGAATTTATTTTACTTTAGGTAATCAGCGCACGGGAAGTCAATAGAGCCCAGAGTAAAATCTGCGCCATGAATGGGATTCAAACCCAATGACTTCCAAATCAACCTTTCAGAATTTATCTTACCTTAGGTAATCTACGCAGAGGAAGTCAACAGAGCCCAGAGTAAAATTTGCGCTATGATTGGGATTCAAACCCAATGACTTCAAAGTTAACCTTAGCGAATTTATCTTAGTTTAGGTAATCTGTGCAGAGGAAGTCAACAGAGCCCAGAATAATATCTGCGCCATGAATGGTATTCAAACCCAATGACTTTAAAATTAACTTAAGGAATTTAACTTACTTTAGGTAATCAGCGCGCGGGAAGTCAATAGAGCCCAGAGTAAAATCTGCGCCATGAATGGGATTTAAACCCAGTGACTGCAAAAGTTACTTAAAGAATTTATCTTCAACAGTTTTCGGTAACCTGCGCCGAGGAAGTCACTAGTTACCAGATGAAGTCAGTAGATTTCACTGATTTTGTCCCAGGTTTAACTTTTCAGCTCGTGTAAACCATTTTCAGCTTCGCCAACATGCAGAAAGAATAATGAAAATGAAATGAGGTCGTTGGTTAAACCTTCTTAAAAGACTTGGCGTTTAATGGAATAACAAGGAAGAAAGACGATGGTATCATGTCAAACAGTGTTGCGTTTTTCAGATTTTTTTCCGATATGGTTAATAAGCTACCTCTATCAGAATAATCAAACAGATGATTCTAGTAGTTTTATGAGTTGTGCTAAAGCCTTATAGTTGAATTGCAAAGGTGATTAATTAGTCAGAGACTGAAACATTCAGGTAAGACCTTTCTTATCGCGTTTTTATCATAGATCTGAACAGTGAAGATGCTCAGTCAGTGTAAATCAAATCATCTCAAGAGGAGTTGATTTTGTATTGGAAAATTAATTTTGCCAGGCTTGTTTTATTTTCCCTCTCAAAGTTACTAACATTATTCCATGATAAGAGATATTTTTTTCAGTGGATTCCTTATCCTTAACCTGGTGATCCTTAACCTCGCTGGTTCCACAGCATCACCATCAGTGCCGCAGGAACACGCGAGAGTTTTTGCCGAAAAAGTCAGTCGAACGGTGGTCTTGTGAAGGTAGCGCTGCTTAGTCTTATCAACAGAAGACTAGAACTACTGCCCTGTCTTAGCTTCTTCAGGTGTTCCTTCCTCACTGTGTGCAAAGAAAGTGCGACAAGCCCGAAATGTATCGGTGACTCGCTAGGGATCTACCTCTGGGGATTTAAAGAGCCGTGGAAAAGGACCACGTTTGGAGTAACCAATCAGCATACTCAGTCTTCGTCTGAATAAGAGTCTGGCGTCCACTGACAGAAGGTCAGTATTTTAAACTTGGATTTATGAACTGAGGGGGATTAATACGCAAATGAAAGGTTTTTTGGCCTATTTTTCTAGAAAAATAGCTGTGTCCTGTTCCATGATACTCAATCACGTGGTCGCTGCGATCGCAAGGCACGCTTGTATTTTAGCTCTTGGAGTGAACAGCAAGTGCAGAAATGAACTAAACAGAAAGTCACAAAGTATTGCTTGGATTTAAAATTTGTCCTTACCAACCCATGTTTGTAGAAAAATGCGATATTAATGTAATCTGAGGGCTTCAAGAGTGCTGCCCTTGAATATGGCTTACATCAATGTGCTAGAGAACGAACATTTTACGTCTTTGTAATTGTTTTCAAGTTGAACGGTAAGATCCCGTAGTACAGTACTGATGTTTAAGTTTGATTTTTCTCTTTATTGACTTGACACTAATACAACGTCACTTAAAACTGTTAAGGCCTTCGGGTTTGTTTGCGATTGTTGCAAGTCCTTTAATTTACAGAATGTGGGCGAACTAACTTGAACAATTAATATAAAACAAACTATCAAACCTTTTTGAAATTTTAATTTCAGCTGGTTGTTTATTATTATGTATTTATTTTTAAATCCTTTGACCGCTGGCAATTCGCAAGAATCATCTTAATGATGGAGGCGAATAAATTTGGTAATTAAAATTGAATCAAAATGGTAGCCTCTCGCGTGGCTCGTCACGCAATCTTTCATCCCCAACGCGAACGAGGGAAAGGAAAGATTGCGTGACAAGCCAAAAGAACCTCTACGAGGGAGGCTATACAAATGGCGGCTGAGTTGTTCAAGATAAATTTTCAGATAATGTTTTTAGACTCCAATATGCTGTTTTCAGAATGAAAACAAGCCTTTTTGAAACAGTAAATCGAAAAGAATAACTTCTAAAGAATACTCGCCAATTCATTTAAACAGTGGAAATTTGATAGTTCATGACAAAGATTTTACGCTTCCCGCTGTAGTAAGCTTATCTGATCGCAAATCATCACTAACACCTCTATTTTGAAAGTTATGTTTGTGGGATTCCACCTCACCAAAAATTACAGGTTTCATTGTCAAACCTAAACTTGACAATGATAAGTGTCACGTGCTTGAACGTAGTATAATCCCATCAGTCACACTTGATCATGACTCGTGCTTTACTTATCAAAAATGTCAACAACATTTGCACTAAACGTTCAAATTTTATACTGCAACATAACACACAATCTAAAAATAGCTCTTGGATGCTATGTGTGGCTATTTTTTGTAAAGTGGATTGACGTAAAACAAATTAAGTAGAGCAACCGACAAGCCGACCTATTTTTGAGAAAGTGAAGTGTTATTCACAATCAGATTTCTTGGTTCCTTGTGACTTACTGTTCTGTTGTTCTCTTCATTTATTGCATACTGCAGACCGAGCTTCAGATACACACAGACTCAACATTGGTTGACTTTCAGTATCGAGAATTATAGGACCCCAGGCAGACAAAATGGATCTACTGACACCCCTGCTTAAGGCAGCTGTCTAAAGGTACAGGCATGCATTAAACTTTTTTTTTAATTCTCCGATTTGATAAGCATTTTAAAATTGTTTCCTTAGCCATGGAATAATATTTGTGTCAAGATGTTGAATCAGTGTAAGTAGAATATACAGAATCATTAAGGGATTTTAGAATCACCTGTCTATGTCCTATTTCAAGACTGTATGTCAGATATATCACTAAATTTATTTTGTTCTGAACCCAATACAGTGTCAGTCCACATAGTATTTCAGATGTATGGGATAAATGCTCTAATGGTTTAAAAGACACACTTTAGTTTCTAAAATTACCTCTCTGCCAACTCCACCCTTTTTCAATAACAACAAAAAAACAAACAAACAAAATAATGGTCAAGCTGGGAATACTATTATACAGCCCACCAAACTCAAAATTGATTTCAAAAGTAGTTATGAGTTTTCGTCTCATGAATACCCGAATCATTTGTTTTGTTTTCTTCATGTTCACAGTGCCTGTCCTGCTGGTTTCCTGCTACTGATCTGTTTCCATTGTTTCCAGCGAAGGTAAGCTACTGCTGCATAGAGAATGACCTGGTGCCTATTTTTAGAAAGCCGATTAATACTAATCCACAAAATTAAAAGTTAACCGAGGTTTTCATCTTGCTCTTTAAAGTGGTAAATGGAAAGCTAATTTTAAGCTGTAATGTTAAAGAAAATTCTAAGTCAAAACTGCAGAACAGGATGTCATCCCAGAATCTTATCTAACTGCTCTCTTGTCATTTTGTTTCCAGTGTTGGTGCGAGATTTGGTATAAGCACTCGCCAAGTGAGGATTTTGGTGAAATGAAGAGCAACTTTCATCCTTGTCATGCAGTTTTCTATCCAAAGAGGTAAACGATGCAGTTTTACTGGAAATTAATAGGAATGAATTGCAATTAGTTTTCCCCTACCATAAGATGATTAAGTACATGTATGCCGTGCTGTTTTTTCAGACTGAAGTATTTA
Organism: Pavona decussata; assembly: GCF_977016875.1. Lineage (NCBI taxonomy): Eukaryota > Metazoa > Cnidaria > Anthozoa > Scleractinia > Agariciidae > Pavona > Pavona decussata. The sequence continues at coordinate 2,248,050 of NW_028145546.1, forward strand.
ATGACACAAAATAAACAGGTTTAATTATCTTGTACACTAAACCTGCAGAAAACATTAATAACTGAAATGAAAATAGAAACAGGAAAAAAATCTGTTGTTTTAAATATCGCATCCGCTCCAGGACCAAAGTCTTCAATTTCATAACTTGTTAAAATGCATTTGCTGTAGATTTTAATTTCCCCCATTTCAAATGTTTTTTAGTTTCAGGTTCATGAATATCACGCGCTCATTTTATCATGGTGCCTATCCTGCTCATCATCTTCGACTGTCATTGGATCGCAGTCCTAACTTTTACAAACCGGTAAGCTATGCGTAATGTGAGGTGTATCATCAATGGTCAACACCGTCGTCATTTAGTATAATTATTAATAAGCTTGACAAGGATCAGTATGCCAATTTGGAGCTTCCAAGACGGCTTCAAAATGTATGATTTGGGTTCTTTCTGCAAGTAGGAAATCTTAATGAAGTGCAGTTAATGACTTGTATTTTTGCTTCTGGCTTCCATATTTCCTCATACATGTTACGTTGATACCACATCCGCGAACTTGAAACATGACACAACTTTAGATTTGATGATCATTCCATGGCGACAAGGGGCAGAATCTTATCTTTTTTGCCTTGAAATAACAAATTGTTCAGAATAATGTGATGAACATGTAGATATGTAAACTTGCAACTAATTTTTGCATTTTTGTCATTTGCTTTTAGTGCATGGAAGTCTATTAAAGCTACTGCAATCAGCATAGGAGAACATTTCAACTAGCTCCCACAAAAGTTGAGATATAGTGTTGACCAACAAAGCAGCATTAATCATCCCAGTTTAATGTAGGCGTCTGTTCTGAATCAAAAAGGTAAGCATCCTATGTAACTTAAAATTTCAATTCTTATAAGTGATCAGAAATCAAGATGTAGAAAACTCAGGAGTACCTTTCGAATGATTATGCCGCAAATTCCAGAGTCTCCTAAATATTTTATTAATACCCTATTGCAAATACAATGGCCGAAAGGACAAAAATTTCTACCCTGTGCCAAACCAATACTTTATTTGGGATTTTAGTTGAAAATTATATAGCAAAGAGCTTTACTTCATTTCAAAGGTGAGCAACTCAAAACCTCTTCCTTGCTAATGAATTTTATAGAAAGCTACAGTTCAAGGGTACTTAAATCACATTCTTTGATTTTAAAAAAAGGAATTCATTTCTTCACCTCTAAGAAGCAAGCAAGCAAGAAGTTGTTTCCACCATCACGATTCATGGATACGTAAAAAGACTATGTACATCGCTGAGGATAAAGAATGGGACTGGCCGATAAGATGTCTCCAAAAAGATATCAGTATAGCTTAATTATAACCCTTTCACTCCCCAGAACAATTAAGTTAAATCTCGAACAGCTTTGAGTCCTAATGGATAAACTGTGATGGTTCCAATATGGACTACAATAAAAGTTTCAATTTATTTGCTAAGGTTTTTCAGTAAGTGAGCGGCACAATAATGTTCCTTTCTTTTGAAACAAGGTGTTTTGGGGAGTAATGAGGTATTATTGATGGAAGTTTTTTTTATTTTGAAATGAATTGTGAAAGTAAGCAGACGGAATTGGGGCACAGCAAAGCAAAACAACTTGTATTCTATAAGCAACGTTTGTTAGTGACCATCTTTGCCACGATTATTACAGACAACCTAATTATCTGTACTCCAGTCTGACACTATTTGGAGATGCAAAAGATTTAGCAAATTAAAGAATGATACATGTATATGATTGATAGCCAATGCATTCACTGCCTGCATGTCTCTTCTACCAAAGAAGATAAAAAATATAGGGACTGTTTAATTATTATAAGTCACTTCAAAAATTAGAAAAAAAAATTTGTGCATCAGATTGCCTGTGCTTCAAGGAAATGCTAGTTTACCCTACTCACCCCTCCCCCACCCATATCCTGGACCGTTCATAATCATGAGATCATTGAGGCCATGTAAACATCATTAGCTGCTCCCTCAAGTTCCATCATAAGCTTTTGAACATGAGATCATATTATTTTATTTTCATTTTCTTTCAATCATGTGGTCATAATCCCTCGCCTTCATATTGCCAGTGGATTATTTCAAATGGATGATGCCGCTCTTTCATGCGTTGGACAATTCTACGGTTGTCATGATTGGAATGATCTGACCAACCGTTTTTACATGTTGAGCTATGAGGAAAATATGGGAGGCTTTTTAGATCTTGTGACTGAAGGGCTTATTGCAGAAAGGCCTTTACAGCATCATATTCATGTGTTCATGTACTTTACAAGGACATTTTGCTCTAACAGCCTTTCAGTTACATAACGTGTGTAAACACAGGTAAACTAGCAACTACTGAGTGAGATGGTTCCTCAAAATAGACTTTATTCGAGTTGGCATTATTCATTTTAATTCATGAGTTTTAGTCCCTCATAATCGTGCTCAATACAGGAATATGTTCATAGCCTCTCCTCCCTTGGCATTTCCTTGAGGTACTTGCAATCAAAGTGCTTCAGAACTTGTAGAATTTAATCTGGCGAATTCAGTAATTTTAGACTTGTAACCCATTGATTAATTAGACTGGCTTTGTATGCATAGGTTACCTTGATTATCAAATATTTTTTGCACATCAAATTGGACTAAATTGGTTTGGTCAGCAGCGGGTTTTAAATTTTTTTTTATTACCGTTAAGGTGTGGTCACTAACAAAGGTTTTACACAGAACTTCCCATAGTGATTAAGTTGACTCAAACTTTATTATAGTTGTCAAATTGAAATTCGGTTTGGATGTATTTTCGGGTTTTCAATTTGACTCTCAGGAATTAAAATTTCAAGTCATGACCAGCAGCCAATATGGAAATACATTTGTTCAAAGAGAGTAAATGTTATTGCTATTATTAACTTTTCTTTGTGATTATATTTCAAGATCATAAAATAATGTAAGTAGGTTAGTTGTACCCTTTCCTCAGGGTATTGTGCTGCTGCATTAGATGAGGAATACGTTTCCACATATTTTTTTGGCCACATCTAAAGAGTGGTTTTTCAGTGGTTTTTCGTATCTGGCGTAGCACAGGTTCTTTTCATAGAACCATTAGTGTTTTTTCTGTTCACATCTTAACGCTTGTATCAGGACGCTTGGATCACAAGACCGACTGACTAGTTTGAGTGTAGTCAGAATTACGTAATGGTATTCGCCGCATGGATTTCTTGTTGTGTATTAAAATAGATTTTTATTGTTTCCACGATGAAGACCAAGGTATGTTGAAGGCAATATGTTTTTTGGTTATTAAATTCTCAATGAAAAGGACGGGAACATTTTTGTACATAAAAATAGTACATTTCTAAACTAGGTTTTCCTTACTTGATATTGACTCAATCTACTGATAGAAAAAGACTTCCAAAAACTCACAGTTTTTGGATTTTTTCCTGCCTTTAAATTGAAAGTCAAATTCTTATTTGAAGTATGAGTGAAATGCAGTTTTGGATAGATGTTTCGTGACCTTGGAACACCTAAATTCTTCTTAATTTGCTTTTAATCTGAGCTGATCCTTAACCTTAACAAAGCTTGATAAACTAATCCAGGAGGGGTTCTGGGTGTTCCAAGCCAATAAATATTCACAAACGGAGCTTTACATGGAGCTTCAGTGCGAGACAAATGAACACTGTGAGGTTGGGGTAAGAAGTTAAAATCAGTAGGGTAGGAGTTAGAGGTTAGCCTTAGAGTTAGGGTTAGGGCTAGGAATTACGTCAGGATTTAGGGTTAGAAATATTAGGGTTTAGTAGTTATGGCATGAAGCTAGTGTTGCTAGGTTTAGATAACTGTCAGCGCAGTGTGCTTTGGTCTCGTACTGAGTTCCTTGAATTGCTTAGAACATTAATTAAAGAAACAACCGTGGTCATCAATAAAATTCAGTTAAAAATTCTAAAAAAATCAACAAAGTTGCTAGTAGTAAAACCTTTGATGGAGTTTTCATTGTATGAAACAAATTTAAAGATGCAATATAAAACAGAATTGGGGAGAAGTTTCATGTTTTTTTTTTAACCTGACATACTGCCTTCATTGTTATGTGTAATTAGCAAGTTCTTTCAGAGAAATTTTTGATATATTTGTTCATTAAAATAATTTCACTGGTCTTAGATTGTGAGCAAGTCGTCTTCTTTTCCTTACTTAGAATGAGCTGGCCTCACGAAACTGGGTGGGGGGAGATTGCTCACATCCCTCCTCCTTTTTTTGCCGAATTGCACAATTACTACATTTCGGCTTGCTTGTACTGGATCTTTGAGAATAAATGGTGACTGCTCGCTTGTAAACATATTGTATAAATAATAAACAATAAATGTATTTTTGTCTCGGCGGAACTAAAATGTAATGGCAATGACAGACTTTTAATTATTTACCCCACTGGATCAGTATGGAGTAAATGGACTCTTTGTGATAAACCAGATAGTTGTAAATTATCCATTTATCTACCTTAGTCCCCTAAAACTTTCAACTTTTGTTTTTGTTTTGAGATTTGCCTTGAAATAGCTTCAGACTTAATCATACCCAAACTACGTTGTGTTTTAATTGTGCCAAACACAGATGATGATGAAACTGATTTTGTCTTTCATTCCTTTACTTGCATGGTACAATGAGCGAGAATATGACATGTATTTTCTTACTGGTAACTCTTTCTCTCTACACCTTGGTTCAAGGAAGGTGGTTCTCACTTTTATGTCATAAAATCCGTAGACTTAGTCTCCAGTGTTTTGGTGATTCGTTCCTCTTTTGGATTTGGTTTATGCTGAGAAAGAAAAGGGTTGTAAGTGATGTAGTTACTGTTTATATTTCTCAATTGTAACTTTTAGTATTTGCTATATATGTACAAGCACTCGAGTCTAATTTTATAATTTAATTACCAATAGTGTATAAATAAAAGATGATTGATTGAATTGTAATAGTCTCCATATTTTTGTTGGGTAGTTGCAATCTTTAAACTTTTACTTCGTATAATGGTCGAGGGCCATATTTTTTATCAGTACTATGAACTACTTAGTGTTACCCTCTGTAATAAAGATTGATTGATTGATGGATATTGGACTGATAAACTCAGTGTCCCCTTTCCTTTATTATTTGCAGGCCACAAAAGAACGCCTTTAAGTACTCAGCACTCCTTTTGCTATTCAGCTTAGTCTTTCTTATTGGTATTGGATAATATCGACACCAAAACCTTGATAACACATTTTTCCACCCATTTACAGACCAATTTTGTATTTTTTTCTTCCAATCCGCCGTATTGAAAAAGGTGTGCATTTACCCATAATTCTTAGCACACGAAATCCCAAAATGAATATAAATATATGAAACATATTTTGAACTGCGGATGACTGATCAAAAAGAAAGATCAAAAATATAAAACACCATAAAGACGCATAGAAAAGTTCTAACATAGGGTACACAATGTTGTTGGTACAGGGACGAGTTTTGCACAAATTGATTGCTTTCAATGTGCCTCCTGGCTTTGCTTGGTTCGCAAGGTATTGTGGTAAAATGTAAAGCCGCCATTTTTCCGTCCAGTGGATTTTAAAACGTCACTACCAATCCATACCCATTTTCAGACAAAATTCGTAAATTGGTCACCAGTTTTTGACTAAACGGCTCAAAACCTATAAGAATTAGGGACGTCCCCCATACCTCCAGGCGAACTGGTTTAGGCTTCTTTTTTTTTCTTTTCTTTTTTTTTTTATTCGAGCTTCAAGCGCGTCGTGCAAAAAACGTGGGTTAAATAATTAGAACAACCCAAAAATATCAAGATATCTTGCTGATTTTATCTTGCAAAAAAGACCGGAGGCCAGATTTACGAAGCCTTTCAAAGTTACGATTTATCCTAAGTAAATATTGTTTCTCAACAATAGCCTATTGTTAACAAACAATGCTTACGATTATGGTTATGATTGTTTAATTATCGCTGGGTCTCTTGCATGATAAAATGGCTGATATCCCACTTGAACATTTTGTTAATTTATTTTGCAAAGGGCAAACGAACAAAGCAAATGAGTCGATTCATTGTGGATTAAGTCAGAAAAAATTCAGAAAACGCAACTTATGAAGAAATGCTGGCTGTACAGCTCGGGTTGTAAACCGTATATTTTTCAAAAAAAAACTGAATCATTGTGTAACGCAATTCCAGGGATTTGATTGGCTTAGCGGTCATGGTATATGAGCATTATACCATGGCCGAGAAGCAGTGACCATTTAATTGTCTTCTGGTTGTTCTTGCAAAGCGAAATCAGCAAGATCTAGCAATATTTCTCGATTGTTTTTACTAAAACGGGCGATTTTCAAGTCAAGCAATTAAGCTTTCCAAACGAACACAACGTTTCCTCCTCAGACTTCTTTGGCAGTAAATAGTAAACAAATGAGCGTGTGAATATTAAAAGAGAATCCGTATCGCAGCAAACACTCAGAGAAATTGTTTTGTCATTTCTTTCACAAGCTACTGACCAGAGTCTCTGACACTCCCGTTTTCGTGAACAAAGTCCGTTTCCCCCGCTATCTCGTTTAATTCAGTTGTAGAAACTTGCTGTGTTCTTGCATGACCAGCCCGCTGGTTTCTGACAAGGTATGATAAGATAGCTCGTCTAGCGAGGCTGAGAAGGTTTGTTCTTGTGCTGTAGGTGATCTTGAGAAGAACAAAAACCAAGCAAATACCTCCAACAATCACAAGAACATAATACCTACAGGAAATCAAACAGTGCGTTTTAGAAGTTTAATAGACACGATCAAAACCCCGGTATCATTTAGCAGAACATAATTGTGACCAATAACATTTATTTCACCAGAATGGCCAAGTCGCCCAAAATCATTCTCGGGAGAACTATACGCAGATTAGCAGATATTTCGTTTCGCCTGTTGCCTTTTTATATCAGGCTATTTCGCTTCTAGGTAAATAGCTTTGATGGACAAACCGTAAGAGAGACAAGGAAGCTTTGGAAATTGAACAGTAAAAAAGTTGAATCCAAGTCCCGGACTATGATTGTCAACAAGACAAACTACTGATTCTCGACACAAGCGGACGAAAACAACGCCGTTAAGAAATGCGCGCGTTTTGTTTCCATAGAGAAATATCAAAAGTTAGAGTGAAAAATCCTCCAACCAGATTGACTATTCAAGAAATATTAAACGAAACAGTGGGACTTCTTGATTCAGCATTACAACGAATTGAGTTTCTAACTAGTTGTAAAAAGAAAACAAAACAACAACTAACAAACTAACAAAAAAACAACAACAACAACAACAACAACAACAACAAAGGAAAAAAAAAGGAAAGGAAAAGACGTACCACTCCGTCTTGATCCAGGCCCACAGGCTGTCCATAGCCTCCCTGGAGAAAAGTCTTTTGAAGGCATCCCTGAGTTTGCGCAGTATATCATCGCTGTCCATAGTCACACAAATTCCAAACGAGTCACAATACCCGCTGTGAAGCTTGCAAGTGCTACCGGGACGTTTGAAAATTACTCGTCCCAGGAAATTTCGAGCTGAAGTGCATACACCCTGCAACGAAGGGCGCATAGTGGTTTCAGGACTGTGGGTTGTTGATTCATTTATATACTTATAAGCTCATTCACTAATCATTAGACGAAAGAAGTCTGGTAGCGAAATGTTAGCGAGGTTTTCGATTACGTGTTGTAAGAGTAAAACTAAATTAATCACTCTAACCAATCAACAAACGTAAACAACACAACGAGCCAATCAGAACTCGAGACAGGTACATGTAAATACGTCAAGGTCGTCAAACGCGGAAAAACGCGTATGCGTAGGTTGAGAAAGTGGCACAAGTTTTTTAAATCAATCAAAGAGCATAGTAAAGTAAAACAAAACTCGAACAACTTTCCACAGCTGTGTAGCAGTTCGTGATGCACACATTTGCAAAAAAGCCTGTACTGGTCGTTGGTGTTTGTTTGAGGTCGTTTTTCTTAAAAGGCAATCTAAACCTGAGTATTTGCGAAACTACTTGAGATTTTGGTTGATGAATTTTGTTGCTGTTCCTCGATTTTTTTCTCCTTAAGACCTTCTATCGTGCTGTCAATTTGAGGGACATTTTCAAAGGATGTTATAGCCTATGGACTCACGTGACTGGTGTTGCAGCACACATGGCATGTCTCATCTGTATCTTGGTGACATTCACATTCATTGAATCCATATAGCGCACATATTGGTCCAATACAGGCGCCGTCTAAGCACGTGTTGGATCCATGATTACAAGTCACGTTACTTGGTTTCGACTCCGCTGCAGGGCAACGCCCATTGCGACCAGTTTGACGAATTAAGGAAATCATCCAGCGTGTGTATAATTTAACTCGGAAATTACGTATACTCAGTTGTCTCCTGACACTCTTTCTTTAAAGCCTCCCCAAGCCTGAAAACGTTGTTGCCTAGGCATTTGAGTTTTTCTCTGAATGTTTTCTTGTTTGCACCCAATAACTCGGAACAGTAAGCGACGCAAACAAATGTTTCCTATGTGTTTCCTGGTATGGACACACGGAAAGTTTGTAACGGAAGGAACGTTTGCTTCAGAAAAGGAAAGACCTTTCTGAGTGTCTTCCAAACAATTGAAATATGTAAAAGTAAAAAAGTGAGCCAATTAGAAAGCAGCGTCAAGATGAAAGGATATTTGCAAGTCGTCTCTAGACTACATTCTGTTTCTGCTTGACACACGTGCGCTTGGGATTCTGGGATAAAGGTACAGTCTTCATTGCAACATGTTCCTGCCACGTGACTGAAAGTGAACAAAGGAAAACACTATGTTATTTAAACCATAAATTCTTTGTACTCCATTTCTGTATTCCAGAGAGGATTACTACACAACCCTAAACCAGTATTAAATACCATTATTGGTTATTGATCATCTGAGGGGAAGGGGGGCACCTTAATTCCCTAGGAAGTTTTTTGTTGTTGTTGTTGTTGCGCCATTTTTCTCGGAAAAGAGCACATTTGTCAACAGACCTGAAACAGGCTAAAGGTATTTGCCATTAACGATCATGAGCAATGGAGGGCACATTCCAACCCAAACTCACAAATTATCTCACCTGCACTGTCTTCCCGGTCTAACTGTACATCCAGGTATTCCCCGAGCGTCATCTCTCGCCACACAGCACCTGTCTTCGTCATCACACTCCTCAGGCCGCCCACAGTCGCACTCTTCACCTTCCTCAACAATCTTGTTGCCACAATACGAACCGTTGTTATGCTCTGACAAACACAACATACAAGTCAGTGCTGCTTTCTTCGAACTGATGCAGGCATCGGTGCAAAGTTTCCCGTCTAACGGCTGCACCACATATATTTTATGTCTTCACTCTAGCGAAAATAACTACCACCATTATGGACTTGTAACTGTACCTACTGCAATTTTAATCGGTTTCGTTTCATTTATTAAGTAGTTTTAAGGTGGCCGAACACAGTTTTCCAGTATACAGGTGTTAGTAAACATTATTTGAAAACTACATACTTCTGAGTACCCGAAATTAGCATGGTGCAAGATTAACTAAGAAGGAATAAATTTTGATACTTCTTGTTGAGTAAGGTGCCGTTGCCATGGCAACGCAGCAAACTATTGACCGCCCACAAAGAATGGTTTTCCTTAATTTTAAGAAAATGCACTCGTTAGATTTTTTTCCATTTTTTGTATCCAGAAAAACTCACAAAATACTGACTTAATGACGCTGCTTTCAAGTAATTTTAACAGAGGGATCTCCTTTAAATGTTGGTTTTGCACTTTAATGTTTTTTGGTTTTTTTTTGTAGGCGAGTTACGCTTTTAGAGCACTACTGTTTTGTCATATTTCACGAAATTCTAACGAGCGGTTCCTTAGAAAACAGTTCATTTCCATTAAAACAACCAGTCACAATTTTTTGGTCAAATGCGCATGTGTGACTTTCAATTAGGTTTTCACAAAGCTTGCAAAAAGGTTTAGCTCTTCGTAAACTCACTTTTTTTGTTCGGTGATAAATGAAGAAGGATTCACAAACGAGAAACTGAGGTATTTTAAGAGCTAAACTCACTAGCTTTTGTGATCCATTGGGTATAAAATCGAGGGATCGATGGTATTTGCTTACCACAACCCTAGCGCGCGCTCAATATCATCTCTAACAGAATCTGTAAAGCGCGCGCAAACTGTGTTCGGCCACTTTAAATTCACAACGCACCAGATGCCTTTACAGACATTCTTCGGAACGTAACATGTTTCTTCCCCACGAAAGTCTGATCAGTAGAGTGGTTGTTTTTGTTCCCCAAGACTGACCAATCACAGGCCGAATGACTGATTTTGTGAAATAGCACGAAACCTTGTACGGCAAAACATACTGTTTTCCACTTGATTCAAATGCACTTTGCGTTGATCTCTAACTCACTGGATATGATTATAGCTTTGAGAAATTACTTCCACTAAAGTCTAGAACGTACCTCATCAAGACAAAAAACACTGTTGGGCAGACGTTCACGAAGGAATGTGTGACAAGATCATCTTTGTTTTTAGTTTGAGAAATTAATAAATTTCAGCTCCTCGGTTAGCAGAAACGTGTTGTTCAGGGCGGGAAAAGAAAACATTAAAAAGGAAAGAATTAATTCAAAGCACCACACACGCTATCAAGAAAAAAGGCTCATTGCCATAGGTACATTACATCAGGATAAAAAAGGCTGAGAAATTTATTTCGCCGGGAAATTGAATGAACGTTCGATCCACCGAGTACATTAGTAAAAAATAAACTCATCAAGTGCACATCTATACTTCATTTAAGGACGGTGTCTACTAATAAGGAAGTATTGTTGTGTGGTCCATGACTATGCGGGAAAAGCAGATCTTAGCAAGAGCTATTGAAATCCAAAAAGAAAATTGGGGAAGCAGCGCATTTTTCGGAGACAATGAAGCGACAATTATTCTAAAAAACGGTAGAATACAAAGAAATGTATGGCGTTTTTCGTCAAAATTGAAACTTTATTATCTCTGAAAAATGCACGGTTACCCCAAATTTTCTTTTCGGATACCAAGAGCACTTGCTACGTTCTGCTTTCTCCGCTTAGCTTTAAACCGCGCAAAAATATGCACCACCCATAGAAAACCAGAGTATCTCCAGATGCGCAAAACGTATGCGCAGTAACAAAAGTAGGCACCGTCCTTAACAAACCTTTGTTACGATTTGTAACTTTCCTGTTTATTTGTTTTTTCATTTCTCTCTCATCATTTTGCAAACAAGGCAAACAACCTAAGACGTACGACCCTACCGATAAAACACGGTACTCCTTTAATGGCTATAACCGGCGCCATTTGATGCTTGCTGCACGGAGAAAACAGAAGATTGTTGGCTTTATTTCCATCGCTTGCTCGGGAATACATCACAAAGTTACCAGTATGTCCTCCTGGTGCACATAGCGCGGTATCGGGATCATGCTGTCAACGAGATCAAATTACAAAGGTTTCCAATATGCTGTCGTTAGATTATATTGAAGTACTGGCCAATGAAAACAAACGCGGGAAACTGCGCGGAAAACATCTGGGGTTTCACTTGTGCGATTATTGTCAATCATAGTTAATTCATGTTCTAAGTACAAGGGTAGTGCGTGATGGAAAACGGGCATTGTATTAGTTAAGATAGATCTTATACATGAAGTGTAAAAAAGAACTAGATCTTTGCCCTTTTCAACTGCACAAGAAAATATAACGCTTTTGAAACCTTCTTAACTATATCATTGACGTGTTTATTCCATGACAAGTTACTGGTAACAGTGATTACGTATATCGGGTTGGTCTGAGTTATATTTTTCTTGCAGTTTGAGGTCTAAAAATTATTTTGCAGCTCAAAAATCTTGTAAAATTTTTTTTTCGATTTTCATCGCTAATCGCTACACACTGTAGTGACTCATACCTCGGATCCAAAGCTATGCCCCAACTCGTGTATAACTGTAATCACAGAAGCTTTCCTGGGAACACTGACACCATAATTCTCAAAGCTCGCAACCGCCGTATTAAAGTTGAGAGCCTCGTTCTCCTCCTCAAAAAGGACCCTTTTGGAGCATATTCCGCCGGGTGTGTCCAGCTCAGGGTCTGCTACCCAGGCTAATCCTAAGGTTCCATCAGAAAAGTCCCTGTATGTGAACAGGAGAGCCAGGCAGTACTGATCGTGGTCAAGCGCGCTCCATTTAATAAGGTAAGGCATAATGTCGATATTGTCGGGACTTGCTAAAGAACCTGAGAAATAACACAACAAAAACATAATGACGTGCTTTAGGCCAAAACTTAGAGAAGAAAAGAAAAAGGAAACATTACCGATCAACTGACCACTCGACTCTTTGTTCAAAGAAAAAAAAAATTATTGATTCAAATGGGTCAAAAACGACGACTTCAAAATTAGGTCATTTTTGACCCAAACCCTGGACCTACCCCTTGGAAAAAAGTCCATTTTTAGACGGAGGACAAACATTCTTCAAAAAGCTTCCAATCGAATCAGTAAGTCCAAAAACGTCCCCTGAGACACTTTTTAGGCCTCCCAAGAGACCAGGGACAAAGAAATAGCCAACGAAAGATAAAGTCAGGGTTAGGGTCAAACAAAAAATTCTTTGTCAGGGCGTTACTTGCAGTTAACATTGATTCCCAAGGGAGTTTTACGACACGCAGAGATCCTTAGAGACATAAACAAGTGAAAAATGCCGACATCAAAATTTGCTCATTTTTTACCCAAAACAGTGGACTTACCCCTTGGAAAAAAGTAGATTTTAGGCTGCAAGTCATATATTCTTTTTAAAGCTTAAAATCGAATCAGTCTGTCCGAAAACGTCTCCTTAGACAATTGTTAGGACTCCCAAGGAATCAGGGACAAAAAAATTGCCCAAAAAAAGATGAAGTCAGGATGGGAGTTAAACCAAAAATTCTCTGTCAGGGCGTAATTTGAACTTAACAATGATTCCCAAGTGAGTTTTACGACAAGCCGAGATCTCTTCGGACATAAACAAGAGAAACATGCCGACTTGAGAAACGTTTTAGGTCTCTCAAGGGACCAGGGACAAAGAAAAAGCCCAGAAAAAATTGAGTCAGGATAAAGGCAAAATAGAAAATTCTTTCAATTCTTTGCCAAAGCGTTATTTGCACTTCGAAATCATTCCTAAGGGAGTTTTACGACACGCTGAGATCCCCAGGGACAAAAAGGAGTAAAAAAAAATGCCGACTTGAAAATTTGGTCATTTTTCACCCAAAATCGTCGGCTTACCCCTTGGCAAAAAGTCGATTTTTGGACAAAAAACACATATTCTTTTAAAGGCTTCCAATCGAATCAGTAGATTTGCAAACGTCCCCTGAGACACGTTGTAGGTCTCTCAAGGGACCAGGGACAAAGAAATAGCCCAGAAAAGATTGAGACAGGATAAAGACAAAAAGGAAAATTCTTTAGATTCTTTGCCAAGGCGTTATTTGCACTTCACAATCAATCCTAAGGGAGTTTTACGACACGTCGGGATCCCTAGGGACATAAAGGAGTGAAATATGTCGACTTGAAAATTTGGTCATTTTTGACACAAACCCGTGGGCTTACCCCTTACAAAAAGGTCGATTTTAAACGAAAAACCAAGTAGTCTTTTTAAAAAAGCTTCCAATTGACTCAGTAGATCCGAAAACATTCCCTAAGACACGTTTATTGTCTCCAAAGGAACCAGGGACAAAGAAATAGCCGAGAAAAAGATGGAGTCAGGATAAGGGCAAAAAAGAAAATTCTTTCAATTCTTTACCAGGGCGTTATTTGCACATTCCTATGAGAGCTTTACGAGACGCCGACATCCCTAGGGACATAAAGGAGTGAAAAATGCCTACTTGAAAATTCGGTCATTTTTGACCCACACGTTTTTTGGACGAAACGACACGCAGAGACCCCTAGGGACATAAACAAGTGAAAAATGCCGACATCAAAATTTGCTCATTTTTTTTACCCAAAACAGTGGACTTACCCCTTGGAAAAAAGTCGATTTTAGGCTGCAAGTCGAATCAGTCTGTCCGAAAACGTCTCCTTAGACAATTGTTAGGACTCCCAAGGGACCAGGGACAAAGAAATTGCACAAAAAAGATGAAGTCAGGATGGGAGTTAAACCAAAAATTCTCTGTCAGGGCGTAATTTGAACTTAACAATGATTCCCAAGGGCGTTTTACGACAACCCGAGATCCCTAGGGACATAAACAAGAGAAACATGCCTACTTGAGACACGTTTTAGGTCTCCCAAGGGACCAGAGACAAAGAAATAGCCCAGAAAAGATGGAGTCAGGATAAGGGCAAAAAAAAAATTCTTTCAATTCTTTGCCAGGGCGTTATATGCACTTCAAAATCATTCCTAAGGCAGTTTTACGACACGCCGAGATCCCTAGGGACATAAAGGAGTAAAAAATGCCGACTTTAAAATTTGGTCATTTTTCACCCAAAACCGTGGGCTTACCCCTTGGCAAAAAGTTGATTTTTTGACAAAAAACAAATATTTTTTTTAAAGCTTCCAATCGAATCAGAAGAACCGAAATTGTCCCCTAAGACACGTTTTAGGTCTCCCAACGGACCAGGGACAAAGAAAAAGCCCAGAAAACATGGAGTCAGGATAAGGGCAAAAAAGAAAATTCTTTTAATTCTTTGCCAGGGCGTTATATGAACTTAAAAATAATTGCTAAAGACGTTGAACGATACGCCCAGATCCCAACGGGCATGAAGTAGTCACAAATGCCGAATTAATAATTTGGTCATTTTTGACCCAAACCGTGGGCCTACCTCTTGGCAAAAACTCAATTTTTCGACAAAAAACAAATATTCTTTTAAAACCTTTCAATTGAGTCAGTAGATTTTAAAACGTATCCTGAGACACGTTGAAGGTCTCCCAAGGGACCAGGGAGAAAGAAATAGCCCCAAAAAGATGGAGTCAGGATAAGGGCAAAAAAGAAAATTCTTTCAATTCTTTGCCAGGGCGTTATATGCACTTCAAAATCATTCCTAAGGGAGTTTTAAGACACGCCGAGATCCCCAAAGACATAAAGTGGTCAAAAATGCTGAATTAAAAATTAGGTCATTTTTGACCAAAAACCGTGGCTAACCCCTTGACAAAAAGTCGATTTTTGGACAAAAAACAAATATTCTTTGAAAAGCTTCTAATGGAATCATAAGATCCTAAAACGTCCCCCGAGACACGTTTTAAGTTTCCCAAGGGACCAGGAACAAAGAAATAGGCCAAAAAAGATGGAGTCAGGATAAGGGCAAAAAAGAAAATTCTTTCAATTCTTTGCCAGGGCGTTATATGCACTTCAAAATCATTCCTAAGGGAGTTTTAAGACACGCCGAGATCCCCAAAGACATAAAGTGGTCAAAAATGCTGAATTAAAAATTAGGTCATTTTTGACCAAAAACCGTGGCTAACCCCTTGACAAAAAGTCGATTTTTGGACAAAAAACAAATATTCTTTGAAAAGCTTCTAATGGAATCATAAGATCCTAAAACGTCCCCCGAGACACGTTTTAAGTTTCCCAAGGGACCAGGAACAAAGAAATAGGCCAAAAAAGATGGAGTCAGGATAAGGGCAAAAAAGAAAATTCTTTCAATTCTTTGCCAGGGCGTTATATGCACTTCAAAATCATTCCTAAGGGAGTTTTAAGACACGCCGAGATCCCCAAAGACATAAAGTAGTCAAAAATGCCGAATTAAAAATTAGGTCATTTTTGACCAAAAACCGTGGCTAACCCCTTGACAAAAAGTCGATTTTTGGACAAAAAACAAATATTCTTTGAAAAGCTTCTAATGGAATCATAAGATCCTAAAACGTCCCCGAGACACGTTTTAAGTTTCCCAAGGGACCAGGAACAAAGAAATAGGCCAAAGAAGATGGAGTCAGGATAAGGGCAAAAAAGAAAATTCTTTCAATTCCTTGCCAGGGCGTTATATAAACTTCAAAATCATTCCTAAGGGAGTTTTACGACACGCAGAGATCCCTAAGGACATAAAGCAGTGAAAAATGCCGAATTGAAAATTTGGTCATATTTGACCCAAAATCGTGGGCTTACCCGTTGGCAAAAAGTCGATTTTTGAACAAAAAACAAATATTCTTTAACAAGTTTCCAATCAAATCAGTAGATCCAAAGACGTCCAATAAGACACGTTTTAGGTCTCCCGAGGGACCAGAGAGAAAATAAAAACCCAGAAAAGATGGAGTCAGGATAACGGCAAAAAGAAACTTCTTTCAATTCTTGGTCAGGGCGTTATATGCACCTGAAAATTATTCTTAACGGAGTTAAACGACACGCTGAGATCCCTAGGGACATAAACGAGTAAAAAATGCCGACTTAAAAATTTGGTCATTTTTGACCCAAGACAGTGGGCTTACCACCTGGCAAAAAGTTGATTTTTGGACGAACAACAAATATTCTTTTAAAAGCTTCCAATCTAATCAGTAGATCCGAAAACGTACCCTGAGACACGTTTTAGGTCTCCCAAGGGCCCAAGGAGAAAGAAATAGCCCAGAAAAGATAAAGTCAGGATAAGGGCAAAAAAGAAAATTCTTTTAATTCTTTGCCAGGGCGTTATATGCACTTCAAAATCATTCCTAAGGGAGTTTTACGACACGCCGAGATCCCTAGGGACATAAAGAAGTCAAAAATGCCGAAAATGAAAATTTGGTCATTTTTGACCGAGAATCGTGGGCTTACCCCTTGGCAAAAAGTCGATTTTTCGACAAAAAACAAGTATTCTTTTAAAAGCTTCTAATCGAATCAGTAGATCCAAAAACGTCCCCTGAGACACGTGTTAGGACTGCCTAGGGAAATAGCCCAGAGAAAATTGAGTCAGGATAAAGGCAAAGAAGAAAATTCTTTCATATCTTTGCCAGGGCGTTATATGCACTTGAAAATCATTCCTAAGGGAGTTTTACCACATACCGGGATCCCTAGGGACATAAAAGAGTCAAAAATGCCGACTAAAAAATTCGGTCATTTTTGACCCAAAACCGTGGGCTTACCTCTTGGCAAAAACTCAATTTTTCGACAAAAAACAAATATTCTTTAAAAACCTTTCAATCGAGTCAGTAGATTTGAAAACGTCCCCTGAAACACGTTTTAGGTCTCCCAAAAGAAGAGGGACAAGGAAATAGCCCAGAAAAGATTGAGTCAGGATAAGGGGAAAGAAGAAAATTCTTTCAATTCTTTGCCAGGGCGTTATATGCACTTCAAAATCATTCTTAAAGGATATTTACGACATGCCGAGATACCTAGGGACATTAAAGAGTGAAAAATGCCGAATTAAAAATTTCGTCAGTTTTGACCCAAAACCGTGGGCTTACCCCTTGGCAAAAAGTCGATTTTTGAACAAAAAACAAATATTCTTTTAAAAGCTTCCAATCGAATCAGAAGATCCAAAAACGTCTCCTGAGACACGTTTTAGGTCTCCCAAGGGACAAGGGACAAAAAAATAGCCCAGAAAAGATGGAGTTAGGTAAAGGGTAAAAAAGAAAATTCTTTCAATTCTTTGCCAGGGCGTTATATGCACTTCAAAATCATTCCTAAGGAAGTTTCACGACAGGCCGAGATCCTTAAGGACATGAAGAAGTCAAAAATGCCGACTTGAAAATTTGGTCGTTTTTTGCCCAAAACCGTGGGCTTATTACCTCTTGGAAAAAGTCGATTTTTGGACAAAAAAAAATATTCTTTTAAAAGCTTCCAATCAAATCAGTAGATCTTAAAACGTCCCCTAAGACACGTCTTAGGTCTCCCAAGGGACCAGGGACAAAGAAATAACCAAGAAAAGAGAGAGTCAGGATAAGGGCAAAAACGAAAATTCCTTTATATCTTTGCCAGGGCGCTATATGCACTCCAAAATCATTCCTAAAAAAGTTTTACAACACGCAGGGATCCCTAGGGACATAAAGGAGTCTAAAATGCCGACTTTAAAATTTGGTCGTTTTTGACCCATAACCATGGGCTTATTACCTCTTGGAAAAACGTCGATTTTTGGACAAAAAACAAATATTCTTTGAAAAGCTTCCAATCGAATCAGAAGAACCGAATTTGTCTCCTGAGACACGTTTAAGGTCTCCCAAGGGACAAGGGACAAAGAAATAGCCCAGAAAAGATGGAGTGAGGTAAAGAGTAAAAAAGAAAATTCTTTTAATTCTTTGCCAGGGCGTTATATGCACTTTAAAATAATTCCTAAGGGAGTTTTACGGCACGCCGAGATCCCTAGGGACATAAACGAGTACAAAATGCCGACTTGAAAATTTGGTCATTTTTGACTCAAGACCGTGGGCTTATCCTTTCGCAAAAAGTCGATTTTTGGACAAAAAACAAATATTCTTTTAAAAGCTTCTAATCTAATCAGTAGATCCAAAAACGTCCCGTGAGACACGTGTTAGGACTGCCAAGGGACCAGGGACAATGAAAAAGCCCAGTAAAGATGGAGTCAGGATAAAGGCAAAAAAAAAATTCTTTTAATTCCTTGCCAGGGCGTTATATCCACTTCAAAATCATTCCTAAGGGAGTTTTACGACACGCCAAGATCCCTAGGGACATAATGTAGTCAAAAATGCCGACTTAAAACTTTGGTCGATTTTGACCCAAAACCGTGGGCTTACCCCTTGGAAAAAAGGCGATTATTGCACCAAAAACAAATATTCTTTTAAAAGCGTCCACTCAAATTACTAGATCCGGAAACGTCCTCTAAGACACGTTTTAGGTCTCCCAAAGGACTGAGGACAAAGAAATACCCAAAAAAGATGGAGTCATGATAAGGGCAAAAAAGAAAATTCTTTCAATTCCTCACCAGGGCGTTATATGCACTTCAATATCATTCCTAAGGGAGTTTTACGACACGCCAAGATCCCAAGGGAAATGAAGAAGTCAAAAATGCCGACTTGAAAATTTGGTCATTTTTGACCCAAAATCGTGGGCTTACCCCTTGGTAAAAAGTCGATTTTTAGACAAAAAAACAAATATTCATTTTAAAGCTTCCAATCGAATCAGTAGATCCAAAAACGTCCCCTAAGACACGTTTTAGGTCTCCCAAAAGACCAGAGAGTAAATAAAGACCCAGAAAAGATGGAGTCATGATAAGGGCAAAAAAGAAAATTCTTTCAATTCTTAGCCAGGGCGTTATATACCCTTGGCAAAAAGTCGTTTTTTGGACAAAAAACAAATATTCCTTTAAAAGATTCTAATCGAATCAGTAGATCCGAAAACGTCCCCTGACAGACGTTTCAGGTCTCCCAACGGACAAGGGACAATGAAATAGCGCGGGTAAAGATGGAGTCAGAATAAAGGCAGAACAAAAAATTATTTCAATTCTTTGCCAGGGCGTTATATGCACTTCAAAATCACTTTCAAAAGAGATTTACGAAACGTTGAGATCCCTAGGGCCATACCAGAGTAAAAAATGCCGAATTGAAAATGTGGTCATTTTTGACCCAAAACTGTGGCCTAACCCCTTGGCAAAAAGTCGATTTTTGGACAAAAAAAGGAATATTTTTTTAAAAGCTTCCAATCGAATCAGGAGATCCGAAATTGTCTCCTAAGACACGTTTTAGGTCTCCCAAGGGTCCAGGGACAAAGAAAAAGCCAAGAAAAGATGGAGTCAGGTCAAGGGCAAAAAAGAAAATTCTTTTAATTCTTTGCCAGGGCGTTATATGCACCTCAAAATCTATCCTAAGGGAGTTTTACGACACGCCGAGATCCTTAGGGACATAAAGAACTCAAAAATGCCGACTTGAAAATTTGGTCATTTTTGACCCAAAATCGTGGGCTTACCCCTCGGTAAAAAGTCGATTTTTGGACAAAAAACACATATTCTTTTAAAAGCTTCCAATCAAATCAGTAGATCTAAAAACGTCCCCTAAGACACGTTTTAGGTCTCCCAAGGGACCAGGGACAAAGAAATAACCAAGAAAAGATAGAGTCAGGATAAGGGCAAAAAAGAAAATTCCTTTATATCTTTGCTAGGGCGCTATATGCACTCCAAAATCATTCCTAAAAGAGTTTTACAACACGCAGGGATCCCTAGGGACATAAAGGAGTCTAAAATGCCCACTTTAAAATTCGGTCGTTTTTGGCCCAAAACCGTGGGCTTATTATCTCTTGAAAAAAGTCGATTTTTGGACAAAAAACAAATATTCTTTTAAAACCTTTAATCGAATCAGTAGATCCGTAAACGTCTCCTGAGACACGTTTTAGGTCTCCCAAGAGACCAGGGAGAAAAAAATAGCCGAGAAAAGATGGAGTCAGGTTAAGGGCAAAAAAGAAACTTCTTTCAATTCCTTGTCAGGGCGTTATATGCACTTCAAAATTATTCCTAATGGAGTTAAACAACACGCCTAGATCTCTAAGGACATAAACGAGTAAGAAATGCAGACTTGAAAATTTGGTCATTTTTAACCAAAAACCGTGGGCTTACTCCTTGAAAAAAGGCAATTTTTGGACAAAAACAAATTTTCTTTTAAAACCTTCAAATCGAGACAGTAGATCCAAAAACGTTCCCTGAGACACGTTTTAGGTCTCCCAAGGGACGAGGGAAAATGAAATAGCCCAGTAAAGATGAAGTCAGGATAAAGGCAGAAAAAAAGATTCTTTCAATTCCTTGCCAGGGCGTTATATCCACTTCAAAATCATTCCTAAGGGAGTTTTACGACACGCCAAGATCCCTAGGGACATAATGTAGTCAAAAATGCCGACTTAAAACTTTGGTCGATTTTGACCCAAAACCGTGGGCTTACCCCTTGGAAAAAAGTCGATTATTGCACCAAAAACGAATATTCTTTTAAAAGCGTCCACTCAAATTACTAGATCCGGAAACGTCCTCTAAGACACGTTTTAGGTCTCCCAAAGGACTGAGGACAAAGAAATACCCAAAAAAGATGGAGTCATGATAAGGGCAAAAAAGAAAATTCTTTCAATTCCTCGCCAGGGCGTTATATGCACTTCAAAATCATTCCTAAGGGAGTTTTACGACACGCCGAGATCCCAAGGGAAATGAAGAAGTCAAAAATGCCGACTTGAAAATTTGGTCATTTTTGACCCAAAATCGTGGGCTTACCCCTTGGTAAAAAGTCGATTTTTAGACAAAAAACAAATATTCTTTTAAAAGCTTCCAATCGAATCAGTAGATCCAAAAACGTCCCCTAAGACACGTTTTAGGTCTCCCAAAGGACCAGAGAGAGAATAAAAACCCAGAAAAGATGGAGTCATGATAAGGGCAAAAAAGAAAGTTCTTACCCTTGCCCTTGAAAATAAAAACCCAGAAAAGATGGAGTCATGATAAGGGCAAAAAAGAAAATTCTTTCAATTCTTAGCCAGGGCGTTATATACCCTTGGCAAAAAGTCGTTTTTTGGACGAAAAACAAATATTCCTTTAAAAGCTTCTAGTCGAATCAGTACATCCGAAAACGTCCCCTGACAGACGTTTCAGGTCTCCCAAGGGACAAGGGACAATGAAATAGGGCGGGTAAAGATGGAGTCAGAATAAAGGGAGACAATAAAATTCTTTCAATTCTTTGCCAGGGCGTTATATGCACTTCAAAATCACTCTCAAAAGAGATTTACGAAACGTTGAGATCCCTAGGGACATACCAGAGTAAAAAAATGCCGAATTGAAAATGTGGTCATTTTTGACCCAAAACCGTGGCCTTAACCCTTGACAAAAAGTCGATTGTTGGACAAAAAAAGGAATATTTTTTTTAAAAGCTTCCAATCGAATCAGAAGATCCAAAATTGTCTCCTGACACACGTCTTAGGTCTCCCAAGGGTCAAGCGACAAAGAAAAAGCCAAGAAAAGATGGAGTCAGGTTAAGGGCAAAAAAGAAAATTCTTTTAATTCTTTGGCCAGGGCGTTATATGCACTTCAAAATCATTCCTAAGGGAGTTTTACGAAACGCCGAGATCCCAAGGGACATAAAAAAAGTCAAAAATGCCGACTTAAAAAGTTGGTTATTTTGACCCAAAATCTTGGGCTTACCTTTTGGCAAAAAGTCAATTTTTGGACGAAAAAGAAATATTCTTTTAAAAGCTTCCAATCGAATCATAAGATCCGAAAACTTCCCTTGAGACACGTTTTAGGTTTCCCAAGGGACCAGGGACAAAGAAATAGCCCAAAAAAAGATGGAGTCAGGATAAGGACAAAGAAAAAAATTCTTTCATATCTTTACCAGAACGTTATAAGCACTTCAAAATCATTCCTAAGGGAGTTTTACGACACACCGAGATCCCTAAGGACATAAAGAAGTCAAAAATGCCGACTTAAAAAGTTGATCATTTTGACCCAAAATCGTGGGCTTACCTCTTGGCAAAAAGTCGATTTTTGGACGAAAAACACATATTCTTTTAAAGGCTTCTAATCGAATCAGTAGATCCGAAAACTTCCCCTGAGACACGTTTTAAGACTCCCAAGGGACCAGGGACAATGAAATAGCCCAGAAAAGATGGAATTAGGATAAGGGCAAAGAAGAAAGTTCTTTCAATTCTTTGCCAGGGCGTTATATGCACTTTAAAATCATTCCTAAGGAAGTTTTACGACACGCCGAGATCCCAAGGGACATAAAAAAGTCAAAAATAACCAGTTGAAAATTTGGTCATTTTCACCCAAAATCGTGGGCTTACCTCTTGGCAAAAAGTCGATTTTTGGACGAAAAAAAAATATTCTTTTAAAAGCTTCTAATCGAATCAGTAGATCCAAAAACGTCCCCTGAGACAGGTTTTAGGACTCCCATGGGACCATGCACAAAGAAATAGCCCAGAAAAGATGGAGTCAGGATAAAGGTAAAAAAGAAAATTCTTTCTTATCTTTGCCAGAACGTTATATGCACTTCCAAATCATTTCTAAGGGAGTTTTAAGACACGCCGTGATCCCTAAGAACATAAAAAAGTGAAAAATGTTGAATTGAAAATTTGGTTATTTTTGACCCAAAATCGTGGGCTTACCCCTTGGCAAAGAGTCAATTTTTGGACAAAAAACAAATATTCTTTAAAAGCTGCCAATCAAATCAGTAGATCGGAAAACGTCCCCTGAGACACGTCTTAAGTCTCCCAAGGGACCAGGGACAAAGACATAGCCCAGAAAAGATGGAGTCAGGATAAGGGTTAAAAAAGGAAATTGTTTTAATGCTTTGCGAGGGCGTTATATGCACTTTAAAATCATTCCTAAGGGAGTTTTACGACACGCAGAGATCCCTAGGGACATAAAGGAGTCAAAAATGCCGAATTAAAAATCAGGTCATTTTTGATAAAACCGTGGGCTAACCCCTTGACAAAAACTCGATATTTGGACAAAAAAACAAATATTCTTTTAAAAGCTTCTAATCTAATCAGTAGATCCAAAAACGTCCCCTGAGACACGTGTTACGACTGCCAAGGGACCGGGGACAAAGAAATAGCCCAGAAAAAATTGAGTCAGGATAAGGGCAAAAAAGAAAATTCTTTCATTTCTTTGCCAGGGCGTTATATGCACTTCAAAATCATTCCTAGAGGAGTTTAACGACACAACGAGATCCCTAGGGACATAAAAGAGTCAAAAATGCCGACTTGAAAATTTGGTCATTTTTGACCTAAAACCGTGGGCTTACCTCTTGGCAGAAACTCAATTTTTCGACAAAAAACAAATATTCTTTTAAAACCTTTTAATCGAGTCAATAGATTTAAAAACGTCCCCTGAGACACGTTTTAGGTCTCCCAAGGGACAAGGGACAAAGAAATAGCCCAAAAAAGATGGAGTCAGGATAAGGAGAAAAAAGAAAATTCTTTCAATTCTTTGCCAGGGCCTTATATAAACTTCAAAATCATTCGTAAGGGAGTTCTACGACACGCCGAGATCCCTAGGGACATAAAGCAGTGAAAAATGCCGACTTGCAAATTTGGTCATTTTTTGACCCAAAATCGTGGGCTTACCCCTTAGCAAAAAGTCGATTTTTGGACAAAAAACAAATTTTCTTTTAAAAGCTTCCAATCGAATCAGTAGATCCAAAAACGTCCCCTAAGACACGTTTTAAATCTCCCGAGGAACCAGGGAAAAAAAAAAAAAACAGAAAAAGATGGAGTCAGGATAAGGGCAAAAAAGAAACTTCTTTCAATTCTTTGTCAGAACGTTATATGCACTTCAAAATTATTCTTAACGGAGTTGAACGACACGCTGAGATCCCTAGGGACATAAAGTAGTCAAAAATGCCGACTTGAAAATTTGGTCATTTTTGACCCAAGACCGTGGGCTTACCCTTTCGCAAAAAGTCGATTTTTGGACAAAAAACAAATATTCTTTTAAAAGCTTCTAATCTAATCAGTAGATCCAAAAACGTCCCCTGAGACACGTGTTAGGACTGCCAAGGGACCAGGGACAAAGAAAAAGCCTAAAAAAATTGAGTCAAGATAAGGGCAAAAAAGAAACTTCTTTCAATTCTTTGTCAGGGCGTTATATGCACTTTAAAATTATTCCTAACGGAGTTTGACAACACGCTAAGATCCCTAGAGACATAAAGGAGTCAAAAATGCCGACTTGAAAATTTGGTCATTTTTGACCCAAAACCGTGGGCTTACCTCTTGTCAAAAACTCAGTTTTTCGACAAAAAACAAATAATCGAGTCAGTAGATCTAAAAACGTCCCCTAAGACACGTTTTAGGTCTCCCAAGGTACCAGGGACAAACAAATAGCCTAGAAAAGATGGAGTCAGGATAAAGAAAAAAAAGAAAAATCTTTCAATTCTTTGCCAGGGCGTTATATGCACTTCAAAATCATTCCTAAAGGAGATTTACGACATGACGAGATCCCTAGAGACATAAAAAAACTGAAAATACCGAATTAAAAATTTGGTCATTTTTGACTCAAAACCGTGGGCTTACCCCTTGGCAAAAGTCGATTTTTGAACGAAAAACAAATATTATTTTAAAAGCTTCCTATCGAGTCCGAAGATCCGAAAACGTCTTTTAAGACACGTTTTAGGTCTCCCAAGGGACCAGGGACAAAGAAATAGCCCAGAAAAGATGAAGTCAGGATAAAGGAAAAAAAGAAAATTCTTTCAATTCTTTGCCAGGGCGTTATTTGCCCTTTAAAATTATTCCTAACGGAGTTTAACGACACGCTGTAATCCCTAGGGACATAAACGAGTAAAAAATGCCGACTTGAAAATTTTGTCATTTTTGACCCAAGACCGCGGGTTTAACCCTTGGCAAAAAGTCGAATTTTGGACAAAAAAAATATTCTTTTAAAAGCTTCTAATCGAGTCAGTAGATCCGAAAAGGTACCCTGACACACGTTTTAGGTCTCCAAAGGGACCAGGGACAAAGAAATAGCCAGGAAAAGATAAAGTCAGGATAAGGGCAAAAACGAAAATTCTTTTAATTTCTTGCCAGTGCGTTATATGCACTTCAAAATTATATCTAAGGGAGTTTTACGACACGCCGAGATCATTAAGAACATATAGGAGTGAAAAATGCGGAATTGAAAATGTGGTCATTTTTGACCCAAGACCGTGGGTTTTACCCCTTGGCAAAAAGTCGATTTTTTGACAAAAGACAAATATTCTTTTAAAACCTTCAAATCGAGACAGTAAATCCAAAAACGTTCTCTAAGACACGTTTTTAAGTCTCCCAAGGGACCAGGGACAATGAAATAGCCCAGTAAAGATGGAGTCAGGATAAGGGAAAAAAAGAAAATTCCTTTAATTCTTTGCCAGAACGTTATATGCACTTCAAAATCATTCCTAAGGGCATTTTACGACACACCGAGATCTCTAAGGACATAAAAAAGTCAAAAATGCCGACTTGAAAATTTGGTCATTTTTTGACCCAAGACCGTGGGCTTACCCCTTGGCAAGAGGTCGATTTTTGGACGAAAAACAAATATTCTTTTAAAAGCTTTTAATCAAAACAGTAGATCCGAAAACGTCCCCCAAGACATGTTTTAGGACTCCCAAGGGACCAGGGACAAAGAAATAGCCCAGAAAAGATGGAGTCAGAATAAGGGCAAAAAAGAAAATTCTTTCACATCTTTGCCAGAACGTTATATGCACTTCAAAGTCATTCCTAAGGGAGTTTTAGGACACGCCGTCATCATTAGGAACATAAAAGAGTGAAAAATGCCGAATTGAAAATTTGGTCATTTTTGAGCCAAAACCGTGGGCTTACCCCTTGGCAAAGAGTCAATTTTTGGACAAAAAACAAATATTCTTTTAAAAGCTGCCAATCGAATCAGTAGATCGAAAAACGTCCCGTAAGACACGTTTTTAAGTCTCCCAAGGGACCAGGGACAATGAAATAGCCCAGTAAAGATGGAGTCAGGATAAGGGAAAAAAAGAAAATTCCTTTAATTCTTTGCCAGAACGATATATGCACTTCAAAATCATTCCTAAGGGAGTTTTACGACACACCGAGATCCCTAAGGACATAAAGAAGTCAAAAATGTCGACTTGAAAATTTGGTCATTTTTGACCCAAGACCGTGGGCTTACCCTTTGGCAAAAGGTTGATATGTGGACGAAAAACAAATATTCTTTTAAAAGCTTCTAATCAAAACAGTAGATCCGAAAACGTCCCCCAAGACATGTTTTAGGACTCCCAAGGGACCAGGGACAAAGAAATAGCCCAGAAAAGATGGAGTCAGAATAAGGGCAAAAAAGAAAATTCTTTCACATCTTTGCCAGAACGTTATATGCACTTCAAAGTCATTCCTAAGGGAGTTTTAGGACAGGCCGTCATCATTAGGAACATAAAAGAGTGAAAAATGCCGAATTGAAAATTTGGTCATTTTTGACCCAAAACCGTGGGCTTACCCCTTGGCAAAGAGTCAATTTTCGGACAAAAAACAAATATTCTTTTAAAAGCTACCAATCGAATCAGTAGATCGAAAAACGTCCCGTGAGACACGTTTTAGGTCTCCCAAAGGACCAGGGACAAAGAAATAGCCCAGAAAAAATGGAGTCAGGATAAAAGCAAAAAGAAAATTCTTTCAATTCTTTGCCAGGGCGTTATATGCACTTCAAAATCATTCCTAAAGGAGATTTACGACATGACGAGATCCCTAGGG
Source organism: Pavona decussata (assembly GCF_977016875.1). NCBI lineage: Eukaryota > Metazoa > Cnidaria > Anthozoa > Scleractinia > Agariciidae > Pavona > Pavona decussata. The sequence continues at coordinate 2,275,077 of NW_028145546.1, forward strand.
ACATAAAAGACCGAAAAATGCCGAATTAAAAATTTGGTCATTTTTGACCCAAAACCGTGGGCTTACCCCTTGGCAAAAAGTCGATTTTTGAACGAAAAACAACTATTCTTTTAAAAGCTTCCAATCGAGTCTGAAGATCCGAAAACGTCTCCTGAGACACGTTTTAGGTCTCCCAAGGGACCAGGGACAAAGAAATGGCCCAGAAAAGATGAAGTCAGGATAAAGGAAAAAAAGAAAATTCTTTCAATTCTTTGCCAGGTTGTTATATGCACTTTAAAATTATTCCTAACGGAGTTTAACGACACGCTGAAATCCCTAGGGACATAAACAAGTAAAAAATGCCGACTTGAAAATTTTGTCATTTTTGACCCAAGACCGCGGGCTGAACCGTTGGCAAAAAGTCGATGTTTGGCCAAAAAAATATTCTTATAAAAGCTTCTAATCGAGTCATTAGATCCGAAAAGGTACACTGACACACGTTTTAGGTCTCCAAAGGGACCAGGGACAATGAAATAGCCCGGAAAAGATAAAGTCAGGATAAGGGCAAAAAAGATAATTTTTTTTAATTCTTTGCCAGGTCGTTATATGCACTTCAAAATTATATCTAAGGGAGTTTTACGACACGCCGAGATCATTAAGAACATATAGGAGTGAAAAATGCGGAATTGAAAATGTGGTCATTTTTGACCCAAGACCGTGGGTTTTACCCCTTGGCAAAAAGTCGATTTTTGGACGAAAAACAAATATTCTTTTAAAAGCTTCTAATCGAAACAGTAGATCCGAAAACGTCCCCTAAGACACGTTTTAGGACTCCCAAGGGACCAGGGAAAAAGAAATAGCCCAGAAAAGATGAAGCCAGAATAAGGGTAAAAAAGAAAATTCTTTCATATCTTTGCCAGAACGTTATATGCACTTCAAAGTCATTCCTAAGGGAGTTTAAGGACACGCCGTCATCACTACGAACATAAAAGAGTGAAAAATGCCGAATTGAAATTTGGTCATTTTTGACCCAAAACCGTGGGCTTACCCCTTGGCAAAGAGTCAATTTTTGGAAAAAAAACAAATATTCTTTTAAAAGCTGCCAATCAGATCAGTAGATCGGAAAACGTCACCTGAGACACGTTTTAGGTCTCCCAAGGGACCAGGGACAAAGAAATAGCCCAGAAAAAATGGAGTCAGGATAAAAACAAAAAAGATCCCTAGGCACATAAAAGAGTGAAAATGCCGAATTAAAAATTTGGACATTTTTGACCCAAAACCGTGGGCTTACCCCTTGGCAAAAAGTCGATTTTTTGACAAAAAACAAATAATCTTTTAAAACCTTCAAATCGAGACAGTAAATCCGAAAACGTTCCCTAAGACACGTTTTAAGTCTCCCAAGGGACCAGGGACAATGAAATAGCCCAGTTAAGATGGAGTCAGGATAAAGGAAAATAGAAAATTCTTTTAATTCTTTGCCAGGGCGTTATATGCACTTAAAAATCATTCCTAAAGGAGATTTACGAAACGCCAAGATCCCTGGAGACATAAAAGAGTTAAAAATGCCAAATGGAAAATTTGGTCATTTTTGACTCAAAACCGTGGGTTTACCCCTTGGAAAAAAGTCGATTTTTAGACAAAAAAACAAATATTGTTTTAAAAGCTTCCAATTGCATCAGAAGAACTGAAAACGTCTCCTAGGACACGTTTTAAGTCTCCCAAGGGACCAGGGACAAAGAAATAGCCCAGAAAAGATCGAGTCAGGATAAGGGTAAAAAAGGGTAAACAATTGTTTTAATTCTTTGCGAGGGCGTTATATGCACTTTAAAATAATTCCTAAGGGAGTTTTACGACACGCGGAGATCCCTAGGGACATAAAGTAGTCAAAAATACGGAATTAAAAATCCAGTCATTTTTGACCAAAAACCGTGAGCTAACCCCTTGACAAAAACTCGATATTTGGACAAAAAAACAAATATTCTTTTAAAAGCTCCCAATCGAATCATAAGATCCGAAAACTTCCCTTGAGACACGTTTTAGGTTTTCCAAGGGACCAGGGACAAAGAAATAGCCCAGAAAAGATGGAGTCAGGATAAGGGCAAAAAAGAAAATTCTTTCAATTCTTTGCCAGGGCGTTATGTAAACTTCAAAATCATTCGTAAGGGAGTTTTACGACACGCCGAGATCCCTAGGGACATAAAGCAGTGAAAAATAGCGACTTGAAAATTTGGTCATTTTTGACCCAAAATTGTGGGCTTACCCCTTGGCAAAAAGTCGATTTTTAGACAAAAAACAAATATTCTTTTAAAAGCTTCCACTCGAATCATTAGATCCGGAAACGTCTCTTAAGGGAACAAGGACAAAGAAATAGCCCAAAAAAAATGGAGTCAGGATAAGGGCAAAAAAGAAAATTCTTTTAATTCTTCGCAAGCGCGTTATATGCATTTCAAAATCATTCTTAAGGGAGTTTTACGACACGCCGAGATCCTTAGGGACACGAAGAAGTCAAAAATGCCGACTTGAAAATTTGGTCATTTTTGACCCAAAATAGTGGGCTTACCCCTTGGCAAAAAGTCGATTTTTTGACAAAAAACAAATATTCTTTTAAAACGTTCAAATCGAAACAGTAAATCCGAAAACGTTCCCTAAGACACGTTTTAAGTCTCCCAAGGGACCAGGGACAATAAAATAGCCCAGTAAACATGGAGTCAGGATAAAGGGAAAAAAGAAAATTCTCTCAATTCTTTGCCAGGGCGTTATATGCACTTCAAAATCATTGTTAAGGGAGTTTTACGACACGCCAAGATCCCTAGGGACATTAAGTAGTCAAAAATGTCGATTTGAAAATTTGGTCGATTTTGACCCAAAACTGTGGGCTTACCCCTTGGAAAAAAGTCGATTTTTGGACCACAAACAAATATTCTTTTGAAGGCTTCTAATCGAATCAGTAGATTAAAAAACGTCCCCTGAGACACGTTTTAAGTCTCCCAAGGGACCAGGACAAAGAAATAGCCCAGAAAAGATGGAGTCAGGATAAGGACATAAAAAGAAAAATCTTTCAATTCTTTGCGAGGGCGTTATATGCACTTCAACATCATTCCTAAGGGAGTTTTACGAGAGACCGAGATCCCTAAGGACATGAGGAAGTCAAAAATGTCGACTTGATAATTTAGTCAATTTTGACCCAAGACCGTGGGCCTAACCCTTGGCAAAAAGTCGATTTTTGGACGAAAAAGAAATATTCTTTTAAAAGCTTCTAATCGAGACAGTAGATCCGAAAAGGTACCCTAAGACACGTTTTAAGTCTCCCAAAAGACCAGGGACAATGAAATAGCCCAGTAAAGATGGAGTCAGGATAAGGGCAAAAAAGAAACTTCTTTCAATTCTTTGCCAGGGCGTTATATGCACTTCAAAATCATTCCTAACGGAGTTTAACGACACGCTTAGATCCCTAGGGACATAAACGAGTAAAAAATGCTGACTTGAAAATTTGGTCATTTTTGACCCAAGACCGTGGGCTTACCTTTTGGAAAAAAGTCAATTTTTGGACGACAAACAAATATTCTCTTAAAAGCTTCTAATCGAATCAGTAGATCCAAAAACGTCCCTTGAGACACGTTTTAGGTCTCCCAAGGGACCAGGGACAACGAAATAGCCAAGAAAAGATGGAGTCAGGATAAGGGCAAAAAAGAGAAATCTTTCAATTCTTTGCCAGGGCGTTATATGCACTTCAAAATCATTCCTAAGGGAGTTTTACGACACACCGAGATCCCTAAGGACATGAAGAAGTCAAAAATGCTGACTTGAAAATTTGGTGATTTTTGACCCAAAATCGTGGGCTTACCCCCTGGCAAAAAGTCGATTTTTGGACGAAAAACAAATATTCTTTTAAAAGCTTCTCATCGAATCAGTAGATCCGAAAACGTCCCATGACACACGTTTAAGGACTCCCAAGGGACCAGGGACAAAGAAATAGCCCAGAAAAGATGGAGGCAGGATAAGGGCAAAAAAGAAAATTCTTTCAATTCTCTGCCAGGGCGTTGTACGTACTTTAAAATCATTCGTAAGGGAGTTTTACGACACGCCGGGATCCCTAGGGACATTAAAAGAGTCAAAAATGCCTACTTGAAAATTTGTTCATTTTTGACCCAAAACTGTGGGCTTACCCCTTGGCAAAAAGTCGATTTTTGAACAAAAAACAAATATTCTTTTAAAAGCTTCCAATAGAATTAGATGTTCCGAAAACGTCTCTTGAGACACTTTTTAGGTCTCCCAAGGGACAAGGGAGAAACAAATAGCCCAGAAAAGATGGAGTCAGGATAAGAGCAAAAAAGAAAATTCTTGCAATTCTTTTCCAGGGCGTTATATGCACTTCAAAATCATACCTAAAAGAGTTTTCTGACACAACGAGATCCCTAGGGACATAAAGGAGTCAAAAATGCCGAATTGAAAATTTGGTCATTTTTGACCCAAAACCATGGGCTTACCCCTTAGCAAAAATTCTTTCAATTCTTTGCCAGGGCGTTATATGCACTTCAAAATCATTCCTAAGGCCCGGTTCATACGTCGAACTTTACATGAGCCAACGTAATACCTATTAAGGTCGACCCAAATAATTAAGTTCGGCAGTTGATTCAGACGTCGAACCTAACTGAAGTCGAACTTAATTAAAGCTTAAGTGAGAAAGTAGATTTTCGTGGTCAGCGGCTGTTGTTTTTTCTGAACAAGATTCAAAATGGCGGGAAAGATGAGTTCTGACATGGAAAAGCTTGTTTGGTAAAATGGAATTGGGGGTGGTCAATAACTTAATTTAGTATTAGTTTTTATTGATATTTCTTATAATTCTTTGTAGTTATTATATTTTATATAAAAGTTTTACATTCATGTAAAGCGCTTTTGATCATTTTAATGTTAAAAGGCCCTATATTAAGTGAATAAATTATTATTATTATTATTATTATTATTATTATAATTATTATTATGAAGGCAGGCCAAACACAGCTCCTATTGGTCGAGGTAGGAAGGATACGACCTTCAATATTAATTTTCTCTTACGAGTACGTCTTTCAAAGATTTCCCTTTTCTGTACGAAAGTAGGGAAGGGTCTTTATAGATCTCTCTTAGCAGAGGCTGATTTTCTATCAAGTGCCATTTACTCATCTGAATGGTTTTAGGTAAGGCACAGGAGGGCGATATTCCGTAACAAACGGCAAAATGTTTTTGCGCGTTTTTTTGTTTGTTTTGTAGTGCCGACATTCTTTCGCTGAAATTGACCTCTGAGAGAGTTTTATCTATAGTGTTATCAAGGTAACCTCTGTAGCGTAATCTCTGTTTGAATAGAGTAATGTTTTCTTCAAACTTCGTTTTTGAAGATTTTGTTCTGAGAAGTCTTGACGCTTCGCCTTTGATATAGCCTGTATTGGAAAGTTTCTGTCGGTTCGAAGTGTGTGTGCACATTAAGAATAGATTCTTTTTTTTAAATCTTTCGCATCTCAGACAAGTATGTTTAGCTGTTTCTAAACAAGAAGAACAAGCACATTCCTCCTTTCCCGCCATCTTGTTCACAATGAAGTCCTTTGCGCATGCCAAGTCGATGGAACGCGCAGACCTCTGGGATAGATATAATTTATATCATTTATGCGTAACGTATGCATTTGGTTGGGCTCATGTAAAGTTCGACGTATGAATCGAAGTCGAACTTTTGCCGTTCTATTCGACTGGCGCAGTCGAATAGAATGGCGGGTCGACCCAAATACAAATCTGGCGATCCTAACTGATTCATACGTCGATCTTTACATGCGCCGAACCAAATGATTAGGTTCGGCTCATGTAAAGTTCGACGTATGAACTGGGCCTAAGGGAGTTTTACGACACGCCAAGATCCCTAGGGATATAAAGTAGTCAAAAATGCCGACTTGAAAATTTGATCGTTTTTGACCCAAAACCGTGGGCTAACCCGTTGGAAAAAAGTCGATTTTTGGACGAAAAACATTTATTCTTTGAAAAGTTTCTACTCGAATTACTAGATCCGGAAACGTTCCCTAAGACACGTTTAAGGTCTCCCAAGGGACCAGGGACAAAGAAATAACCCAGAAAAAATGGAGTCAGGATAAGGGCGAAAAAGAAAAATCTTTCAATTCTTTGCCAGGGCGTTATATGCACTTCAAAATCATTCCTAACGGAGTTTTACGACACGCCGAGATCCCTAGGGAACTAAAGAAGTCTTAAATCTCGACTTAAAAATTTGGTCGTTTTTGACCCAAAATTGTGGGCTAACCCCTTGGGAAAAAGTCGATTTTAGGACAAAAAACAAATATTCTTTTAAAAGCTTCCAATCGAATCAGTAGATTCGAAAATGTCCCCTGAGACACGTTTTAGGTCTCCCAAGGGACCAGGGACAAAGAAATAGCCCAGTAAAGATGGAATCAGGATAAGGGCAAAAAAGAAAGTTCTTTCATATCTTTGCAGGGGGCGTTATATGCACTTCAAAATCATTCCTAAGGGAGTTTTACGACACGCCGAGATCCCTAGGGACATAAAGGAGTGAAAAATTCCGACTTGAAAATTTGGTCATTTTTGACCCAAAACCGTGGGCTTATCCCTCGGCAAAAAGTCGATTTTTGGACGAAAATCAAATATTCTTTTAAAAGCTTCTAATAAAATCAGTAGATCCGAAAACGTCCCATAAATAAGTGAAAAATGGCGACTTCAAAATTTGGTCATTTTTGGCCGAGAACCATGGACCTACTCCTTAGAAAAAAGTTGATTTTAATTCTTTTAAAAGCTTCCAATCAAATCAGAGTGCTCCAAAACGTCCCCCGAGACACTTTTTGGTCCTCTTTAGAGACCAGGCACAAAGAAATAGCCCGCAAAAGATCAAGTCAGGGTGACAGTTAAACAGAAAATTCTTTTTCAGGGCGTTATTTGCACTTTAAAATGAGTTTTACGACACAAGGAGATCCCTAGGGACATAAATAAGTGAAGAATGTGGAGTTCAAAAAATGTGGTCATTTTTGGCCAAAAACCTTGGAAAAAAGTTTATTTTTGGACGAAATACAGATATTTTTTTTAAAGCGTAAAGTCGAATCAGTGTGGCCGAAAACGACATATGAGACACCTTTTAGGCCCCTCAAGTGACAAGGGACAAAGAAATAGCGCACAAAAAGTCAAGGTGATAGTTAAACAGAAAATGCTTTGTCAGGGGGTTGTGTGCACTTAAAAATGATTCCTAAGGGAGTTTTACGACATGCCGAGATCCCTAGGGACATAAACAAGTGATAAATGCCGTCTTCAATATTTGATCATTTTTGGCCAAAAATCATGGACTTTCCACTTGGAAAAAAGTAGATTTTTGGACGAAATACAACTATTCTTTTAAAAGCTTCTAATCGAATCAGTGTGTTCCAAAACGTCCCCTGAGACACTTTTCAGCGTGGTTTCAACAACAAAACGAATTTCAGAGAAAAATTGAAGAAATGACATTGTAGGAACTAAACAAGTGTCTCGAAAAGTTTTATTTGTGTGCAAGAAAGCGAGACGGAACTTTCTATAATAGGAAATCGCTTAACGCGTGGCGCGCGAGATTTTAAAATTTCATACCATTTGTCGGTATTTGTCGGTAACTATGGATTTTGGCCTAATTTTCATTCTAATACTATACACTTTCGTTTTTGGTCCAGTTTTTAAGGAAATACTATAGACTGTGGTTTTTGGCGTAAGTTTCATCCTAACAATACACCCTTTGGTTTTAGGACTAATTACCATCCTAATACTATACACTTTTGACGTTTTTGATTTTGGCCTTGCTTTAATCCTTATACTATGTACTTTGGTGTTTGGCCTAATTTTCATCCTTATACGATATACTTTTAGTTTTTGGCCTAATTTTCATTCTCCTAACACTTTATGCTTTACATTTCAGCCTAGGTTTCTTCCTTATAGTATACACTCTGGCTTTTGGCCACATTTTCATCCTTATACTCTGATGTGCTTCACTTAAACACTGTAGCTATAACTTCAATTTCTGGAGCCGTTGGTAACTGGAAATGTCCATAACCTCGAACATATTCTTGGCTTCCTAGGTGCAAATTTTGAACCTTGTTAACTAGTTAGTAAAACTCGGGTGAAAACGACACCTCGGCAGTTGAGCGTTATTCGACCGGCCCGATTTCGCGAATTATGTTTCGTTTCCTTTGAGATTTCTAAAAATCAGATTGCATCCACTATCACTCAATGCTGCTATTCTGAATAGTTTTAGTAGTTTAGGTCGTAAAAGTAATTTGATCAAGATATTAGTTTTGTATCTAGATCTTTGGTCTTCTTTTAACAAATGGATAAGGGCTTAGTTTCAAAATTAAGTGTGGTGCTGAGGCGGTGGGAAGTTGAAACACATGGTTTATCAACAGTGTTGATAAATATTACCTGACTACTACATATGTACTGAATTAATCGATGATGTAATGATGTTACATGATGCATGTAATACGATAGCTTGATTTAATAAAATAAAATGATTCTATCAGAGAACTAAACAACCAACGGTTAAGAGATTGGAGTACTCTTTACGAGTACGATTTTTACGATTCATATTCACATTCATTGAAAAAACTCCGAACAGTACCACTTACCTTCGGCTGTTTCGTCCTTAAACACTGTTACTGCTGCTATGACAACGCCAATGCCATCGCCAGGTCCTCCATCCTGGTCAAAGTCCGTTGCTCTGAAAGCCTTGTCAGCCATTCCTACGTGGTACACCATTTCTGCAACAGTGGCACTCTCTGAACCTGCGCCAACGTGCTCCAAAAATAAATGATCAGCGGAAATATGTACTGCGCATGTATTGAGGTTCGATTTTTTGGAACCGCTACGTCGGATTCGTTTGCTGGTGGCCTGTGGAAGTAAAACATTATGGTGTGTATTTATGATTTAAGGTAAACAGTGCCGGATGTTGAGAAGACCCAGGGAGCAAAATAGCTTTTTTTTAGATAATTTCTTAAGTTTTTAACTTGATATTCTAATCCTTCTTTTAAACATTATTCATTGTAAAGCACCATGGGCAAGTATTGATTTGTCGCTATGTAAGTATATGGTGTTATTCTTATTAAAGCTAAGAGAACAACATGAATATGAAGCTGGTGTAAAGGGAGGGAAAAGTCTTGAGGGCCAAACACGATTGGTGTTCCTTCAATTTTGATTTGTTGGAAAAGTAGCGCGCTAGCTTTGATTGGTCAGAGCTGCCAGCAAGACTGAAGACTGCAAAAAGATCTGAGAACAATTCCTTACTCAGTCACTCCCCATATATAAACTAGCACTTTCCGATGGAAACTGGTTTCCTTAGCAAGAACGTCTCTTAAAAAGAGAAAAACTGTAGCTTAAATTACCTGAACTGTTGAGTGATGTAGATCTTTAAAGCGAGCCATTTTTCTTTGAATTTTTGAGAAGTCAAACTGAACGCTTGAAGCCGGAAATATAATTGAATGGAACTTAGACGTTTTCAAACCAGTGTACCGCTGAGCAGGCTCAAGGTGGAAAGTTTGTCCAAACGCAGAGAAACTGCCGTCAAATTGTCCATTTATTATGTGACCCATTACGAAGGAATCTGGATCGCCTGAGAAATATAAAAGATGTAATCAAATGGTGTAGAAAACTTTTATAAACACAGCCAACAACCCTCTGAATTTACAGGGTAGCCACGGCACTTAAAATATATCCAAGGAGCTTGACGCGTACCGTGTCAACCGCGGGAAACCTCGAAGCCGGTGACAAGCAGGAAAACATTTCACTTATTCCAAGCACGGCAGAACATGCAGCCAATAAAAGGGACGAGAAAAACATGCAACAGGTACCAAGCGGACAAAATCAAACATGCACAAATTTTTACAGTCCAGATAAATGAAGTATCAAAAAAAATATATTGAACTGTCGAAATTCTTTTGAAGAAAAAAACAAAACAAAAAAAAAAAAAAAAAAACCTTTTTGCATTCAGATTTTTTTCAACATATATAAATTAATCTGACAAAGTTGAACTCTTCAACGATAAAAAAAAAAAACTGAAAGAATAGACCCACACCTTTCACGCTATCATATTTGCCGTGCAAAAGAATGACAAATGTGGTTGTCTCATTGAGGCTGAAATGTTCTCGCCCGAATGCTGGTGCCGTAGTCAAATGTGTGATCTTGTAGTGCAGTTGGGTTCAATAGTCAGTAGCCCGTGAAAAATTGTTGGACAAAGTTACGATGAGCAAATTTGTCCATTTTCTAATGTCACTTCAGCGACTGTCCAAAATAACTGGCAACGGATGTTCGAAATGTGCCCAAGGTGATGTCCCAAGTTTTCTGCCGGCAGTTTAAGGTCCCAAAGAAAGTGGTCTGAAAACTTTTAAAGTTAACAGTCACAGCACTGCGATCAGTGTACCTTGCACAGTTCCTGTGTACGCAGTTCTTGTCTCATACTCAGTGGCTTCCTCAGCATTGCTGATTAGGATTCGAAACTTTGTGTCATTCGTGAACAACTTCTTATGCTGCTTCAGCATCAGGTAAAAATTCCTATCAGAGGCGATGACGAAGAACGGATAACTGTCTGAATTGACGTATTTACAACTACGTGCTACTGAGTAACAGGCTCATATCTTATTATTGTAATCTTGTCCACAGGCAGCCCAAGCTCATGTTACGAAATAAACGTGACTGGTAGCGGTCAGTACCGAGCGTATTGTGTTACATTTGAATTTATATAGGTTTATATGGGAAACCAACGGCTTGTTGGATGTCAAAGAAACGATAACTCCCCGAAATCGCTTCCAATCGACTTAAAAAACAGACAAGCAACAAAGAATACAACAACGAGTCAAGGTAAGTCAATTTTATTGAGAAATCGTTCAAATTTCTACGGTTTTAAACAAAGCCGTTGGTTTCCCATATAAACCTATATAAATTCAAATGTAACACAATACGCCCGGTACTGATCGCTACCAGTCACGTTTATTTCTTAACATGAGCTTGGGTCGCCTGTGTCTTGTCAAATGAAAAAGTAACAATCCCGAATTTGGGAGGAGGGGTACTCAAAGTTCCCCCGGGGCTGAATTCACCCCATTCCCTTTCACCTTCCAACTTTTACCGGAATGATATTCCCTTTAAATACACCTTTCTTATAGCTCAAAGAAGCCAAAGAGATAGGAATATCCCTTGCATTATTAGTACAGCAGAGCTATTAACACGGCAGCATGAGTAATATTTGCATTGTATATTGTAATTTCTGACGTTTGGCTCAGTTTTCAGATTACCCTTCTTAAGCATTTAATTTCTACCGCTTCGGTTCACAGTCTATATTTGTGACCCTTTAAAATATTAGACTGCTAATTTCGCCAGCATTTCGCGTTCTACGGGGATGAAAAAGGCATCCCTTTTGGGTGAAGCGTGAAGTACCTCCACAGGGTATAAATAGATAACTATTGAAACGGTTTGTGGTCTCTTTTTCTCCCATAGGGTCTCAAAAGAACTAATAGCATTAGAATGTGTGGTTGCCAAAACGTCAAAGAAATAAGTATAAAACTATGATAAAGTTACAGTGATACAAGAAGCAACATCTGGATTAGGAATAGCTAAGTCCAAAGACCACTGCAGGGCTGATTGAACAACGTCTCTTGTTTTCTTTTCTTTGTACGATATCTTGGCCACCCAGACCGGTCTTCTCATTATAGTAAAATTTTCATATTATACCAGTACACAGTTTTGCAATATACACTTAGGGTCGAAATACCTCCCTTGGTGAGTAGAAGCGTTGCGCGACGACTTCGTGACGAAACGATTGACAGCAGTAAAGGAGACAAGGAGCAGGGGCTAAAGTTGTATACCTCTTAACCAATCCAGACGTCATTCTTTTGCGGTTCTTTTACAGAAAATCTGTTAGAACACGTTGCATTTTGAGGTATATTAATGACAAATTCGTCGCTCCAACAGCAATCATTGGGCCTGGTTACGAGATTTCATCTGATACATACCTCTGAAAGGCGCTAAATTTGATAGTGACAAACTTGTGCGGGAAATCCATTGCACTGAGATGTTGCTGGTGTATATTGCCAACATCGTAGTCAACAGCCTCGTAATATTTGATCTTCTGAAAGCCAAACCCTGTGAAATGAGAGATGTTACTGATCAAATTTACAAGGTAAAAAAAATTGACAAGTTTACGCCAGCAAGTGATGGCGCAAACTGTTTCATGATCGTCGATTTTATGTGAAAAGCGCGCAGAATACACTAGAGTGTGAAGCTCAAAATGCCTTTGCTTAGAGGGAAAAGCCTATGATTATTTTGTTTTCATAAAGCAGAAGGGAAAATGAATTGAGAAATTGGGTAACATGCAATAAATAACTGTTAAAAGTAAGAAATGCGAAATGTTCAGTACTCACGTTTGATGAACTTGTGTTTATTTTGGTTTCCCATTGATCCTGCTTCCAATATAAAGCATAAAATCCAACAGAAGACAACTGATTGGAAAAAGCAGTCTTCAAATAAGTTCATTGCCTTTAAAAAGAATGTTTAAACGATTGAATGTTTTCCTGAACAAGCTAATGAAACGGATCTGCCTCCTCTGTAAATCGATCGTCAAACGTGAGGGACTGAGCATGAGCTCACCATCGGAGGGTGTCAGCGGTGATAACCAAAAGGAAAGGAGCGGTTCCTAAGCAATATGGTGGATGAACCTTCGACTTTGAGCGTTTTGCAGATGTCTGCGAATTTGTTTATGGCTTTCATTTGTTTTTTTTGTCTCAGAGCTAGCTTCAGACTAATTTTGTGAGGGCCAATTGTTAAGCCATAAGCCAGCAAGTGATCTGATGGTCCTGACCATCAAAAAAGCCCTTAGCGAACTTTGGAACTCATTTAGAGCAGCTGGCATTTAGAGAGTTAGAGATGGAAGTGCTACGAGTTTAAGGTTAAATAACGAAATTACCGAAAACGACTATGGCGGAGAAAACTGATTGGGCTAACCTGTCGAAAAAGGAGCTACAGGAAATGCTGCGAAGACAGGAAAAGTTACTGGCTAATAAGTAAGCTTCTTCATTGCCTTTGCAATTTGATCTGTTCGCTGGTCTGATAATGAAGCAAGTTGATCTGTTCGCTGGTCTGATAATGAAGGTCGAAAAAAGAACTTTTTTGGGAGCTTCTCGATATGTCAACCGTGGAATCAAATACAGCAACAACACCTTGATCTTTCGTCCACGTTATGTCTTTCACCCCCCCCCCCCCCCCCTTTTCCCTTATGTTAGACTACTGTATGAATATTCATAGAATGCTGGGCCATGGTTGTTGTCATAGGTTCTAGTCAAATTCCCCTGTATACAGAGATGGATATGCCAGGAAAATAGAAGGGTGGGGGGGGGGAAGGGGGGTTGATAATTGTTGGAACCATCTAATATGTAAAACTGGTTTTAATACTGCTGTTATATAATTTTCGCTTATAATTTCTTACAAAATACAGGACGCTCCTACAAAGCCTCCCAGACAGAGGAGACAAGGTGATAGCAACAGTGGCAAAACTCCAAGAGTTAATTGCAAGAAAGGAACAACTTGAAGACACTGTTGCTCAGTTTGAGAGGATGACGGTGTCACGACTTGTTGAGAGAACACAACTTAATATTTTAGACAGTGATGACAGTGATGATGACAATCCAGTTGTTGGTGCAGAGCTGCATAAAGAAACTGATAGTGAACATAAGAAGACTGCAGTAAATAGCTTTAACAAATCAGAAAATAAACAAACTAGTCAGACTTCAGGCAGAAAATGGAATTATGAGTCATCAGCAACACCTCCAGTATACAACTTCGAGGTAGTAAAACATTTTTTTGACTATTTCACAGTTGAGAGCTTTGTGATGTACCACTGCCTCTTGACTAGCCTGTGTAAGAAACATTTCGTGGGCTGCGTACAAGTTGGGAGGAGATTGACACCTCCTGTGTCTTAGTAATTGTGTCCAAAAAGCTGTCTTCTTGTACCCAGACGTCTCTCTGCTAAAACATAATAGACGTGCAAGGGACAAAGGGAATGTGAATAAAGGGGAGACGGCGTCTCGTCTCCTTTCTTTTTTCTTCCCTTGGGCCCTTATGCTTCGCGCTCATCACCAGTGGCTTGCGCTTAGCGCTCGTCAAGCGAAATGCCCGAGGGGGAGGCTGTCCAAAGAGCAAAAATGTAAACAACTCCTCAGAAACACTCGCTACACTGGCTGCCACTTGCAGGAGTTTTTGTCAATTAATGCTTTGTGACAACATTTTGACAACTTTCTCTGTCCTGTCTTTGCATGGCTGAGAAAGTCTTGGGTAAGATATCAAGATCTTGAATTTAGACCAGCATGTCAGGGGATTTGTCACCTTGTGTTCATCTTTTTTTGAAAGTTCTGCAAATAATGTAAATTTTTGCAATCCTCTATTATTTAATTCCTAACAGCTCAAAATTCCCTGCTTTATATTGATTATTGGTTTATTGAATTTAACGTTGAATTTAACGTTAATGTTGCAACATGCAACACCCTTTCGGCCAGACCTATTGAAATGGTTGTCTCTTAAGCAATTTCCCAATAAAATTGTGGGCGAATTTTTCATCAAATAATGGATTCAGTGTCCAAGGTATGCCCAAACAGCCTATGATCTAAAAGCTTGCTGTTCATCAACATAAAACCCTCCAGATTGCTGCTGAAAATGTTGTTTTACAGACTGTTATCAGTTTTCTCCTTCTTTCCTAATGCGTACTGTAACTTTCAAGAAAGGAACTGCAAGTAGTCCAGTCCCTTGTGATGAACTCCTGACCCACCAGCATGCACTTAATCTAACATCTGAACAGTTTTTTCCCTTTTTCTGATGGGAAAGTTGCTACTTATGGACGAAATGTGGATACTTTTTCAATGCAAGGGAATGCTTTTGGACATTAACTGCATTCTACATAACAACATTCTGTGCCTTTTTTCCTCAGAAATCAAAGTCAGTTTCATTAGATGAATCCTTTAAGCTTTTACAAGAACAAGAAAAAAGATACAAGGTGGGGAAGAGACTCTTTTGCAGCGTACTGCTAGGTGTAGGTAGAGCCACTTGTTAATACAATGCAAAATGTTTTCTTTGTAGGATCTGCAAGCTCATCATGCAACTCTCAAGTTAAAAGAACAAGGCTTGTTCGCTAGAACAGACCACATGATACCTCAGGTTGTACAGAATCCTCTTCAGTATCCTTTTTATATTCTCATTCCATGAAATAACTTATTGTAACTGCAGTTAAGAGTTTCTTCAATTGTCGAACCAAATGTATGCTGGCTTAATAACTTTAGATAAGCATGGGTTTGCAAATATTTGAATAAAACTGCATAAATTCATTTATTTATAAATTTGTGTCAAAAACAAACATGATAGAACACTGCTTATCATTAGAATCCAAACAGGCTTGGCATTTCCTTAAGGATTGTCAAGGTGAATATCCCTGCTAAAGGCGCAGGTTGGAAAAACATGTTAGAAAGTGAGGAGCAACTCAAAGTGTGTACAGAAAACATCCATACCCCACTCCCTCCCCCAACAGAAATTTATCTGAGATCACCCTACCCCTCTTGAAATTCAAATCTCACTTCTTACCTTCCTTTAAATTGTTTGATCTTTGAGACCCTGCCTCCCAACTTCCCACCTGGAATTTCCAATCCCTTTTGTTGGGGTATGGATATTTCCCGGAACTACATGTTAAAGATTTTCCACACAATAAATTTCACCATTCATATCAATAACACAGTGTCTTTGTAAGATCTTTGACTTTATTTACAAGATACAGAGAGGCTTTGCAGGATGACAGTCCAAGTGACGACAGTGAGCAAGAGGAAAATGAGACAAGACCCACTGAAATGGATAGCGATGATGATGATGATGACAATGATAATTAGAATAAGCTAAAGCCATACAAGCGTATTTTGCAGAAAGTACAATTTAGACGGTAAAACATTTGAAAATGACAAATAAAAAAGGTGCAAGGATGCTACCTGATATTAACTTAACACTTGCTGTAAAAGTATTTGATTTTGAGTCATTACAACATTATAATGATGGTTATTTGGCCTGAGAAAATATATTTTGCATTGGGCAACATTGTGAATAAATGGGGTCAGGTTTAATAACCAGTTAACTTGCAGGTTTCTTGTTTATGCTCATGTTGTTCATGCAAACCAACAGCCTTTAGTCCGGACACAAGACACTGTTGATGTACATTGTAGGCGATGTCGTGAATGCCTTTAGTACATACGAAATATGTCATGTTGAAACGTACATGTACATGTATGTATTTAAGTGGAGCAATTACCAGAAGATTGTAAAATTATTTTACAAGCTAATTGCTCCACTTGCAGTCATCTTTCCAGCTCCTTCAGTCTCAACATCTTGTGTTGTTCTAATTTCTATGCTTGCTGGCTCCATCTTGGTGCTTGATGGTGGTTTTCTGATTGGCTTTTTACTGTTTCCAGCAATAATCAAACTTCCTGGGACATTTACATAAAGGCGAACCCTAAAGGAAAGATACAAACACTTCAGAAACAATAAAACCTGTTACCAAATTTCTAGGAAAAACTCAATATTTTTCCATTTTTGTCAACTGTTAGCAAATATTTAAATTCAATAGTTTAGGAGCTGTAATAAACATTGTTCAACTTGTCATTTGCTCTAAGAGCATCATCATTAAGAGAGCTCATATTTTATTTGGCAAACTAGTTACTGAAATATTCAATCAGTTTATAGTTTAACAAATCAATTTTTATCTGTTGTCAAACAGTTAATATTTATTAATTTAAATTTTTACAAACCAGAAGACAAGGGAATAGAAGCTGGGAGGACAACAATGACAATGTTTGCAAGACAGGAGGGGAAAAAAGAAGGAAAAAATGCCACCTCTTGTTAGTGGCTGTTTCTCTTGACTGACCACTTGTTACAATGTGTAATTCCAGAAAATACCCACTCCCCCCTCTGAAGGAAAATCAAAGGGGATTCCCAAATCCAAAGACTGGATACCATGAAGCTAAATTGAAATTTCCAGAGGAGGGTCCCCAATAGGGTTCTTCAATCCCGCCATCCCGGACAAAATTTCCCCTCCATCCCGTAATCCCGACTGCTGTTTTAGCCCAATCCCGATCCCGGTCAGCTCATAATTTTTTTCACACCCCTTATTTCGACGAAAAAGGCATTTTCAGTTGGATGTGAATTGACACTGCAAATCTGAGCAACGTCTCAGGGAGCACAAAGAAATCTTACTGTAAAGACATAGGACCCGTAAATTTATTTCTCGTCCAGGACAATGACAGCTAGATTTTCATTGTACATTTTTGACATCAGACTTCCCGGATCTCATTTCTTTATAGTAACACTTCCCGCATCTCGCTTCGTAAAATCTTAAAATCCCGGGTCCCGTCCATAATTCTAATCCCGAATACTGTCGCTCTTTTCCGCTAAAATTCCGAATCCCGACCCTAAAAAAAGCCAAATTCCTGGATCCCGAAAAACCTATTGGGGACCCTCCCAGAGGGGTGGGGTCTTAACCCCTCAAAATTTAATGGAATGGGTGGGGTCAGGATGGGGGGGGGGGGGGGGTGGATATTACCTGGAAGCACACCACATCAAATTTCTTTTCCTTTCTTTTTTTAGGTCAAATCACCATCTCACATAAGCAGCCACATTCCACTGCAATTTGGATGGTTGATGGTTGGTTGCGAGAGTTTCAACTTTATTTGAAGCCATTACCTGACTTTCTGTCAAGGGTTTAAAAAAATAATATATAGCTTCTCAAACAGAGTTTTGAAAATCAAAAATCTCTTTTGACACCATGTTGGTTTTGCTGTGTCTCTGTATTGACATTTTAAGGAGAAATTGCAAGTTGATCAGTCTTGAGGAGGGAAAGAAGATACTACTAAGAAAACATAGAATACTAACAAAAAGATGGATCACACAAGTGCTGGTTTTCCTTTCTTGTTAGAATGAGCAACAACACAAGGAGATACAACGGTGTCTAAAGTGGGGAGGGTTGGTTGCTGGTCTTTAACCCTACAGCACAAGAAAATCAACAAACAATTTTACAACCAGCCTACACTGTCACAGTGACTGTGTAACGTACTTGAAAGCACATTTATACATGTATGAATTGGTCAGCTAACACTTTACTTTAATTTTGACAGTTAAGAGCTTTTAACATGTAAATAATTAATTTATAATTTTCATTGGTTTAATACATTTTACCAAGCTTTGTGTTAGGGCTTTTAACATACCAAAGAAATAATTGACAAAACTGCAATCAGGAGCAATAGTCTTGGACACCTGATTGCATTCCTTTATGTTAGGACAAGAGGTTGACGTAAAAAGAGCTGTGCTAAAATTTTATGTTTTGAGTTTTGCCGTGAATCATTTGAATTTTGGCAGTGATGTCAGTCATGCTGCACATTTTGTTTCATCAAAACTTGTAGCAAATTCTCCATGACAAAGGCATTTTCCAGGAAATGGAAAACAGTGCTATGTTATGAAAAAAAAAAAAAACAATATGAAGTGATCCAGAAAAACTCAAAACTCAAAATGACACATGCCCATTTTCCCACCGATAATTTTTCTATATTTTATATTATTTGTTTAAGGTTATATAATTTTAGTATTTATACAAAATGGTCCATAAATTATTCTGCTAGGTTCACCATGTATTAAGTTATCATAAACAGCATAGCTGGGGTAGTTGGTCTCCAGTCACAGTTATCCAATTTACAGTACTGCAACTTTGTACAATCAGATAGTTGGGATTGGATACCTATCAAATGAGGTACATTGTATTTTATCCCTGGTGATCATTTCCTTTACTCTCACATGCCCTGCATGTTTGACACACTGTAAGGGGAATTTAGATCCTGATCGTTATTGGGGCTTAAAGGGTTAACTGGCCAGTTAAGGTGGCTGGTACTGGTTTCCAGAACTTGTCCTTTGAAGGATCAATACTACCACTCTTTATCAGTTGATACAACAAATTGGTATCGAACAAACACTTAATCATCGGTGAACAAGTTATGTTTTTTTTTTCAATGTAATGGGTTACCATAGCAACAGTATAACCTAGCACCTTTATTTTTAACTTCAAGTGGTTATAACATAAAAAACAAGCTCAGCAATCCCCATTTTTATTATGGAACCACGATCAGCATGCTCAGATACAACTTTGCGCAAAGTTTAAAAAAACTTACACGAAGGGGTTTAGAATTTTCCAGCAAGTAAAGTGTAAGTCAACTATATGAACATGACTATAGAAAGAGTTATGAGATTTTGTTACGTTTCTGTTGAAATATCATCTGGTTCAAGACAGAAGCCGACCATGGTTGTCTGGCCAGCCACTTTCTGAACAGTCATTGATGTATACATGTAAGGATAGAGTACAGTGCAGTTATACTAAACCTGTCTTTAAGCTGCTCCACAAGGTATGCAAACTTTCTGTACTGCAAAGCACCAAATTCCTATCAAAACAAGATGGTTGAATTTTACAAAACTGAAATTTTACTTGTAAAAACAGGACTTGAGATTTCAACCAAACTAATCTAGAAAAAGGCATTCATTTGAAAAGAGCCAGAACACCAAAAGCTTTAAACAAACATGAAATTATTTTTTTCATTACCTTTGTTTCAAATCTTGCATGTTCATACATATCTGAGACCTCATTAATGGTGTCATTTCCACCACGTATCACATTGTATGGTGGCTTTTGTAGAGACTTGAGGTGTTCCCTGACAGACTGTTTCTTTTTGCGACTGTACTTGAAGTCAATTGTACATAGAAGATCATCTGTGCCAGCAAATTAATGTCACAAAAACAAATAATTTTAACAACATATTAGAAATAAAAGATTAAACTGACTAAGGTTGGATTGAAAGTTTGCATTTCTTTCGTGAACTGACTAGTCTAGCAAGCCATTTTTGACAAATGGAAAGCAGCCACATCCTAATATTTTTTTCACCCTTTCATTATAATAGAAAAACTATTTTGAGCCCTGTTTGCTAAGAATTTATAAGTTTGTTGATGCAAATATTGTTTGACTTGCCATTTAAACAACAACGACAACAACAACAACAAAAAGCCCTTATAAATTCAATCTATCGAAAAATGGCAGAGCAGGAAAAATGTAAGGAAGAAACTCAGTACTTTCTGTACACACCTAGTTCTGTCATTTTGTCCATGGCTTTCATTCTGTACTTGTAGCTTCTGGTATATTGATCTTTTGGAAAAAATGTCCACTAGTCAGTTGGGTATTAGACATTCAAATATCAATGATACTTGTATCCATGACCAAATACAGTATATCCTGCTTCTGTCCCTGGTTGGGATGGGGGACTCCTGTATATTACACAATGTAGCTATACACTCGATTGCAAAAACGTTGACACCTAAAAAGCATAAACCGTGAATGATGAGACCTAACAGATTTGTGGGTAGTTTTTAAACAATAACCTCATTTCCATAATTATTGATTTTCCATAATCAATAATTTACCATTTTCGTTCTTTAGTAATAAAATATACAGTGCTGACTTAATTCTTCCGATTAATTTTCCACCAAATACTGCTTAAGTTCATTGCCCGTTTTGAACTTAGGCAAATCACGAATTGTATATCACTCAAATTGGCCCTTGTTAGCCAACTTCGACAGTTTAAGGAAAGCTTAGACAGTTTCCATCATTTACCATGTGCAACTAATTTTGGTCATCAGCCATCACACGAGAATAGAATATTATGCAAATAAATTTAGTACACTTATACCCATAAAGCCATTGGGTCTCATCGTTCACGGTTTATGCCTTTTAGGTGTCAACGTTTTTGTAATCGAGTGTATACAGCAGTACGTGTTTCCCCAAGTAGTTATTATATAGTTTGTGACCTGTTTTGAGTCGCAGGTTTTCTGCCCTCTGGCTGAAAGTACATGAAGTATGCTCCTCACAAGATGACTGATGAAAGGAGAGAAGTTCCCGAAAATATCATTTAACATAATTATGTACCCATGGACCCTTTCGGATTTGCAAACACCACATCTGAAAATGTAAGTCCACCTCTACATTGAGCACCTTCCTGTGTACCACCAAGCCTAGGTTTGGACCCTCCACTACTACTACTACTAATAAAATTTTTATTATAATAGTTTTAGCTTAACAGGGCGGAGCCTTGCAATTGGGCCTTTATGTCCCGTTCGCACCTATCCTCTTGGAATCATAACGTTTTTCATTGTATCAATTATCTGTGCATTGTGTTGTAATTTGTATTAATTTTAGTTGTTTGAAATCTCATTTATAGTTTTAACTTATACCCAATAAAGGTGTATAAAAAACCCCAAGCATTTTGAGAGGACTATGCCCAGTTTAAATGCTCTAAAGTACCTGATGGAGATTCGAAGTTAGTTGTACCATCTAAAGGTTTGTTGAACTGTTCTGATAGCATTCTTGGCTCCATCCTTAGTTGTGAAATCCTCTGCAACTGAGCGGAGATATTTCTCCCTATACTCTGATTAAAAAGACACAAAGTCTAAGATGTCATTGTCCTCAAGGTGAGAGCATACGACACACAAGATTGCTACATGTATATGCACAAGTTAAAGAAACATGGAAGGAAATGTCACTGTTTGGACATGATAGGCATCAGCGTACGGGGCGGGGGGGCTGGGGGGGCTGCAGCCCCCCCTGTCGGAAAAAAAAATAGTATTATTCGGGCAAAACGGATGTACCGTTAGGGCAAAGACATAGTAAAAATATTCTATTTTTTAATAACTTGATTTGGGTCGTGCTACAATCGTGGACAAAACGGTTAAGAAAACGTACCCTTCTAAGCGTTTTTACAAGTAAACAATCGAACGACAATATTTTTCCCGCCCCCCTCCCACCAACTCAATGTTGTTTGGTGGGTCACGAACAGTTTCCCGGCAATCAGCACTTCCCAAATCAACATTGTATAGGGGGAGGGGGGGGGGGGGGGGGAGGGAGAAGTAACTTGTAGAAATTCGAGGGGAGGAATAGGAAATAATTGTTTTTGGTGGGCAGCGTTCAGATTTCTTAACCAGAATTGTCCACGATTGTAGAGCAAGTGCCGAGGATAATGGAAGGCGTGGTCACTTTATCAAAGGATCGCGATCTCAAGACCTACAACGAAAGTAATTCACTTCTCCACTCAATTTGTGACTTTAAGTTTGTTTATGGCT
This sequence comes from Pavona decussata, assembly GCF_977016875.1. Taxonomy (NCBI): domain Eukaryota; kingdom Metazoa; phylum Cnidaria; class Anthozoa; order Scleractinia; family Agariciidae; genus Pavona; species Pavona decussata. Next base: position 2,297,268 of record NW_028145546.1, read on the forward strand.
TGATGGTTTTGAAGCTCATCTTATCCAACACTGATAATTTGAGTAGATATCTACAGGGAGAACAGATGGATGTCATCACTGCCAAGAAGACTGCTGATGCTGTCGTTAAGACACTGAGCAATTGTCGCAATGAAGAGAGCTTCACTCAGATGTGGTCACATGCTGATGTTATAGGGCAAAAAATCTGAATAGGAATCAAGAGTACGAAATTTGCCTTCAGAGATGCCAAGGTGCCACGAACCAGACCATCATGCCGACTTCAGGGCCTTACTGGTAAGACACCTGCTGCAGCAAACGACAGCTCACAACAGACAGCAAAAGACCACTTTCGTATTACCGGTTATTACACAAGTATTGACAAAGTCGTCACTGTAAACTTCAATCAAGGTTTGAGGGCAATGACCAGGAGGTTTTGTGCGCACTGGGCGAAATCGTATTCAGCCGTTCTCCAAGCATCAACAACATCCAAACTGTATCAAATTTCTATGGCGTGGATAGTGAAGGGAGTGCTATAAAGTGAGAAGTCAATCTTTGAAATCTACGACTCCGGGGACCCATGCCAGAGAAAAAACGCACCCGTGATGGTAAAGACCATGCATCAAAATGGTCTCCATGACATTTTACCTGTTCTATATAAAGTTGCCTCCATCCTGGCCACAATTCCTGCAACCTCGTGCTCTGCTGAAAGGTCTTTCAGCGCTCTTTGCCGCATCAAGACATTTTAATTTAAGATCCACAATGGGACAAGAAAGACCGACTTAGCAGTATCGCCGTTATTAACATTGAAAGAAAGTATGCAAACAAGACAATGCAGAATTACATACAAAGGATTATTGACATATTTGGGTCTCGAAGTAATCGTTCTTCATACTTCTTTTAGAGCTCAAATGGGTACGTTTTATCTCTCGCTTCATGGTTTTGTATTTTAGAAATGTTGATCTCGATTTACCGAAAATAATTGCACTATTTTGAATGCCCGTGCTCTCACGGTATGGCGAAGAAAACTTGACGTCACGAAAGAATCATCTTGTGCATCTGTGACCAACAAGTTTCATTCGGGCAAATTATGTTCAGCCCCCCCAACAAAATTTTTCTCGTACGCCGATGATGATAGGGGATCTATCTTAACCAAGATCTGAGTAACCAAAATACAACATAAAAACAAAAAACTAATGCTGTTGGTATTTGCTTTTATTCTTATGATTTTATCAAGTTTAAGCTGCCTGAGATTTAAGAATAGATGACTAAGTGTGGTTGTAAAAGCATATGGAAAAAATGAAGACACAAGAGCCTGCCTACAGGTATGAATACAAATAAATTTGTTATCAATGATCTACATGTTTATTGGCACTTATTTTAAGCAACACAGCAAAAATAAATAGACGCAAATGCAAAGATTCCTAAAACATAAAAGATCATATCCATGGACTAACATCTGTGACAATTTAAAAATGGAATGGATCTCTGCTCTTGTTCAGGCCTGCTCCCTGTTATTACAATTATTATGCAAGAATCTTGATGCAAAAGTACTATCCCCCTCAAATGTACTGGTAGTTAGTGATTTTTCCATACACAGACAATGATTTCTCACTTAGTTCACACTTATTTTTCCCAAGACCCCTTTGCACTAAGCTCATTCTGCTTACTACATGTACAACAAAATATTTTGGAAGGGCTAAACTACACTGTGTAGAAAGTTGTGTGGTATGTGAACCATACCATCCCCTACGCCGTCATTTCAGCTTACCCTTGGAGCGTCACTACCAACAGGGGAATGTGGTCCTCTTTTTGATAGCAGTAACATCCTCAGTATTTGTCGCTTCACTATTATGACAATAAGAAGTCCAATCTGGAATGAATTGCATTGATAAATAGAAAAATTAATTACTGTAGCAGGTTGCATGGAACATTGTCATAAGTTTTAACCTAAGACAATGATAAAAGACAATGATAAAAGATATGTCCCAGCTGCAATTCTAAATACTACGTTTTACTAGATATTTTAAGCAGTTGATTGATTTACTGAGCGCTACACAATCCAATCACTCACTGGATTAGGATGTTTAGAACGAGACCAGTAGAGATCTAATTTTCAAAGAAGCCAAAGAAGCCGACAAAAACATATGCGAACAGGACTATTCTTTTAAAGGCATAAACCTACCGATATGGTGAAGATAATAGTCATAACCAGCCCAACTCCACCAAATTTCTTCAGAAGTTTTGCATCAGTGCTGCTCACTGAGTCCGCCATCTTGAATCTTGGGCCTGACTCAGGTAGTTCTTTTTCAATCGTTTATGGCAAATGTTTAGAACATTTTGTCGATAGCTAAACCTATAAACATTTACATTCTTACATTTTCAAAAGCAAAATCGAAAAAAATCTGTCTTCATGGTCAAATTTGAGCATAAAAATTGATACCATACAATTCTGCATGTCGCCAGAAACGCCCGCGATACATTACATGTATATTTTTGGTAAGTACTTCATGTCAAGCAATCATATAGTTGTCTATATACTTCTCTCATCCTTACTTGAAGTGCTTTGCTTACTTAAGATGCTTTGCTTGCTTGACATGCTTTGCTTACTTGCGGTGCTTTGCTTTCGTGAGGTGCTTTGCTTACTTGAGATGCTTTGCTTGCTTGACGTGCTTTGCTTGCTCGAGGTGCTTTGCTTGCTCGAGGTGCTTTGCTTACTTGAGGTGCTTTCCTTACTTGAGATGCTTTGCTTACTTGAGATGCTTTCCTTACTTGAGATCCTTTACTTGCTTGAGATGCTTTGCTTACTTGAGAATGCTTTGCTTTCGTGAGGTGCTTTGCTTAATTGAGATGCTTTGCTTGCTTGAGGTGCTTTGCTTGCTTGAGGTGCTTTGCTTGCTCGAGGTGCTTTGCTTGCTTGAGGTGCATTTCTTGCTGTGAGGTGCTTTGCTTACTTGAGATGCTTAGCTTACTTGAGATGCTTTGCTTGCTCGAAGTGCTTTGCTTACTTGAGGAGCTTTGCTTGCTTGACGTGCTTTGCTTGCTTGAGGTGCTTTTCTTGCTGTGAGGTGCTTTGCTTACTTGAGATGCTTTGCTTACTTGAGATGCTTAGCTTACTTCACATACTTTGCTTGCTCGAAGTGCTTTGCTTACTTGAGGTGCTTTTCTTGCTGTGAGGTGCTTTGCTTACTTGAGATGCTTAGCTTACTTGAGATGCTTTGCTTGCTCGAAGTGCTTTGCTTACTTGAGATGCTTTGCCTACTTCACATGCTTTGCCTACTTGAGGTGCTTTGCTTGCTTGAGATGCTTAGCTTACTTGAGGTGCTTTGCCTACTTGAGGAGCTTTGCTTGCTTGAGATGCTTACCTTACTTGAGGTGCTTTGCTTACTTGAGATGCTTAGCTTACTTGAGGTGCTTTGCTTACTTGAGATGCTCAGGTTACTTGAGGTGCTTCGCTTACTTGAGGTGCTTTGCTTACTTGAGATGCTTAGCTTACTTGAGATGCTTTGCTTGCTCGAAGTGCTTTGCTTACTTGAGATGCTTTGCCTACTTGAGATCCTTTGCCTACTTGAGGTGCTTTGCTTACTTGAGATGCTTTGCTTACTTGAGGTGCTTTGCTTACTTGAGGTGCTTTGCTTACTTGAGGTGCTTTGCTTACTTGAGGTGCTTTGCTTGCTTGAGGTGCTTTCCTTACTTAAGGTGCTTTGCTTACTTGAGGTGCTTTGCCTATTTGAGATGCTTTGCCTACTTGAGATGCTTTGCTTGCTCGAAGTTCTTTGCTTACTTGAGGTGCTTTGCCTACTTGAGGTGCTTTGCTTGCTTGCGATGCTTTGCTTGCTCGAAGTGCTTTGCTTACTTGAGGTGCTTTGCTTACTTGAGATGCTTTGCCTTCTTGAGATGCTTTGCCTACTTGAGATGCTTTGCCTACTTGAGGTGCTTTGCTTACTTGAGGTGCTTTGCTTACTTGAGGTGCTTTGCTTACTTGAGATAATTTGCTTACTTGAGATGCTTTGCTTGCTTGAGATGCTTTGCCTACTTGAGGTGCTTTGCTTACTTGTGATGCTTTGCTTACTTGAGATGCTTTGCTTGCTTGAGATGCTTTGCCTACTTGAGGTGCTTTGCTTACTTGAGGTGCTTTGCTTGCTCGAACTGCTTTGCTTACTTGAGATGCTTTGCCTACTTGAGGTGCTTTGCTTACTTCAGATGCTTTGCTTACTTGAGGTGCTTTGCTTACTTGAGGTGCTTTGCTCTCTTGAGATGCTTTGCCTACTTGAGGTGCTTTGCTTGCTCAAAGTGCTTTGCTTAATTGAGATGCTTTGCCTACTTGAGGTGCTTTGCTTACTTGAGATGCTTTGCTTACTTGAGTGCTTTGCCTACTTGAGATGCTTTGCCTACTTGAGGTGCTTTGCTTACTTGAGATGCTTTGCTTACTTGAGGTGCTTTGCTTACTTGAGGTGCTTTGCTTGCTTGAGATGCTTTGCTTGCTTGAGGTGCTTTGCTTGCTTGAGGTGCTTTGCTTACTTGAGATGCTTTGCTTGCTTGAGATGCTTTGCTTACTTGAGGTGCTTTGCTTACTTGTGATGTTTTGCTTACTTGAGGTGCTTTGCTTACTTGAGATGCTTTGCTTGCTTGAGGTGCTTTGCTTACTTGAGATGCTTTGCTTACTTGAGATGCTTTGCCTACTTGAGGTGCTTTGCTTACTTGAGGTGCTTTGCTTACTTGAGATGCTTTGCTTACTTGAGATGCTTTGCTTACTTGAGGAGCTTTGCTTGCTTGAGATGCTTTGCTTACTTGAGATGCTTTGCCTACTTGAGATGCTTTGCCTACTTGAGGTGCTTTGCCCACTTGAGGTGCTTTGCCTGCTTGAGATGTTTTGCTTACTTGAGATACTTTGCCTACTTGAGATGCTTAGCTTACTTGAGGTGCTTTGCTCCTTGAGGGGCTTTGCCTTCTTGAGGTGCTTTGCCTGCTTGAGATGCTTTGCTTACTTGAGATGCTTTGCCTACTTGAGATGCTTAGCTTACTTGAGGTGCTTTGCTTGCTTGAGGTGCTTTGCCTTCTTGAGGTGCTTTGCCTGCTTGAGATGCTTAGCTTACTTGAGGTGCTTTGCTTACTTGAGATGCTTTGCCTACTTGAAATGCTTTGCTTACTTGAGGTGCTTTGCTTGCTCGAGGTGCTTTGCTTACTTGAGGTGCTGTGCTTGCTCGAGGTGCTTTGCTTACTTGAGGTGCTTTGCTTACTTGAGATGCTTTGCTTGCTAGGGGTGCTTTGCCTACTTGAGATGCTTTGCTTACTTGAGGTTCTTTGCTTGCTTGAGGTGCTTTGCTTACTTGAGGTACTTTGCTTACTTGAGGTGCTTTGCTTGCTCGAGGTTCTTTGCCTACTTGAGATGCTCTGCTTACTTGAGGTGCTTTGCTTACTTGAGATGCTTTGCTTACTTGAGGTGCTTTGCTTACTTGAGGTGCTTTGCTTGCTCGAGGTGCTTTGCCTACTTGAGATGCTTTGCTTACTTGAGGTGCTTTGCTTACTTGAGATGCTTTGCTTACTTGAGGTGCTTTGCTTACTTGAGATGCTTTGCTTACTTGAGGTGCTTTGCTTACTTGAGGTGCTTTGCTTGCTCGAGGTGCTTTGCCTACTTGAGATGCTTTGCTTACTTGAGGTGCTTTGCTTACTTGAAGTGCTTTGCTTACTTGAGGTGCTTTGCCTACTTGACATGCTTTGCTTACTTGAGATGCTTTGCTTAGTTGAGGTGCTTTGCTTACTTTAGATGCTTTGCTTGCTTGAGGTGCTTTGCTTACTTGAGATGCTTTGCTTGGTTGAGGTGCTTTGCTTACTTGAGATGCTTTGCTTACTTGAGATGCTTTGCCTACTTGAGATGCTTTGCTTACTTGAGGTGCTTTGCTTACTTGAGGTGCTGTGCCTTCTTGAGGTGCTTTGCTTACTTGAGATGCTTTGCCTACTTGAGATGCTTAGCTTACTTGAGGTGCTTTGCTTGCTTGAGGTGGTTTGCCTTCTTGAGGAGCTTTGCCTGCTTGAGATGCTTTGCTTACTTGAGGTGCTTTGCTTACTTGAGATGCTTTGCTTACTTGAGATGCTTTGCCTACTTGAGATGCTTAGCTTACTTGAGGTGCTTTGCTTGCTTGAGGTGGTTTGCCTTCTTGAGGTGCTTTGCCTGCTTGAGATGCTTTGCTTACTTGAGGTGCTTTGCTTACTTGAGATGCTTTGCCTACTTGAGATGCTTTGCTTACTTGAGGTGCTTTGCTTACTTGAGGTGCTTTGCTTACTTGAGATGCTTTGCTTACTTGAGGTGCTTTGCTTGCTTGAGGTGCTTTGCTTACTTGAGGTGCTTTGCTTACTTGAGGTGCTTTGCGTGCTCGAGGTGCTTTGTTTGCCTGAGATGCTTTGCTTACTTGAGATGCTTTGCTTACTTGAGGTGCTTTGCTTACTTTAGATGCTTTGCTTGCTGGAGGTGCTTTGCTTAGTTGAGATGCTTTGCTTGGTTGAGGTGCTTTGCTTACTTGAGATGCTTTGCTTACTTGTGATGCTTTGCTTACTTGAGGTGCTTTGCTTACTTGAGGTACTTTGCTTACTTGAGGTGCTTTGCTTGCTCGAGGTTCTTTGCCTACTTGAGATGCTCTGCTTACTTGAGGTGCTTTGCTTACTTGAGATGCTTTGCTTACTTGAGGTGCTTTGCTTGCTCGAGGTGCTTTGCCTACTTGAGATGCTTTGCTTACTTGAGGTGCTTTGCTTACTTGAGATGCTTTGCTTACTTGAGGTGCTTTGCTTACTTGAGATGCTTTGCTTACTTGAGGTGCTTTGCTTACTTGAGGTGCTTTGCTTGCTCGAGGTGCTTTGCCTACTTGAGATGCTTTGCTTACTTGAGGTGCTTTGCTTACTTGAAGTGCTTTGCTTACTTGAGATGCTTTGCCTACTTGACATGCTTTGCTTACTTGAGGTGCTTTGCCTACTTGAGATGCTTTGCTTACTTGAGGTGCTTTGCTTACTTGAGGTGCTTTGCTTACTTGAGGTGCTTTGCGTGCTCGAGGTGCTTTGTTTGCCTGAGATGCTTTGCTTACTTGAGGTGCTTTGCTTACTTTAGACGCTTTGCTTGGTTGAGGTGCTTTGTTTACTTGAGATGCTTTGCTTACTTGTGATGCTTTGCTTACTTGAGGTGCTTTGCTTACTTTAGATGCTTTGCTTACTTGAGATGCTTTGCTTACTTGAGGTGCTTTGCTTACTTGAGGTGCTTTGCCTTCTTGAGGTGCTTTGCTTACTTGAGATGCTTTGCCTACTTGAGATGCTTAGCTTACTTGAGGTGCTTTGCTTGCTTGAGGTGGTTTGCCTTCTTGAGGTGCTTTGCCTGCTTGAGGTGCTTTGCTTACTTGAAGTGCTTTTCTTACTTGAGATGCTTTGCTTACTTGAGATGCTTTGCCTACTTGAGATGCTTAGCTTACTTGAGGTGCTTTGCTTGCTTGAGGTGGTTTGCCTTCTTGAGGTGCTTTGCCTGCTTGAGATGCTTTGCTTACTTGAGGTGCTTTGCTTACTTGAGATGCTTTGCCTACTTGAGATGCTTTGCTTACTTGAGGTGCTTTGCTTGCTCGAGGTGCTTTGCTTACTTGAGATGCTTTGCTTACTTGTGATGCTTTGCTTACTTGAGGTGCTTTGCTTACTTTAGATGCTTTGCTTACTTGAGATGCTTTGCTTACTTGAGGTGCTTTGCTTACTTTAGATGCTTTGCTTGCTTGAGGTGCTTTGCTTACTTGAGATGCTTTGCTTGGTTGAGGTGCTTTGCTTACTTGAGATGCTTTGCTTACTTGAGGTGCTTTGCTTACTTGAGGTGCTTTGCCTTCTTGAGGTGCTTTGCTTACTTGAGATGCTTTGCCTACTTGAGATGCTTAGCTTACTTGAGGTGCTTTGCTTACTTGTGATGCTTTGTTTACTTGAGGTGCTTGGCTTACTTTAGATGCTTTGCTTACTTGAGATGCTTTGCTTACTTGAGGTGCTTTGCCTTCTTGAGGTGCTTTGCTTACTTGAGATGCTTTGCCTACTTGAGATGCTTAGCTTACTTGAGGTGCTTTGCTTACTTGTGATGCTTTGCTTACTTGAGGTGCTTTGCTTACTTTAGATGCTTTGCTTACTTGAGATGCTTTGCTTACTTTAGAGGCTTTGCTTGCTTGAGGTGCTTTGCTTACTTCAGATGCTTTGCTTACTTGAGGTGCTTTGCTTACTTGAGATGCTTTGCTTACTTGAGGTGCTTTGCTTACTTGAGGTGCTTTGCTTACTTGAGGTGCTTTGCTTACTTGAGGTGCTTTGCTTACTTGAGATGCTTTGCTTACTTGTGATGCTTTGCTTACTTGAGGTGCTTTGCTTACTTTAGATGCTTTGCTTACTTGAGATGCTTTGCTTAGTTGAGGTGCTTTGCTTACTTTAGATGCTTTGCTTGCTTGAGGTGCTTTGCTTACTTGAGATGCTTTGCTTGGTTGAGGTGCTTTGCTTACTTGAGATGCTTTGCTTACTTGAGATGCTTTGCCTACTTGAGATGCTTTGCTTACTTGAGGTGCTTTGCTTACTTGAGGTGCTGTGCCTTCTTGAGGTGCTTTGCTTACTTGAGATGCTTTGCCTACTTGAGATGCTTAGCTTACTTGTGGTGCTTTGCTTGCTTGAGGTGGTTTGCCTTCTTGAGGAGCTTTGCCTGCTTGAGATGCTTTGCTTACTTGAGGTGCTTTGCTTACTTGAGATGCTTTGCTTACTTGAGATGCTTTGCCTACTTGAGATGCTTAGCTTACTTGAGGTGCTTTGCTTGCTTGAGGTGGTTTGCCTTCTTGAGGTGCTTTGCCTGCTTGAGATGCTTTGCTTACTTGAGGTGCTTTGCTTACTTGAGATGCTTTGCCTACTTGAGATGCTTTGCTTACTTGAGGTGCTTTGCTTACTTGAGGTGCTTTGCTTACTTGAGATGCTTTGCTTACTTGAGGTGCTTTGCTTGCTTGAGGTGCTTTGCTTACTTGAGGTGCTTTGCTTACTTGAGGTGCTTTGCGTGCTCGAGGTGCTTTGTTTGCCTGAGATGCTTTGCTTACTTGAGATGCTTTGCTTACTTGAGGTGCTTTGCTTACTTTAGATGCTTTGCTTGCTGGAGGTGCTTTGCTTAGTTGAGATGCTTTGCTTGGTTGAGGTGCTTTGCTTACTTGAGATGCTTTGCTTACTTGTGATGCTTTGCTTACTTGAGGTGCTTTGCTTACTTTAAATGCTTTGCTTGCTTGAGGTGCTTTGCTTACTTTAGAGACTTTGCTTGCTTGAGGTGCTTTGCTTACTAGAGATGCTTTGCTTACTTGAGGTGGTTTGCTTACTTGAGATGCTTAGCTTACTTGAGATGCTTTGCTTACTTTAGATGCTTTGCTTACTTGAGGTGCTTTGCTTACTTGAGATGCTTTGCTTGCTTGAGGTGCTTTGCTTACTTGAGATGCTTGCTTGGTTGAGATGCTTTGCTTACTTTAGATGCTTTGCTTACTTCAGGTGCTTTGCTTACTTTAGATGCTTTGCTTGCTTGAGGTGCTTTGCTTACTTTAGATGCTTTGCTTGCTTGAGGTGCTTTGCTTACTAGAGATGCTTTGCTTACTTGAGGTGGTTTGCTTACTTGAGATGCTTAGCTTACTTGAGATGCTTTGCTTACTTTAGATGCTTTGCTTACTTGAGGTGCTTTGCTTACTTGAGATGCTTTGCTTGCTTGAGGTGCTTTGCTTACTTGAGATGCTTTGCTTACTTGTGATGCTTTGCTTACTTGAGGTGCTTTGCTTACTTTAGATGCTTTGCTTACTTGAGATGCTTTGCTTACTTGAGGTGCTTTGCTTACTTTAGATGCTTTGCTTGCTTGAGGTGCTTTGCTTACTTGAGATGCTTTGCTTGGTTGAGGTGCTTTGCTTACTTGAGATGCTTTGCTTACTTGAGGTGCTTTGCTTACTTGAGGTGCTTTGCCTTCTTGAGGTGCTTTGCTTACTTGAGATGCTTTGCCTACTTGAGATGCTTAGCTTACTTGAGGTGCTTTGCTTACTTGTGATGCTTTGTTTACTTGAGGTGCTTGGCTTACTTTAGATGCTTTGCTTACTTGAGATGCTTTGCTTACTTGAGGTGCTTTGCCTTCTTGAGGTGCTTTGCTTACTTGAGATGCTTTGCCTACTTGAGATGCTTAGCTTACTTGAGGTGCTTTGCTTACTTGTGATGCTTTGCTTACTTGAGGTGCTTTGCTTACTTTAGATGCTTTGCTTACTTGAGATGCTTTGCTTACTTTAGATGCTTTGCTTGCTTGAGGTGCTTTGCTTACTTCAGATGCTTTGCTTACTTGAGGTGCTTTGCTTACTTGAGATGCTTTGCTTACTTGAGGTGCTTTGCTTACTTGAGGTGCTTTGCTTACTTGAGGTGCTTTGCTTACTTGAGGTGCTTTGCTTACTTGAGATGCTTTGCTTACTTGTGATGCTTTGCTTACTTGAGGTGCTTTGCTTACTTTAGATGCTTTGCTTACTTGAGATGCTTTGCTTAGTTGAGGTGCTTTGCTTACTTTAGATGCTTTGCTTGCTTGAGGTGCTTTGCTTACTTGAGATGCTTTGCTTGGTTGAGGTGCTTTGCTTACTTGAGATGCTTTGCTTACTTGAGATGCTTTGCCTACTTGAGATGCTTTGCTTACTTGAGGTGCTTTGCTTACTTGAGGTGCTGTGCCTTCTTGAGGTGCTTTGCTTACTTGAGATGCTTTGCCTACTTGAGATGCTTAGCTTACTTGAGGTGCTTTGCTTGCTTGAGGTGGTTTGCCTTCTTGAGGAGCTTTGCCTGCTTGAGATGCTTTGCTTACTTGAGGTGCTTTGCTTACTTGAGATGCTTTGCTTACTTGAGATGCTTTGCCTACTTGAGATGCTTAGGTTACTTGAGGTGCTTTGCTTGCTTGAGGTGGTTTGCCTTCTTGAGGTGTTTTGCCTGCTTGAGATGCTTTGCTTACTTGAGGTGCTTTGCTTACTTGAGATGCTTTGCCTACTTGAGATGCTTTGCTTACTTGAGGTGCTTTGCTTACTTGAGGTGCTTTGCTTACTTGAGATGCTTTGCTTACTTGAGGTGCTTTGCTTGCTTGAGGTGCTTTGCTTACTTGAGGTGCTTTGCTTACTTGAGGTGCTTTGCGTGCTCGAGGTGCTTTGTTTGCCTGAGATGCTTTGCTTACTTGAGATGCTTTGCTTACTTGAGGTGCTTTGCTTACTTTAGATGCTTTGCTTGCTGGAGGTGCTTTGCTTAGTTGAGATGCTTTGCTTGGTTGAGGTGCTTTGCTTACTTGAGATGCTTTGCTTACTTGTGATGCTTTGCTTACTTGAGGTGCTTTGCTTACTTTAGATGCTTTGCTTGCTTTAGGTGCTTTGCTTACTTTAGATGCTTTGCTTGCTTGAGGTGCTTTGGTTACTAGAGATGCTTTGCTTACTTGAGGTGGTTTGCTTACTTGAGATGCTTAGCTTACTTGAGATGCTTTGCTTACTTTAGATGCTTTGCTTACTTGAGGTGCTTTGCTTACTTGAGATGCTTTGCTTGCTTGAGGTGCTTTGCTTACTTGAGATGCTTGCTTGGTTGAGATGCTTTGCTTACTTTAGATGCTTTGCTTACTTCAGGTGCTTTGCTTACTTTAGATGCTTTGCTTGCTTGAGGTGCTTTGCTTACTTTAGATGCTTTGCTTGCTTGAGGTGCTTTGCTTACTAGAGATGCTTTGCTTACTTGAGGTGGTTTGCTTACTTGAGATGCTTAGCTTACTTGAGATGCTTTGCTTACTTTAGATGCTTTGCTTACTTGAGGTGCTTTGCTTACTTGAGATGCTTTGCTTGCTTGAGGTGCTTTGCTTACTTGAGATGCTTGCTTGGTTGAGATGCTTTGCTTACTTTAGATGCTTTGCTTACTTCAGGTGCTTTGCTTACTTTAGATGCTTTGCTTACTTGAGGTGCTTTGCTTACTTGTGATGCTTTGCTGGTTGTAATACATGGGCGTACGTTACATGTTTCTGCCTTACAAATACAGCGGTCAAGTATTACTTTAATTTTCCCGACTTTGCTTGGACGTGGTGTAATGGTCCATTTGCGAATGCGAATCTTTCTTTTAAATAGAGTTAAACATGCAAATGAACACGCTGTTATCAAGTTCGTCCATTGAAGGTTACAAAATGGTAATGAGGAGAGCTCGATTATTGAAGAACGAAAAAGCAACTTCCACACTGTTTTTGTAACCAGCTTGAACATTAACAGCGTATTAAACAAATTTTAGTGCCAACTAAAATTGCTGAATGGTTCGTTTAGAGAGCAAATAATAATAACTGTTATTTATTATTATTATTATTATTATTATTATTATTATTATTATTATTATTATTTTATTTGAAAGCAAAATTGACAGTTCGTATTCTTATGACCAGTTTAGACTACAAGGAAAAGCATTTGTATCGTGAGACAGACCCACACTGAGAGGGAGGTGTACTCATTGCATATTTTTCTAGAGCTACAAGATCATCACTGGAAACTATTGTTGTTGAATGTACGATAGAGAGGAAAGAAATATTATGCTTAGCGCTTTACAGGCCACCTAGATAACTGACAGGGAACACTGGATTGAAATACCTGCAGAATGTAGAGGAAGAAATAAACGTCCGTTTTGGTGGGCGTGTCTTCAAAACAGGCCGGTAGCAGTGGGAGGGGCATGACCCCCCCCCCCCCCCCTCCCCAAGAAATTTTTGGAAGTTAAAAAAACAATGAGCCAAAAATTATAAAAAAAAAATAAATAAATAAATAAAACAAATTAATTTTCTCAATCAGTCTTGAACTCTGACGCTGCAAGTGCCTTTTCACAACCTTCAATAATTTGTTTACTACAGTCGAAGCTCTCCTGAGCGGACACCCTCGGAACGCGAAAAAAGTGTCTGTAAATGGAGCTGGACGCTTAGGAAAATGGTTCTCGTAAGCAGCCACTAGAGTTATAGGGGATCTCTTGAGGGGATAAATGGCCGCTTACGAAGGTTGCCCAGCTAACAATTAATGCAGTACCGTATTGGAAATACAAAAAAATACCGCTGTATTAAATTACATTTTTGTTTTATTGCGCCCTTTACTGTTCAACCCTACAATATAATGACGTTATTTCGTTGTGTAAAGTGATGTAAGGGTGGCGAAACCGTTATTTCCTAATGTGTAACGTGATCTAAGGTTGGCGAAAGGTAACTATTTGACTATGCTACTATTGTAGCATTTTTTGAATGACCATTCAAAACCCTTTGATTTGGTCAGTAGCCGCGAAACATTGTGTTGCAGAGCATCGAGTGGTTTGAAGGGAATAAAAATCTTCCGTGCCAGTCCTAATTGGGCGGTGAACTGAACAGACTGAACCAAATTCAACATGAACGGCGAGCATAACGATAAAATTTATTGATTCATGTTTACATTTCTAGACACTGCATGGTGTTACAAAAGGAAAATGTTCCTGTCCGGATACTGATCTATTACAAAGTAATGGTTTTCATAAACATTATAACGGCACTTAACGGCACCAGAATATATCTGCATAATTCCTTGGCAAAGCTAAAAAGGATTGAGAAATGTACACACTCCCACAAAACAAAACTTTTATGGATTGCATTCAAGTTTCTACGCCAAAAAAACGATAACCTCACTTTATGGAATCATTAATATTTTTTTCAAAATATCGAGAGTGTATAGTTTTCGCCGAGTTAGAAGAAAGCAAACTTTTTTTTACTTACACTAGAAAAACTGCGAGAGTTAACTCTGCCATTCCACTTTCCCTCGTGTAATTACTACCTCTCTACCGTTTTAAGGAAGGAGGACGTGAAAGAATCTTTTTTTCCTTTTTAAATTTGATACACTGGTACTCTTGGGTTGGCTATAAGTGCCAAAGGTTTTTTTGCAACTAAAACAACGGCAGCTTTCGGCACAACCTTGTCCACTAGCAAAACATTGACATTTTGTGTTTCTCTCGCCCTTGATGTCAACACAGGACTCAAATCCTCTTGTAGCTTGACTTACTTCACTTCACCTGAAGGGACAAACTGTTGTCAAGTCTATAAGGCTACACTGAGACCAATTTGAGTATTTTAGTCAATGATGAATATTTTTATTTTATTTTTTAGTACGATGATTGATGCTATGATATCCCTTACCATTCTGTAAAGGAATTAAACAAGAACAACAAACATCAATTATCTTCATCCTCTCTTGCAACAATTTATTCTAGGCGGGAAAAGACACTACAATATTTATTACCCACAATCAGTTAATTCGAGGTGAGTAACACTGATAACTGAACCGATCTACAATGCTCACAAAGAAAAAAATGCTCACAAAGAAAAAAAACATTTAACAACGATACATTAAGTTCATTAAAACAAAGAAAAACATACAATCTTAACATTACCTATTATATTTAGACGATATTTTCGAAAAAAAAGGGTTGTTACAAGCTAACTATTATATATGTAGTTTATGTAGTTTAAGCGTGAAAAGTGTAATACTTCTTGAAAGCAGTGTTTAAGCTAGCAACCGTCACAAGAAGCAGTAAGCTTTTCAAACAGTAGCAATTGAGAAATTCACTTCCTACAAATGTTAAAAAATTTGGCTCTGAACTGTGTAAGAAATCTACTTGATGAGGCAGCTCTTAGCTTGAACTAGCTAGATAACAGCCCATCCACACAAATTCTACTTTTTATTTTTATTTTTAATTAATTACAATGTTGCAGTATGAAGAAGTAAGCAGGATTAGATCTGGGTCGTTTGTTTCGGTACCATCCTCTAGCAAGTGCTTGATTACTTTTTTCTTTGCAGGCAGCTCGATTTTCTAGGTTTAGAAAATATCTTGATTTTTTTCTCCCTTTTCATACCACCTAATTTTGCTTCTTAATATCGTTCCCTTAATTTTATGCTCTATAGTCTTGTTCAATTCAGCTTTTAACTCTTACAACTCAAGTAAGAAATTCGGGTTGTTGCGAATTCTGTGAGTTCGCTAGCATTTCATTTATTTGGTTCTGCAGCTCCTTCTCGCGCGATCTTTGTTTTGACGCTTTATTTTTTGCGAAAGCGATAGTCCATTTTGATAAGTTCTCAGATTAGCCGGTAGTTCTCAACGTCTTTGTATTTAACCTTTGCCAATTTAACACATTCGCAAATGCCATTCACATACTCATTGTCTTTTTCCAGAATCCTGGTCTTCTGAATTAACATGCATTACAACTGCCAAGCGATCAGTGTTAGGAGCGAACAGTAACACGCATTGTTTGGAAATGTTCAATAACCTTTTTAATATCCAGAAGTAATAAAGACGACATTGCACCTTCATCGCCTTATCTCGACGCGAAAAAACTTGTTTGTCACCGTTTTTTCGGGGCTTGAGCCCCCCAGAATTATTGGAAGTCACAAAACAGTTTGCCAAAAAACAAATAATTAAACCAAGTTAATGTGCAGCAATTAGTCTTAAACTCTGACGCTGCAAATGCCTTTTCACAGCCCTATAAAAATGTGTTTACTACCTTCGCTAACAGTTTGTTTTTATATACAACAACAACAACAACAAAGGTACTCCTACCTTGTGAATCGGAAATAACAACCAAAATGAATCGAAATCAACCAATCTTAAGCCCTAAAAGCTGTTACAATAAATTACTTGCTTTCTAAGGCATGTTCTCATTTATAGCAACACAAATGTCCTCAGGCCTCCTTAGTGTATAACAATTTACGGTGTTCGCACGTTGTCGAAAGACACACAAATATGTCCTCTCAAGAGCCAGAGAAGATATTCTCCCACAGTCGGATTCTTGCTGCCCGAGCAAGCAAAGGATCTCAAGTAAGCAAAGCATCACGAGTAAGCAAAGCACCTCAAGCAAGCAAAGCACCTCAAGCAAGCAAAGCACCTCAAGTAAGCAAAGCATCTCAAGTAAGCAAAGCACCTCGAGCAAGCAAAGCACCTCAAGCAAGCAAAGCACCTCGAGCAAGCAAAGCACCTCAAGTAAGCAAAGCACCTCAAGCAAGCAAAGCACCTCAAGCAAGCAAAGCACCTCAAGCAAGCGAAGCACCTCAAGCAAGCAAAGCACCTCAAGTAAGCAAAGCACTTCAAGTAAGCAAAGCACGTCAAGTAGGCAAAGCATCTCAAGTAAGCAAGGCACCTCAAGCAAGCGAAGCACCTCAAGTAAGCAAAGCACCTCAAGCAAGCAAAGCATCTCAAGTAAGCAAAGCATCTCAAGCAAGCGAAGCACCTCAAGTAAGCAAAGCACCTCAAGCAAGCAAAGCACCTCAAGCAAGCGAAGCATCTCAAGTAAGCAAAGCACCTCAAGCAAGCTAAGCAGCTCAAGTAAGCAAAGCACCTCAAGCAAGCGAAGCACCTCAAGCAAGCAAAGCACCTCACAGAAAGCAAAGGACCTCAAGTGAGCAAAGCACCTCAAGCGAGCGAAGCACCTCAAGTAAGCAAAGCACCTCACAGCAAGCAAAGGACCTCAAGTAAGCAAAGCACCTCAAGCAAGCGAAGCACCTCAAGCAAGCGAAGTACCTCAAGTAAGCAAAGCACCTTAAGTAAGCAAAGCATTTCAAGCAAGCAAAGCACCTCAAGTAAGCAAAGCACCTCAAGCAAGCAAAGCACCTCAAGTAAGCAAAGCACCTCAAGCACGCAAAGTACCTCAAGTAAGCAAAGCACCTCAAGCAAGCGAAGCACCTCAAGCAAGCAAAGCACCGCAAGTAAGCAAAGCACCTCACAACAAGAAAAGCACCTCAAGCAAGCAAAGCACCTCAAGCAAGCAAAGCACCTCAAGCAAGCGAAGCACCTCAAGCAAGCAAAGAACCTCAAGCAAGCAAAGCATCTCAAGTAAGCAAAGCACCTCAAGCAAGCAAAGCACCTCAAGCAAGCAAAGCACCTCAAGCAAGCAAAGCACCTCAAGTAAGCGAAGCACCTCAAGTAAGCAAAGCACCTCAAGTAAGCAAAGCACCTCAAGCAAGCAAAGCATCACAAGTAAGCAAAGCACCTCAAGTAAGCAAAGCACCACAAGCAAGCAAAGCACCTCACGAAAGCAAAGCATCTCAAGCAAGCAAAGCACCTCAAGTAAGCAAAGCACCTCAAGTAAGCAAAGCACCTCAAGCAAGTGAAGCACCTCAAGCAAGCAAAGCACCTCAAGTAAGCAAAGCACCTCAAGTAAGCAAAGCACCTCAAGCAAGTGAAGCACCTCAAGCAAGCAAGGCATCTCAAGCAAGCAAAGCACCTGAAGTAAGCAAAGCACCTCAAGCACGCAAAGCACCTCAAGTAAGCAAAGCACTTCAAGCAAAAGAAGCACCTCTAGCAAGCGAAGCACCTCAAGTAAGCAAAGCACCTCACGGCAAGCAAAGCACCTCAAGTAAGCAAAGCACCTCAAGCAAGCAAAGCACCTCAAGCAAGCAAAGCACCTCAAGCAAGCAAAGCACCTCAAGCAAGCAAAGCACCTCAAGCAAGCAAAGCACCTCAAGTAAGCAAAGCACCTCAAGTAAGCAAAGCATCACAAGTAAGCAAAGCATCTAAAGTAAGCGAAGCACCTCAAGGAAGCAAAGCACCTCAAGTAAGCAAAGCACCTCAAGTAAGCAAAGCACCTCAAGTAAGCAAAGCATCTCAAGTAAGCAAAGCACCTCAAGTAAGCAAAGCATCTCAAGTAAGCAAAGCACCTCAAGTAAGCAAAGCATCTCAAGTAAGCAAAGCACCTCAAGTAAGCAAAGCATCTCAAGTAAGCAAAGCATCTCAAGTAAGCAAAGCACCTCAAGTAAGCAAAGCATCTCAAGTAAGCAAAGCATCTAAAGTAAGCAAAGCATCTCAAGTAAGCAAAGCACCTCAAGTAAGAAAAGCATCTCAAGTAAGCAAAGCACCTCAAGTAAGCAAAGCACCTCAAGTAAGCAAAGCATCTCAAGTAAGCAAAGCATCTAAAGTAAGCAAAGCATCTCAAGTAAGCAAAGCACCTCAAGTAAGAAAAGCACCTCAAGTAAGCAAAGCACCTCAAGTAAGCAAAGCATCTAAAGTAAGCAAAGCATCTCAAGTAAGCAAAGCATCACAAGTAAGCAAAGCACCTCAAGCAAGCAAAGCATCTAAAGTAAGCAAAGCATCTCAAGTAAGCAAAGCACCTCAAGTAAGCAAAGCATCTAAAGTAAGCAAAGCACCTCAAGTAAGCAAAGCATCACAAGTAAGCAAAGCACCTCAAGCAAGCAAAGCATCTAAAGTAAGCAAAGCACCTCAAGCAAGCAAAGCATCTAAAGTAAGCAAAACACCTCAAGCAAGCAAAGCATCTAAAGTAAGCAAAGCATCTCAAGTAAGCAAAGCATCATCTCAAGTATTAGAGCAAGGCATCTTAAGTAATACAAAGTACTTCAAGTAAGCGAAGCACTGCAGAAAGTAAGTGATAGGAACTATATGGACAACTATATGATTGCTTGACATGAAGTACTTTCCATATTTACGCGGGATGCCCTGAGGGGGCATACCGTGTCTAAAAACGGGACGATTTCTTTTTCTTCGTCGTAGCTTCAAATCGGTATATTAATTTATTCATTAAACTCACCCCTCTCCTACTCGGGGTGTATTGTTCTGATTGTCTTCAACAGAAGCAGGCCAATCAAAATCCATTCTTGTCGCTTACATCGCGAGGGAGGGGACCCACTCACCCCTACCTGTGTGACGTCAACGCATCATTTGATCTATTTATTAAAAACGGATTAAATTTGGCACCATATTGTTTATAACATGTTCTGGACTCAAGTGTGCCGTTTTCAAACGGAAATTTCACCATTTTGAAGCGGCAAATCAAAAGAATAACTTCTAAGAAGCACTCGACATTTAAAACGGTAGAAATTGGTGAGTTCATGGCGAAGGAATCGTGCTTTGTTTGACAGTCCTTGACAACGACGCGAGACTAAAAAGAGGTCATTGAGAAGCTTACGTTATCGTAATGGAATTCCACACATTTCCGGTGAAAGTCTGAGTCGCGTAACAGAAGGAAAACAACGTAACGCGATCGTCGTGACTCAAACTATTCCATTAGCAAGGATAGATTTATCAATCGGCGAAGCATACAGTTGGAATAAATGAATGAGCCCCAGCATCACGCGTAATGCCAGTGTAGCAGGCATCTTGTTTTCAATAAAGCGACTGCACTCTGCAGTGGATACTTCACGTATGGTACCTAAAACTGCTTTGTAGCCGCGCCATTGTTTCAAGATGGCGGACAAGTAGTAATTTTTACCAAGCTGAGTTTAATAATAATTTTCAGTGCATCAATGGCAGATATAAAGCTAAGCAATGCACAAAAAGCTCGGATCGAGAGAAATCGCCAGAGAGCGTTGATGCTACGCAATGCTAGACTTTCCAATCGGCCGTATCCAGAGATAAAATCTCGAGATTCTGCCGCAAGTTTATCAACCTCATCAGAGGTGAGCACTGCCAGTCAATCCTCCTCAGCTCGTGTTATTGACACAGGAGGAGGGTTTTTATTAGACCCCGAAGATGAAGAAACGCTGACTGCCGCGCCAAAGAATCTTGTTCAAGAACCAGGTTGGTACTCGTGACAAAAGGGTCGCTGGCATAATATTTGAGAGTTCTGAATTACAGCTTACGTAACTGTTATCATGTTTTCTTCAATACAGCCCCTATACTCGGCGGACAGCAGTTACATTGTGATGAATGCCAGAGAGAGTTCTTGACTTCTTATATCTACAAACATTACGACGTTCTCGTTTGTGATAACTGTAGGTCAGTGTCAAATTAAAAAAAACGCAGTGGCTATTCGTACGGCACCCGTACGGCGACTTGTATTTGCTATTCGTACGGGAGTCCGAAGATTTCATAGGATTTCTCTGTAATTCCTGATTCTCGCTTATCGAAATTATTATATTTACCTTTAGAAGGAATAAGCGAATCCAGTGAGTGCCCTTTCTTTGAGCGAGATAAGTTTGCGTACTCTCTGCTCACTAAGCGAACGAGCCACTCGCGACACTTAAAACTTTTTGCGAGCTACTAACATAAACTCGCACATGTCACGCAACCTCTTAGTACGCTGTAGCTTAAAAATGTGCGAAAAGAATTTCTTATATCTTATAAATAGTTATAATACACTGGCTTGGATCGGGGGGTAAGTGACAACTTGGTAATTCAATGAATTTGAACTCACGTTGGTAATCCCGTACGAATTATTCGCATTTTTGCTATTCATACGGGAATTCTTCTTCCTTCTATACTGTTCTATAGTAGGCGCAGTTTCAGTCATTGCAGTGAAAATTTATACCTGTGTCAGAAGGAGAGGTGTGCTCTGTTATCTTCAACATAATTTCTGTACGGAAATGCGAGTGTCCAATAGGTAAATTCTTCCATTAAGTGAAACTCCCATTTCGCGGCTTTCTGGCCGTACGAATAGCATCACGCAGGTTGGGAATACGGGAGTCCACGGAACTGCTTAATCAGTATACCACCGGTCAGGATCAGTTGTCTGAATTTCTCAACCAGGTTAGCGATTCTTAAATTTAATGATAATTTTTACTGATACTCAAAGGAATCCCAAATGAATAGCAAATGCCAGTCGCTGTACGGTCTCTTCTAATCGCGTGACGTGTGCGTGAATATAGCGCAAAACAATTCCAAGTGTCGCGAGTGGCTCTTTCGCTTAGTGAGCAGAGAGTACGCAAACTTATCTCGCTCAAAGAAAGGGCACTCACTGGATTCGCTTATTCCTTCTAAAGGTAAATATAATAATTTGGATAAGCGAGAATCAGGAATTACAGAGAAATCCTATGAAATCTTCGGACTCCCGTACAAATAGCAAATACAAGTCGCCGTACGGGTGCCGTACGAATAGCCACTGCGTAAAAAAAAAGTAAGCTTTTTATAATTAATTTTGTAGCATAATATGTTAGAAAATTAAGTGTTTTATTATTATTATTATTATTATTATTATTATTATTGCTCCACCTGAATTTCTCAGCGAATGAAATTCTGGGGAACAAGAAAAAGGCACCCTGTTGTCATGAACATCCTTAAATAACAAGGACTGGAACCAGGTTTGTGAGCCCGCGAGAACAGGAACCCCCACCAAACCCATGTATTCACGAAAATCGCTGGGCTCTGAAATCTGGTTCAGGTCATTGTTATCTAAGGCTTTCCTGTTGTCATACTGCTTGCTACCCTGGAAAGAAGGGAGGGGTGGAGGGGAAGGGGGGGCGGCTTCTGTATGTTAGTGATAAGGAGCTACAAATGCGGCAAAGTTTTAAGACCTAAAAAAAGTCCAATTATACTAAAACGAGACTCAAAAATCGCACCAAACTGGAAGGGAAACTGGCCTTCAAAAGAAAAAAACAACAGAGGAAAAGGCCAGGAGTGAGCCAAGTGTAGGCTGCAAGAGGAATGGGGTAAGGAAGGGAGGAACTGTCAATTTTTTCTCGGCATAAAAAAAGATAGTGAAAAACTAAACATCAAGAGGGTGCAAGAGAGTTGTGTATTCACCTTAACTCATTCGTCATGAATGTGATCTATCACAAGCCTTTCATAGACTGCAGTCATTCTATTCAAGCAGGGAGTGATTCACTGAATTTTCTAATGTTAAACATGATCATGTGTCATGAAAAAACTACTACAGCAGGAAGTCTCCATGTCATCAGCACAAAATTAAGCTTATATGTAAAACTGATTCAATTGTTTAACACAAAGTTTCTTTTCCAGCTACCTTTAACGCTATCCTCACATTTTGCCTTTCTCCTGTAGAAATGAAGAAAAGCATGCTCTTATAACAAAAACAGAAGCCAAGGAGGTAGGAAAACACCAAAAGTAAAGGCTGATTGTCATCCCATTACTCTCATTTTTGATGTTAGGACTGTAGCAGTGGTGCATGACTTTTTTCAACTCCTTTTTTTTTTGCAGCAATTCCTGCTTAAAGACTGCGATTTTGAAAGACGACAACCACCTTTGAAATTTATTTTAAAGAAAAATCCACATTACTCCAGGGGTGAGATGAAGCTTTACCTCAAATCACAGGTACCAAACTTCAGAATCCTTTCTTTTCCAAAAAAAAAAATATATATGTAATTAGTTTAATAACATTCTTCCATGTGTCCCGGCACTGTAACATAATAATGTATTTTGAACAAAGGAAAATGTAAATCAATCTTGTTTGAAAAATTTTAAACCAAAACCAAATTTAAACCAGAGCAGTTCCACCACTGTCCATTTGTTATATTTTCAGCATTTTGAGCTCTTACTTGATGATTAGCAATGTGAGTCTTCTCTGACAGAATATTAGGCCTCCTCACTTGCTCTTTCTCTTGGAAATTGACCTCCACTCTCATGTTAATGTCCTTCATGCCAACTACTATTTTTTCTTGAATTCCAAATGCATCAATAAACATATATAGCAGTACATATAACTTGCAGTAATCTGAGATTATGGAGACACTTTCAAAGGTTTTTTTCTTTGTGGGGGAGGGGGGGTGGTGGCACATGCTCCCTCAATTTACGGTGGAAAAGCAATAAGGTAAGCTATACAGCAGTCCCGACACCAAAAATTTTCAAATTTTCTGCACAAAAGACAGAGGGCAACCAACACAAACTGACGATTGCATATTTTTTGAAATGCTGGAATTTGACAAAATTAGTAACTCTTTTCACAGATTATTCAGCGTGCTCATGAAGTGTGGGGAGGAGAGGAAGGATTGGAAGAGGCAAGAGAAGAAAAAGCTGAGAAAAGAGAGGTACAAAAACAAAGAAGATTTGACAAGAAAGTCAAAGGTTTGTGGTTCTTGTAATATGCACCTTCTTTCATTAAAAAAAAGTGGTACTGAATAGTAGCTTTTTGTCACTGCAAATTACCTTGGTTACTATTTTTAGTGACTTCTAAATTAAGCAACTTTTCTCTGACTAAGATTGACTGACTAATGATATTATTAACAAACATTTTGCTACTTGGTCCTCTCATGTTGATCAAATTGAAGACAGTTACCTGGTCAGGATCCAAAATGGATTTCCTCATGGAATCTTTAGCAAGTGATGGAGTTTGTCCATTATGTCACAAGACTTGAGGTGGTGAGAGTCACATGACAAAATGTCATGGTAGGTCACTGGAAATTCATATCCACCGTCTTGGTTTAGGGTGTGGGCCTGGCACTGCATCTCTAATGGCCCCTCTTATTCTCCTTCTACAGTAACAGGTCCCACCCTTAACCAAAATGGTAGCACACTCCTGGCCCCAGTTGTTCAAAGAGCAGAAAACTTTATCCAGTGGGTAAGTTGCTATCCAGTGGATAAAATGTTTTGGTTGGAGTAGATTTTATCTGCTAGGTAGAAGTTTATCCACTGGATAGAGTTAGCTGCTCTTTGAAGAAGCCGGGCCAGGCATATAAGTCATATTGTATCATAACCTATATTGCTTTCTTATTTTACCGAACAGAGCTTCGCCGTGCTGTGAGAACAAGTACGTGGAAAAAAGATACAAGTAGGCATGAACATGAGTTCCCTGAGGCAGGGCAGGAGGGAGGGGAGGTCTATGACGAGGAAACAGATACATGGACAAAAACATGCAAGACATGTGGCTATCAACTCAGTTACGAAAAAATGTAATAAAACAAAATTTGCTTCAAACAATGTACATTCGTGTATATTACAACTGTATTATATTTACAACATTAAAAATACTAAGTTCATATTGAAGTTGAAATTAGTTCTTGAGGGTTCATCTTTGTCTTTCTTCCAATCAAAGGACAAGTTATAAAGCCATCTTCTCTAACTGATTCTTGACTACAGAGACTATAGTTCCAACCTCAGCCATTGCTCCAACACCTACAACATATGAATGCTTTTGTTTAGAGCATCAAGTAGAAAACATAACTCAGTACACCACAAGGCTGGCAAAACCTGTTGGCTGGTGGTTTTATTTTGCAAGTAATAATCAATTTAACCATGACAAAACCATTACCACAATTGGCCAAAATTCCTTTGTAATAGACTCATTCTGCCCTGTTGTTGTCTTTAAAAATTTCAGTCCATGCAAAATCAAACTGGAAATTATTTTCTTTCAAATATTTCACAGGCCATAAATTTTTAAGGAAACTATGAAGTTTAATTGGAATTCCCAGAGCAGTAGGAAAAAATTCCCTGTGTGTGTGTGTGTGGGTGGAGATATTTTCTAGAAGAGACACAATCTTCCATGGAATAAGAATCTCAAAAATTTTACAGTTAAACAATTAAGTGATAATCGCTTACTTTGGTGCTAGTAGAAGAGCTTTAAAACAGGATAAATAGCATTTTACCTGTGTCACCACAAGCTAGGGTCTTTTTGATAGGTGGAATATGGGTATAGCCCATACTAATAAGGCACTCAACATGCTGTGAAGTGATGGGGTGTTCCCACATGAAAGTGTTCATCGCTGGACAGAATAACAGTGGCTTCTTGACATCCCATGCACGAATTATGCAAGTCTGTTATCAAATACAGAAATAATGTGTTACTAAACAAAGGCCTAAGGATGCAAAGAAAGTTGTGTGGTCACTAAATAAAGTGGAACTGCAAACCTTCTACAAGTAATTGGAACAAAGTCTTTGTAATTTTCACTCACTAAGAGGTTGTCACACAGTCCATTGGCAATCTTGGCCATTGTGTTAGCATCCAATGGAGCGATAACCATAAGATCTGCCCAACGTCGCAGCTACTGAAAATAAATGCAAGCACCAGTTTTAAAAGAGTTCTACAAATAAATGTTGTGGCATCTACAATCCTGGCCAATATTGGTTTCAGGACACTTGGCGTTTTTCACAAGTTTTGTTGTGAAATTACACAACTATCGATAGTTTAAGGTCTCAAAAAGAATCTTAGAAACTTATTTCCCCTGCCCCCCCTAAACAATGTTTAAGTTGATAAAATGTATAAGATTTTCAAGCCATGTCTGACTCCTGACTCTCAACATTGCTCTCAACATTGTTTAGTGGGGGGGGGGGGGGGGGGGGAAGTATTTTCATGTTTTAAAGTAAAAAGAGGCCAAGTGTCCCAAACGTTCTGGCCAGGATTGTACGCTAAGTATGAATACACTTGGCCTTATTCCTTCATATCCTGCCTCTACCCAAGATGTTCTCATGCTTAGCTTGATGCAACTGCAAGATATTATGCATTTAGCCCCAAAACTGAAGTTTAAAGCAAACAAACAAGCATGCAAAAATTGAGGCCAGTAGCTTTCAATCCATTTTTCCTAATGGGGTTTGTTACATCAGACCTACCTCTTTCACTCTTTTGTTAAAAATTGCCTAAAGTTTCAGTTTTTTGTGTTCTGTTTTTTGTTTCATGACATTACATTTCAATGACATAATTTAAATTGCAAAAATTTAAGCATTAGTCAATTCCAACAGTGCCCATCCCCCCCCCCCCCCCCCAGGCCGACCCTTGGGAATTAAGATTTTTTGAAAATAAACTGGCCATTGCCCCACCGCCGGGACAAAATAGTTGTTCAAATGCCCCAGGGTGGTGGCTCAAACATGTCAAAAATGTTTTATTTTCTTCGTTTCTCGACTTACTTTCAGTAAAATCTAAGCTAATTCAGACGAAATTAAGCCCTAGCTGGGTCTTGTTTCCCGCAGTTAGTGCAAAAATAGGTCATTCTACAGCTCTAGCGTCCCATTTTATGTCCAATCTAGAAGCATTCAATAAGAAACGTACTGTATTTGCCGATGAATTTGTCATTAAGAAAGCGACAATGCTGTAGGGTGAAAAACGTGAGATGGTCAAATGCCCCGGGGTAATTGGGTAGAAGGCTAATGCCCGACCCCCGGGACGGACAGTGTGGGAAAATGCTCCACTATTGCCCGGGGGGTATGGGCACAGCTGGAATTGACTGATGCATTAATGTTAATTACCTCGATATGTAGAACAGGATCCTGCATTGAGCTCCATGTCTGTCAAAAACAAAAACAATTCCATAATCACCTGAATCTAAAATACCTCTCATGGAACATTTCTTAAAGTCCTTAAACTGATTCGATCTAGTTACAAACACAAGTGCCTGTACAAACTCATCAGCTATATTTTTGTTTTAAAACTAAATTATGTCTTACCTCCCACTCATGTGTGTCCCTGAAAACTTTCACAGGAATTTTATCCTCATCAAAGAAATGAGTAGAGTGATCTGTAGCAACAACTTGGATATTTGGCTATTGCAATAAGGAGAATAAAAAAATATATGCTTGATAAACCTTTAAAAAAATTGCACAAAAAAATACTAATTTTACTAGAAGGACTTCTCAGCTGCAGCATATGATGAGGCAAATTTTATAAGCTTTAATACACTATTACAATGTGCATATACGAACCTTTGGTTGTAGGATAAGTAGTTCATCCACAAGTTTTGATAATTTTATGCTCGCTACGCTACCAGTAACTCCGACAAGAATGTTTTTATGCTGTTTCGTTGAAGACAGCACTTCGTCCGCCATTTTGATTGTTATTATCATAAAACAGCCGCTGACCATACTATTTGTAGTGCCAAAAATAGACTAAAAAAACTGTGCAGGGGTAGGTAATCCGAATCGACTGTTTTTAACATTGAATTTCACACAAATGTGCGACAAATACGAACATCTTATAAGATACGTACTTTAATAAGTATATGCCTCTAATACTCTCCAGTCTGACATGATGTACCTATCATCGCCATCCCCTTTAGGGGGAGGGGGAGGGGCTCTTTATTAGTCAAGAAACCGACTGTGGGCAAGGAGGCCTTTGATGGGAACTTATATAACGATTTAATTGATAATTTGCTTAGCAAGGAGGGGGAGGGATGAGGGCGGTTTGTGGGGGCCTTTGCAAAACAAGAAGCTAATGAAGGGCAAACAGACTTCTCGGTACATGAAGTTTCCTGGGCTCATACTGTGCTCCGTGCTCTGAAGAGCTCGACAATGGCAGATTCTCATGTCAGCTCAGGTATTGCCATGTAAATCCATCCAATGCTCCAGCGTAATATATATGAGACGGGGTGTGGTACCACAGTTCTTGTGGTGTGTTAAAACGAAGACGATACCAACCAAGAGCCCGGCCTGGTTATTTTTTTCTGTGATGACTCATAGAGTTTCTTTGTGGTGCTAGTTAAGATAGTACAGCACTTGGCCTCGGCAAAACGTCTGTTTACACTGATTTCTCAATAAAGAGTAATTTATAACAGCTTGAGAATTTTGTGCAAATTACAGCATGCTGAACACAGCCTTTTCTGAGTGTGGGAAACTGATGTCAAATAATTAAGTCCATGAAATTTATTTTTGAAGTATTTCTGTCATTTACGAATATTCATCTCCTTAAAAACACTTTGAATATTTCTTTCTGCTTTTTCTCCCAATCTCGTTTGCTGCCTGTTTCATTTGCTTTGTGGGTTTTTCTTGTTCTTTTTCCGGCACTCCACTCTGGTACAATCAGTTTTCCATGATTTTTTTTGCGATACATCCAAAATCCTCCTCAATGCTTTCATTTTCCTTGGCACTCGCTTCAAAGAAACACATGTCGTAATCCTCTGCTAACTTCTCGCCTTCCTCGCGTTTGACAGCTCGTGGTTCTTGCAAATCGCATTTGTTTCCAACCAACAGTCTTCTGACATTTTCTTTAGCGAACGTCTCCCCATAGCGGTCCGATAGTAAGATACGCTGATGGCGTGAAAATGTTCCTGCCTTGCTGTATCCCAGATCTGCGGCCGTTGGTGATTGCCTTCTATCTCAATGCTGCGTAATTTGACATCAACGTGCCCAATCATGGAAGTGTACGTCTTCTTGACAACATCTTCCGAGAAACGCCACACCAGACTTGTTTTTCCCATGTCAGTATCTCCAAGGAGCAAGATTTCGAACGCGTGGTCAAAAACTGGTGAACTTTTTATGTCCTCAACTTCTATTTTTCATTGCATTTGCTGGATTCTCTTACTACACCCAGCCCCGGAGTATCCAATCGATAATCGATACCAATCAATATCAATTAATCGATTGATATTGATAATCGATGACCAATCGATGGCGAAGATTCTTGTGGTTATCGATTGGTATCGATTATCAATACCAATCGATAGATAAATTGGTATCGATTGGTATCGATTGTTGCAGATTGACGGAACCGGAATCGACGCATAGAAAACACAACTTTGTACGCAGTAATTGTAAACACATTTCATTTTAATGTTATAAGGGGAAAACAATACTCTTTTCTAGTTCTTTAACGTTAACGCCCCGTCCACAGAAATCCGGGTTTTTTTTTTGACAAATTAAAAGTTTGTCCCATGGGCAAGTCTATAGACTTCAAAAAACGGAAAGTGGTTGAATCGTGCCTTCACAGAAAAATTCTGGTAGCAAAAGGAGCAAATACAATAATCAAGTTATGAGAACAGTACACCGAAATAAACAATGTGTGTCTTTTGAATAATTTCATGTTTGTTTGCCCGGATTGTTTGTTACGGTTTTAATAATAATAATAATAATAATGAATGTAGTGGTCAAAGAGGATCCACAAGCTCTGACTGTAAGTGGCCGAGCTGTCCACGATGGTTCACAACTTTAAACTTTGCAGTGAACACTTCACCGACGTTCACCTCAAAACGGCAAAGATGATAGCCTTTGACGATGCACCTAATATTCAGTAAAGCCTCTACCCGGCCGTCTTGCGTAGACATTATGACACGAATAGGCAATGACGGGCAAGTGGGTAATTCGAGTACACGTGCAACGGGGTATATTCTTTGCGTTGAGAAGACTGGGTCGGAATTTGTTTTACCAATTTCGTCCCCAGGGTGTCCTAAAAATGGCGGATGATCGGACAGGTAGCGTGCGTGACGTCTGTTTGAGGTGCTGTCAATCGATAGCAATCGATGAACGGTTTTTGTGTGGTTATCGATTGGTCATCGATTGGCCGATACCAATCGATACCAATTAACTAATTTTATCGATTGATCGATTGAATTTCCGATTATCGGTTTCCATCGATTGGATACCCCGGGACTCAACAGAAGACCAAAGCAGTTTTGTTAGCAGCAAGTGCACTCACTGGCACACGCAATTTTAGGGGATCTGAATGGTCAACTGATACATCAGCAACTCAAATTAAAATCAAGATGCAAGTTGTCACAAAACCGAACGGAATATTAATGAGGGTCATTAAATTTATTCCTTCCAGTTCTTACGGAGGAGGCTGAGGGGAGTACAGTCAACTCCCTTTACTGCGGATACCCTCGAGACCGCGAGTTAGTGTCCTTAATAGCGAGAGTCCGTAATAGCGGATTATCGAGGCGCAATAGCGAGGTGTCCGCAAGGCGAGAGTTGACTGTATATCATTTCAAGTGAATATCCTTGGATTCTCCCAGCCATTCAGTTAATTATCTGTTCTTATTTTCCCCTCTTGTTCCAGTAGCAAAAACAAAAAATAGTTAGTTATGCTTGAATAACGTTACAATCGCGCCAATCAGAAATCCCATTCAGAAGGGCGGACGAGTTTTCAAAATCGTCGCGGCATCATGGTGGTCCCTTCTCTCCTCTCAACCCTCCCACTCCTCCCCCCCCCCCCCCCCCTTTTTTTTTTTTTTACTCTACTCCAAATTTCCCCCAGCGTCCAAATATCGAAAAACAGAAAATTCCGCGGAAAAGCTTGCTTTACAGGCTTCTTATACATTAAACCGGCTGAAGGAGATGACTGATACCCTTGGCTGAAAGAGAAGCTGTTCATCTACAAGTGGCCAGGAACTTTGATTAGAATGTTTTCATTATGCTTTTATCATATAATCAGCCGCTGATCACACTATTTGAAAGAATAAAAGCATCTGTGCATGGGTGAGGGGTGGGGTGGGGAGGTGATCTTTCTCGAACAGTGTGGTAAGGTAGATGGAAATCGACACACGCTATTAAACAAATTTCCTGCGAAATCGCGCAGAATATCGCCTGACACTTAGCGACGGGGTCGTAGGCAGGGTTGGCTAAAATCAGGGGACATTCCGCAAGATTGAGCCGGAAATTTTTTCCTTATTCAACACGTTGATAACAAAGCACAGTCCATTGCAGAAAAGCTGGAGACGATCTTTATTTTGCCAATTTTCCGTCGACGAATGACGAACGACGAATATTTAGTGCTGACCAAGACCATATTTGGGCAGTGTTACAAGGTGTTGAAAAATAATTTTTCTTTTCTATACTACCCGGCAGAATTAAGTAACGGGAGAATTCCTTAACAAGTAAATTTCGCGCAAACTTTGTGACAAAAACTGAATTTGGAAAATTTGTTGACATTACAAATGAGAAAATTTTAATTTTAAAGCTTCTGGTAGGTTGCGCATGCGATGTATTTGTGCATAGACAAGTCTTAAGCTGACTGACAAGATAAATTGTGAAGAGAACCCTTGCTCAAACCTCGGAGACGAGGCAGTTCTTTGAATGAGTCCTAGTTTGAGGTGATGTAGTTTGAAACGGAATGATACTGAAAGACTGAAGACGAAGGTTTGAAAGCAAAATAAAATGTAGAGTGCCGACAGGCAATGATACTCTCGTTTTTCAGTTTTTAAGGCATTTCTATCGAAATTCCTGAGCGATTTCACTGTCAAATGTTAGTGTGGGAAACTCCGTTTAAAATGCTTAAATTCAAGTATCTAAATTAAGCGCTGCTTTTATCATGTTTAATCCGTGCTTTTTTAGCCAGATAGATCAGTTGGATATTTAAAGAAAATAATTTACAGACTTAATTTTTTGAGTCAGTAGCTAGTCAGTCATAACAAAGCCGTACTTCGCGCTGCATTTGCACTCCTTTTAAAACAACGTTTAAATTGGCCAGCTGTTCTAAGCTGTTCTTCATCAAACATTTATCAACTGCGTGCTGCGTTAAGCAATGTAAACAAACGTTTTGCCGTAACAATATGCTGTATGATCTTTTGACAACACGATGAAACCGAAATAACTATGAAAATACTACTGAAATGACTGTAGTCCTACTGTAACCAAATTCAAAAAAAAAATTAATCCTTCGTTTATGAACAGCCATCTGCTCCTCAACAACATTTTGAATCTTTCTTTCTGCCTTTTTTCCTAATCTCGTTTGCTATTTCTTTTGTAGGTTTGTCTTGTTCCTTTTTACTCCATTCTGGGACGAATTTCTTCATGATTTCTTTGGTGATACATCCAAAAGCCTCCTCAATGCTTTCATTTTCTTTGGCACTCGTTTCAAAGAAACACATGTCGTAATCCTCTGCTAATTTCTCTCCTTCCTCGCGTTTGACAGCTCGTGGCTCTTGCAAATCGCATTTGTTTCCCACCAACAGTTTTATCACATTCTCTTTAGCATGCTCATCGATGTGGCGCAGCCATTTTGCAATGTTCTCAAACGAACGTCTCCGTGTGATATCATAAACAAGCATAATCCCCATAGCGGTCCGATAGTAAGATACGCTGATGGCGTGAAAACGTTCTTGCCCTGCTGTATCCCAGATCTGTAGTCGTATGCGCTTGCCTTCCAACTCGATGTTGCGTAATTTGAAATCAATTCCAATCGTGGAAATATACGTCTTGTGGAAAATATCTTCCGAATACCGCAACATCAGACTTGTTTTTCCCACGCCAGCATCTCCAAGGAGCAAGACTTTGAACATATAGTCATATATTTCACGATTTAACAACTTCTTCTTTGCCATCGCATATGCTGGATTCCTTACTAGACTCGACAAAGCGTCAGAATAATTTTTACTTGTCGCACGTGCAGGTGGCACGCGAACACTTAGGCTTCCTGATTGGTCAAAAATGACGTAAGGAACTGCACTTTAATCAAAGGTGTGAGCTGTCTCAGAACCAACAGAATGCAATACGAGGATCATTGAACTTATATCTTGCAGTTTTTGCGGAACAGCAAGTACATGCCATCAGATTCCCTCACTCATTTGATTATCATTTTTTATGTCCTCTCTTGTATTCTAAGATTGATTAACAGCCATTATAAAAAGGACTGATTATTTTCAGACTGGGGCGTTAACCGTATCTTTCACTTTTGTTGGTTTTAAATTTCAGTTGTTTTCAACTTTTCTGTATTTCTTCTATTTCATAGTCCCTTCGGTATCCTGTTCGGTAAAATGAAATTTATAAACAGAGATATAGACTTTAACAGCTATGTGAACACTCTCCGCCCAGTTGCCAAAAAAATCCCCTCCGATGGTAGAAGTTATTATTTGTTTTTTTTATTATTATTTATATCGACGCTCTTTTACCCAACAGGGAAGTTGCCTGTTTTTCTGTGGTAGGTCTGTCATTGACAAACCTGTCCCTTAAGAGCCTCATCTGGAGTAAACGGCTCCCCTGACATTTTTTTTGCGATATGTACTAGACTCTCGAAAATGCTTTTCAAACGTTCCTTTTCGTCTTTTATATGCGTTGTTTGGCTTGAGCCGTTAAAATCCTTGCTAAATAATAATAATAATAATAATAATAATAATAAAAATAATAATAATAATAATAATAATAATAATAATAATAATAATAAAACACTTGCCTTAAATGGCATATCTCCTTTTTCTTTTAAGGGATATTAAACGGAGCGAGCGAAACCAATCTGGTTCCCAGGGATTCCCGTTTTACAAGAGAAAAACCCTGGAAAAGAGGCTAGAGCGTAAAAGGGAACGCGCGCGAAAATCGCTCGTTGCGAGAACAGGTCTCCTCGCGTGAGGAGTACTCGCCGGCGTGATGACTGGCTCGGCTGTCCCCGAGAAAACTGGGGACTAGTCGTAATCACTTGACACTCACACATGTTAAGCCAGTCCACTGGCCAGCCTAAACAATTGCTCCATTTCTCTTCATGTTTCAAGAGGCTACGAAGTCATCGTTTATAAATATGTACATGCACAAGTCGACAAAGGCTGACTTATTTAATTTACACATCTTGCTCTCTATAATCATTGCTTTTTTAACGTTGACTTCTAACAACATCGAACAGATTTTAGACGGAGAGATCCCCCTCTCCTCCCCGCCCGGGATTAGGACTGGAGAGTCTTCCTGGAATGTTGGGTGAGGTACTACTTCTCTCGAGCGTTCATGCAGGTTTTTGAATTGTTAAGAGGTGTTATCAGTATCGTTAGGGTGAGGAACTAAAGGAGTAAGTTGCTAAATTGGAAAGCAAGAAATATACTCTGGGATTAGCCGAACCGTTTAAAGCTACCGCTTTGTGAAGGAAGACTTGTGCGTGATGGTGCCAACTAAGCTATTCACAAGCCAACATGAACTACAACGGACACGTGATAAGTTTGGAGAACTGGTTTATTAATTCAACACAGCTAATTAATGAACAACTTCGGAGTACAATCATCTTAATTTCAGCAACTCATCGGAGATGAGAAAAATCTGTATTAAATAACAATCCTTCCTTCAACTGTATCGCTGCCACACTCTTTTCCGGTGGTCCCATTGGCTTTCATAGCTTCAGCCTTTTTAGC
This sequence comes from Pavona decussata, assembly GCF_977016875.1. Taxonomy (NCBI): domain Eukaryota; kingdom Metazoa; phylum Cnidaria; class Anthozoa; order Scleractinia; family Agariciidae; genus Pavona; species Pavona decussata. Next base: position 2,330,699 of record NW_028145546.1, read on the forward strand.
ACCAATTGCAGTCTTCCCGGCGTTCTTCACCTGGGCGGCTTTTGTTGAAGTCACTTCTGGCTTTGTCTCAGTTTTGTTGCAATTCTTCGTTGTGGTCTGTACTCCTTTTCCTTTCTTTCCTACTCCATGTGCTACCGCTGTTTGCTTGGGTTGAGTCGTTTCCTGTAAAGAAGATCCCTGTGTCGCGGCCTCGGGCTCTTCGGACACCTTCGTCTTAGACTCGTCCTGTTCTTCGGACAGCTTCGCCTCAGACTCGTCCTTTTCTTCGGTCATCTTCGCCTCAGACTCGTGCTGTTCTTCATCCTCGTCGGCCTCATCTTCGTCGTCATCCTCGTCTTCCAACGAGTCCACACTATCTTCTCCTTCGTCATTATCCGGATTATAGTCAGGATCCTCATCAGAAACGTAGTTCTCGCTGACGTGGACGAGCTCCTCGATCAACGATCCATCGCCTTCTTGATTTTCGTACTTCCGCTTCCGGTCAGGAGAAACCGGAAACGGATTAGTTGCATCCACAACCCTCCGGTAGTTGCCTTTGACTTTGCGGCGTTTCGACCTTCTCAGCTCTTGTTTCCGCACAAGAATCGCCTGGAAAAAAAATTATACAATCACCACTGAGTTAAAACGCGTAAAATGCTTGTGAAAAAAGTGCTGAGATCATCAAATGCATTGAATGCCTGCATTTAGACCCTCAAACAAACAGTAGCCGTTCAGGATACAAGAGGCCTCAAAACTATCGCGCCTTGAAAGTTCCCCTCCTCACCCTACATATGCTCCTAAATTATGGAACTGTTTGTCACTTAGTATTCGTAACTCGAAATCTACATCTACTATACTCTCAAAACGTATCTTTTTGCAGAATTTTTTGAACAGCCGATCATTATTTTTCTCTCCAAATAAGCTGGTTTCTTCTTCCTCTTTTTTTGTTGCTATAGTCAATAGTCAGAGTATTAGAAGTTACTATGTTATTTTTGCTTTGACTATTTATTTATATTTTATTTATTAATTGTATATTTTTATTGTGACGCACCTTGGACCCTATATGGGTATGCGCGCTATATAAATAACTACTTATTTCTTAAATTGTTATTTTACACAAACAAAGGACCCAAAAGCTGGATAATGGAGGTATATATGGCTGTTGTTTACTGATGTGGCACGATTGAGCAACCTTAATCAATATCACGGTCACGGTGGGCCAGGCTTGCCATTAACGCATCTGGAGGGTGGGGAGGTAGGGGAAATAATTCTAATTGCTTTAATTTCCAAAAGCCTCCGTTACAATTTAGTTGCAGCTCAACCCGCGAAAAACTAAGACTGTCAGTTGGCTTACATCCCAGATGTTCTCCCACCACACCCAACCCCTTCCGCCTGTAACTTCGGTCATCGTCTGGCGTCGCAGTTTAAGGATAACACAAAGACAGCTGTTTTCTCTTGTTTCACTGATAATACTTCATTCATTGACATACCCAGACACCTCCTCCTAAGATCGCGGGTGGAGAAAAAATAAACTGGTCATTTTGTGCTGGGTCCAGGAAGGCTGTTAACATCCCGTGAAATACCTACAATTTTGGAAAAGCTGACATTACTAAGGAGCACTTAAGTTTAGAACTGAGATACTGCTTTCTTGCAACTGGACACCAACCAGGAGTACGCGAGCAAGTTTTCGATTGCATCACTAACGTATTTTCAGCAAGTGTTGTTGATCACAACGGCCGAAAACAAATATTAAAAAGATGGCGAGAAATTGTATGGGCGGAATTTCAGTCTCACCAAATTATAGGCTTGTCGCCTCCTCTTTACACAAGGCCCGATTTCGTTAACGCGCTCATGAGTTGGTATTAATATTTAACGAGACATTGTTTAACGCCACCAGGACTTGGATAATCAGATACCAACAGTTTTTTTGAGCGTAAAGATCAACTAGACTTAACTTTACTTTCATATGATTACAGCTTAACTAGACTGGAATCGGTTTTAGAAGAACTAATAGCAATCTCTATCTGTTTATCTTATTGAAGGTCAACAAAATTGAAATTCTCCAACTACCTAATAAGGCGTTTCTTTCGTAAGGTGCGCGAAAACTGGTCTCTTCCCTAAGGTTATTAAAGGTGGTGAAATGTTAGGTTTGATTTTACCGGTAGCTTGAACAGGCTTTTTGTCACATCCCAGGTCCTCTGCACTGCCATTTTGGCGCCATCAAGTCCTGCTGAGGCAGCGAAGGACAACACCTGATGGGACAAAAACAAAACCTTGTTCACAGGATCTTTTCTGCTCTCTTCTTGAGTCCGAAACAGACGGGTTCTTGGAATGAAGTTGACGGCGGTGGTGTGACGTAATTGTAAGGTTGAAATGATGAGCAGAGATAACATTTCGTCTACAAGAAGGGGGAGTTGATTTCAGGGGGGAGGGGAGGGTAGACGCGAGTGAGACAAATTAGCGGTCTATTATTATGATGCTGATATTTGTCCATTTATCGTTGCCTACTTCCTAGGCCTTTCTATGTTTTTCGTCTTGGTCAAGCCGCTTCGTCCAAGCGACCGTTCGCCTCGGATAAGTCGCCGAAAGCGAATTGTCTTTGAAGGCTCGGGAGAAAGCCATATAGGAACCAGGTAACAATTTTCGATAGTTTTTTTTTTTGGGGGGGGGGGGGGTGGGGTGGTTGTACATCGGAGAACTTTTTAGCCTATTTACAGCAACGTCATTTCGTTAAAAGAACATTTCAAGTTCCCAACAGTATGTTTTTAATAACATAGAAAACTGACAAAGCATCTGAAACATGCATAGTCTATAGGGAATTCCCTCAACGTTCGCTTTGCTTCCTGCTATAAACGTTTACTGAAACAGTAAAGGAAAGAATTTTCTGTACCTCAGCCCCTCCATCCATGATGGTGTTACTGACCCCCCGGATCCTATCAACTTTTGTTCGCTCCACAGGGGGGTCGGTGCTTTGCTCGCAACACTCGCAACACACTTTTTCTTGGGGTGGTTTGAAGTAGTCCACAGCACCTTCAGTGACAGTAAGAATAACTTCCACGAGATCAGACTGCTCGAGCTTGTCAGTTCCGATCGCCATAACCTGTCAAAATAAAGGAGAAAGGTTTCCAAACCGACTACTTTATAGCGGAAAAAATTACTTTTGGATCAAATCTCTAACATTAGCTGTCACTAATTATAAATTTTATCCATTCAGTTGTGCTTTAAAAAAGGATACCAATTGATGTAGATAAGTCGAACCCTTGGTCGAACACGTACAGAAACAGCACTGTAACAGACCAGGATATAAAAATACCGTATTTATTCGATTAACCGCCAACTCCGAATAAGCGCCAACCCCACCCTGTCCCAACAAAACACATTTCTGTACTAGCTCAGCGTGAAGTAAGAGGAGCATCAGTTGTGCTCCAAAACTGGCTATAGATATGATAGTTAATGAACTTTTATATTGTTCGTTAGATTTTGCACTTTGTTTTGTCTTGTTGAAGCGAAACGGAACTTGTTATCCCTTATTTTGTTATTCTCTAAAAATGTCGTCGCTTGCTAAAATGTTGGGAAAATAATAAGCACCCACCCTTGAATAAGCGCCCGCCCTTATGGGCCCAAAGTTAACCAAGCGCCCAGGGCTCCTATTTTCCGTGGGATTTTCGAGATTCGAACACTTCGTTCGTACTGCCGCCATCTTGGTTTGTAACGGCGAGCGAAATCTGGGGAAATTATGTAAATGGCGGCAGTCCCACGGAAAAAAATAGGGGTCTATCGCAAACATTGCGAAAGGAATTATCCCTGTTTCATTGCCTCTCCTTGTCAGTTAACGTAGAACAAGCAGTGGATTTTATGTGCCAACAGCTGATTTCTGTCAGATTACTGTTTTAATGGCAAGGAAGTAATTCTTTAAGGATGGATGTAAAATGAATGAAATTCTCAGTACGTACCGTGTCCGTGGAATCCTTGATCAATGGCCATTTGCTCAGCAAGAAATCAAGTCCATTACAAGCCATAGTGTCAACTTTAGAGACTGGTAAAGAAATAAATCAGTCTTTAAGGTGTGTTTTATACCTTGCACCATGTATACTGAATTAATTAGCAAAATTGCGTATTTCTAGTATTCGATCAGAAACGAGGGCTGGGAACTTGAGTTAGCTTCGTCACTGCATGCTACGGACTAATGTATGCAAATTAAATAAAAGTAGCTGCCGTGTTGCGTATAATTCTGTATTAAAAACAAACAAACAAACAAAAATAAAACATTCAGTTGACATATAAACAGAATATTCGCATAGCCCGCGGACCACTTTAAGAGGCAACAAAAAATTGACCGATTACTGGATTTTTCCCTTTTAACTAAGAACAAAATTGCATGAAATTGAGGTATAGCTTGGAAATAGCTAAAATTTTGAGTGGTGACTAAAATTTCTGGACCCTGATCCCGCCAGATCTAAGGTAGAAAGAAGTAATGAAAGAAAGAAAGAAAGAAAGAAAGAAAGAAAAAGAGAAGCGAAAAGTACAGCCATAGGTACCAGAAAGATTTTACACTTTCACACTAGATTACGTTACGTTACACTGTTTTTGTATATTTGTCTTTGTACAGCTGAGGGCTTGTTTATTTGGGCCAATATTTCAACTAGTACAACTAGTCTTCTTCAGGGCCACTGAGTTAATAAGTTACTGTGTGGCCCTGAAGAAGACTAGTTGTACTAGTTGAAATATTGGCCCAAATAAACAAGCCCTTTGCCGTAGTGTCAGCCCTGCAATCAGTTTGGTTTATTTACACGTAAAGCGACGTCTGGCACGTGCATTTCTACTACAAGAGATACGGCAACGGAACGTATTCAGAACAGATTGTTTTGCGTCGTGTGGTCCCCTGCATCCAAAATTTTTCTTTGTACGCCCACCGGTACCCCATAAAAGGTGAAAAGAACTTGGCATTAGGCCCATCCATATAACTTAAGACCCAACATATAACTAATTATAGACAATATTCAATAAAGAAAAAGAGTAGAAACAACGAAAGATGTGTGGACAATGCAAGCGGATCCTTTGTTTGAATTGGGCTCGCGTTCCTCGCGGTCTCGTGTAGTACACGCAAGATTCTTCTCTCAGTGCCTTCGAGCGATTGAAGATACTTGGAATCTTTGCTAATGCCAAGTTTTTCGTTGCAAAATGTACTCACACTGGTTTTTTGAAACTCTAACATTTGTAATAGCTTCTGTTCAACTGAATTGTTTTCATGTTTTTGGAACAGGTTTGCATTTGTCACCTACATTTTAATTCACCAAACTTTGAAAGTGAAGATAATTACTGTAACTATTGAAACAAACCACACAAACTAACCTTTCTCTTCAAACCCTTCTTTCAGTTTTTCTGTGAAGCCAGTGGAAGACAAAACACAGTATACCAGACGTGTGGTGAGCAGGGCGGTCTTGAAAGAAACTTCAGCCGCACCAAAGCCAAGTTGCGTGGCTATATTCCTCTCTCGCGTACGTTCATAAGCGTCAGATACCTGCACACACATTGACTTAACAATTGGTAATTCATTGAGACGGTTGAAAAACTTTGGTATCAAAGATGTTCTTTTAGTGTCGATAGCAGCGACGGTATCGACGTTCTCTTTTCCCGTCCTTTCCGCGGCCATGATTCCTCTCCGTTCGGCGGACTACTGAAGGCGTCAACCGACCCACTTGTTCAGGTAAATGTAGAAATTTGCATTTTTGTGCACGTGGAATGGCGTTTTTGTGCAAGTTATTCAGTCTACAATCAGGCACATTGTGATTATGAGCCATATAAATAAATTATAAATTAAGCCATATAAATAAATTAAGCATGGGGTCGGCAATCCGCCCGAAAGGGGTACTGTTTGCACCCTTGTACTGTTGTAGTATGCGAAAGGGTAGTGAAATTTTAAATTTTAGTATTTTAAAGGGGCGCAAAAGTAGAGTAGAAACGAAATCGGTACAAAGAATGTAAGTATTTGTTACGGTAGAAAAAAACCTAACAGAAATTACAGCGCATAGATTACGCAATAATGCTAAGGATGTTCCTCATTTTTTTTTTTATGTACGTTGAGACCATTTCGGCAAACTTGTCATCACGTTGAAGGAGTTGAACCTCTGAGCAGAGTCCCCCTGGGGTCTAATGTCTGAGTCTGGTTTGGGCGCTCAGTTGGATCTTGATCACGTGTCTCACTGATCCTGTTAGCTAAGGGTACTGCTGATAAACAAGAGAAAGGAGTGAGAGTTCTGGGGACCTGACTGGTTTGAAATCTCGTGCTCAGTTAAAATCTTGTATTCGTACTCAGATCTGAAGGTCAAGATTGTGCCCCCCTGGACAGACGATGAGTGAATATCGAACTCACAACACGCGAGTGCAGTGCGCACACGCAAAGATTATCTGCCGCGTGGTAGCGTTCAGACAGTTCTCGCATGTTTCGATAATCGCTCAGGTGCTGTCGGCGCCTTTTCCACGGCCGCTTACATTTTCTCATCCAGCCTTCTTTTGTCTAAGCTCGGGTGAAGCAAGAGCTTTGGAAAGCGTATGTTCTCGCAGGCCATTTTTTTTCAAACTGTGAGGGATCAGCGCTATGAAGTTTCCGTCAGTCACTAATCGGCCTGGAACTACCTCGGATGTTAAAAATAATAAACACCGATATGGGAATCCAATACATTGTCTTTTGATTCGAACTTTGGTTTGAGTTTGTTTATTGTAACGCTCCACTGGTTGGTGTAAAACTTTTGGAGGGCGAGAGGACATTTCCTCAGTGTAGTTCAATCAGGCATAGTGAGCTAACGTTGCGAATTGATGCTAATTTCCAATAAATTTCTTTTTGTCATTATTCAAAAGTAGTTCCAGCTAGAGGTGTAAAAACCAAATTCATCGTCAACGTTTATATTTGGACCGAACAAAGATCAAATTCCTTTCAGATTCCCCGAATTCACCTTGAATGACCTTGCATGAGTTGAGTCACGCAAATCCTGTCAAAAACATGTCACAGATTGTTCCATTCTTGAAATGAGAATAAGCTCTTTTTTTAAAAAAAAAAATGTATGCCTCTGAGTCTCAGATCACAAGATTTTGAAACGCAAAAGATTTGTAACAACATTTCAGAGACTTCGAAAGAGGAAACAATGGGAAATGCAATACCTGAAACCAGTCACGTGCTAGCGAACTTTGTCCCACAAACAACTTTCCAAAGTGTTGATTACCTCATTGTTTCAACGAACACTACCGCTATTCTGATTGGACAAATTGCAAGCGTGGTGAGAAACATTACTAACAGCCGTTTTGATTGGATAATAGGTGTCTGTTATTCTGGGAACAGCTTGAGAGCAAAGTCCGACTATCTTCGCAATAAAAATTGCGCTTCGGTAAACTGAATTTATTCCGCTATCAAACGTGTTTTGAGGTGTTATTTGTACCGCTGCTAGAGTGAACTCTAAACCGTACTCGAAGAAGAAATGTCTTCCGAGGTTGAAATGACTCAGGAGTCAGAGGACAAGTCGTTCGCCACCCGTTTGTGGGAACTGCCCGTCGCAATGGCGGCCGTTGAACAGCTTTCACAAATTTACAGCACCGTAAAAGAACAGAATTCCGTTACTAGGATGGCTTGTAATGCCGGTGAAAGTACGATCCAGATGGCGAATGCTGCTACCAAACCTATTATAGAAGCAGCAAATTCTTGTTCTTTGGCTAAACCCATCGTTGGAAAGATGGGCTGTGCTGGTACGTGTAAGAAGGCATTTTTTACGTTCTCTTGCGTTTAAAGCTTATATTGTAATGATGCCACTTTCATTTTTTATCTGTAAAACTAGCTATTCCGCAGCTACAGCTGTCGTAATCTTTAAATTTTTTACTTTCGGTTAACGTATTGATTTCACTCTGTTACAAATTTGGCAACTTCCGGTGATCAAAACGCTAACGCACGTACTTTCGTCTAAGCCGCCATGTGAACTTTGTCCTGGAGTCCAGTGGCTGGTTAAGCCCTTTTTACGCTTCACGGTTTTCGATTTTATTTTCCAAGGCTTGATTTTCAAGGCCTGCCGTTTGCAACCTTTTCATGTTTACAATTTCTTTTATAAACCATACAATGCCGCTTTGTAAGCTGACAAGAAGGTTAACATTGGTCTATTGTTACTGATTGCAGTTACCACAATTGACCGCGTGGCTTCAGAGACGCTGGCAAAGGTTGAGGAGAAGTGCCCCATTATCACCAAGACGCCCACCGAGGTGAGATGTTCATTCTTTCAACTCTCCCTACTTAATTGCAATGGGTTCCTTATATTTTAAATGCGCGAGGAGAACAAATGTTGATAACGTGCGAGTTAATCCAGGGTCATAGTTCACGTTGGTTTCTGGGCCCCCATATTACATGGAGTACGTTTCAGCAACATGTTGTGTTGAGTGTTGCACTTGTAACAAACTAGTTAGTTCGTGAGTAAAATAAACCTAAAACCGTCAAGAACCAGTTCCTGTCAAGTATGTTCGGGTATGACGATATTGTAAGTTTTGACCTGTTGTGACAGCTCCGACATGACATAGATATGTCACTGGGATACCCAATGAGCAGTTTTTACTGTGAAAGCACCATGATTATTGCTCTTGAATTTAAGTACCATTGATGCAGATTTGTTCCATGTGGGGTGCCACTGTATATTCCTTGTAATGTTTGATGTAAAGTTGTTGCAAGCATTTTGCCTTGCTAGACTTGGTTTCAATACGGAGTTAATTTTCATCTTGCCACTGTAGATCAAGGCCACAGTAACTGGTACTGCTTCTGAGTACTACAACAAAGTGCAAAACAATGCTGTCATGAAGATGATGGTTGCTAGGACAGAGGATGTGCTGTCTTTCTCTGAGCTTGTTGCTGAGTTTGCCCTACCCACTGATGGCACATGTGAAGAGGACATGAAGGAGCTTGAAACAGTGGATGAAGACCATGCCAAAGGACCTGTGGTCAGAGCCAAGAACCTGAAGAAAATGGTGACACGAAGAGGAAAGAGAAAGCTTATGTCCTACAAGCCTGTTCAGTTTAGCGTTAACACGGTACGTTATGGTTTGGAATTTGGTTTGAATAAAATAAGTGAATTCTACTATACCTTCACAAAAAGAAGTCCATAATTTGGTGATCTTTTGCCGTTGCATTTATGACGCCATTCAAACTAGATAGTAAAAGGCTTTAATACCAAAAGTCATGAGGCGCTTTTTGCAGATCTTTTCAGTTGTGCATGTTGCTGTGATTTTGCCTCAGCCAGTTAACAGTTCACAACATGCTGCATCTGGAAATCCCCAAATTGATATAGGAATTTTTTTAGTTATCAGGAGAGTATAAATAAGTGGTTTTAATCATTGCTCATTGGGAAAACCTCACCCCCAGGATGTGCTACATGGGCAATATAAATGTGCATTCTCGTGTTCCCATCGAGCCATCATGTGAGTTACTGGGTCACCAGTAATATTGATGTTTCCTTATTGTTAAACAAAGTCCTGTTTATAAGAGATGGTACAGTACACTTTACATACCTTTGACAAATTTGCTGTAAGACTGATCTGAGTTCTATCTCTATTTCTAGGTGAGCAATTTGCAGGAAAGAGTAACAGACTTGGTTGGGAAATCATCTGATGCTGGCAAGAAAGTGTACACTGCAACAATGTACATACCTAACATGGCACTTGAGCTCTCTGGGGAAGTTTTTATCTCAGCCAAACAGTTTGTTTTTGCTCTCAACACGGTAAATTTTTTTCGTATGTAATAGATATAGGGTAATAGAATGGTTTATGTGGGCCCCGTGGCTCTCTCTTGGATACAAAATGGTGCCCAACATGCATGGGTTTATATCAGTATTGTAAATAGGGTAATACTGCCTATTTTGAGATGTCAGCCTTTTGATACCTTGCCCCAATGGTAGCTGGCATTTAAACTTTGAAGTGTTTGGTAAAGATTATTCATTTCTTAAATCTCTTTGTAATAGATAGATGTGCCTTCCAGATGTAAGAAAATTGTGCAGCTTTGAGAATTTGTATTGTTCCAACGACAACAAATAGTTGTGTAAAAATCTGTTTACTTTGTCAAAGTTGTTTATACCACTTGACAGATTTGAAATCTCCATAAGTGTCTGCAAAGAGGGCTAGTGTATTAACAAACTAATTTGTAGTTTTGCTACAGTGGTGGGCTGGTTGTAAACAGAAAGTTTGTTATTTTCAGGCTCATCCCGTCAAGGACATGCCAGCTGCAGTTGCAAACGTGATGAAGAAAGCCACCCAGCCAATCTGTGAGGCAAAAGATAAACTTGTCGGCCATGTGTTCGTCCATCCTCAAGTGATGACTGAATACCTCCTCTCCTCTCGCCCCATTCAGTGGATAATTCCCCACATTGTCGCAATTGAAGACATCAACAAAATGGATATCACCATGGAGGAAATAGAAGACACGACGACAGAATCGGAAGGAAATGAAAACGAGAAAGAGTCATGAATATACTTACCAAACAATATATTAATTTGTTGTTAACTTAATATATTCCCATTGTTATTGCATTTTGGAATCCACGTACATACATAGATCATTCTGTGCAGAGTGAAATCAATAATTTTGTTGTCAGTAAAACAGTTTATATAAATTGAATTACTTGAAATTTGTTGTTGTTGTTAGTCCTAAATTGGCTCCCTGTGTCTTTTATCACTCATTTTGTAACCATGACCAATAAGAATTATTTCTAATTGCTCACTGACAAAATACTGGTAACTAATAAAATAGTAAGGCCTTATTGTGTTAATATGATCAAATATTATAAATGTTTTTGGTGGATTACATTATTTTTTGAACCAGTTCTAGAGCAGTAATATAGTGTAACTGGTTTGTGTAAAAGACAATAAACTTTATTAAAACAACTTCAACACAAGTGTTCTGCAAGTGGTGTTTACAATAATATGGACCAGTAGTTTTGGCCCTTTACATTTCAGGTTGCTCCCTATTTGTCATGGCATGAGCATAATCTGTCAATGTTGAACTTGACTGGGGAACTTGGGCAGATGTGAGGCCAGGATTTCTGGAAGAATTTTAAACAAAATCCCCTCCGTGAGCCAAACAGAGGGTTAAAGCAGGTTAAATCCCCTGACATCATGTGATTAGTTTCACTTTCGAGTACATACTTGAAACACTGGTCATTACAATAACATGGGGAAGGAATGGAAGGATTAACCAAATTAATGCCCCAACTCTCCCTAGATATTTTAACAGAGATAACCAAGCCTTGAGATTTTCCCCCAGCAACTGCCTTTCAAAATTTAGTAGTTGAACACACTTGTGTTGGACCACGGGAACTACAACATAATAGAGAACTTGAGCACAGACGGAAATTGAATGTTTCCATTTTGGTGCGTTTTCACGCCATCGCGTTTGTAACATCAAGCTACCGTCGTCAACAAGGGCTTTTCCTGTCCGTGGTAAGGAGCAAAATCACGCCAAAAAAGGAAACACTCTACTTCCGGTTGCCGTCCGTGGCTCATGAACGTTTGTGCTTAAGCTCCCTATTAACATCTCACTGCAGTTACTTAATGTGTACCTGTAATAAAACCTCGACCTTATGACCTCCATAATAATTAAACAATTCTGCAAAATCACGTGGGATAATTGCCTGATACTTTGCCGATGAGGTTGTGGACTGAGTTGGGGATGTTCTGCAAGATTGAGCAGGATGATTGTCCTGTTATTCAACACATAAATAACAAAGCACAGCATTATTGCAGAAAAGGTGGAGACGATCTTTATTTTGCTGTTTTTCTCCCTGATACAGGAGATTATGTATGTTGCAGGATATCTGTTGACTACGGACAACGAATATTCAGTGCAACATGACCTTATCTGGGCAGTGTTACAATGTGTAACACAATAAGGAACAATACCTGCAAACCTGTTTATCAAGGATGCTAGCTATAAATTATACTTTGAGACCAAGTGACGTGAAAAGTTGAAATATTTCAAATGTTGACATTGCAAGTAAACCTTTTGACAGTAGATTGCTTGTCAAACAAAAGAAAATTTAACACAATTTTAAAAACTGAGGATTTAAAACAAGGATTTGTTGTTTAATATTAACATACAGTAATATTATTGTGGTAATTTTTTTCTTGAGTAGTGATGATAATCATCCAGATCCCTGAGGTGATACTTGCAGCAATATTATTGGATAACTCGAAAAAGTCCCCAGTCAGTTGACAGGTCTTTTTAGCTTGAAGTGTGTCTTCTACTTTGAATTCTATCCTTAATTAATAATTTCTTTCTTTTTTTCCTTAATTGGTTATCTTATTGCAATACTTATCTCCAGTAATTCTTCAGAAAATAAATTTCATAGGTACTGAAAAATTCCCTTTTATCTATCTTTGGAACAAGCTCCATAATGGGGAAGTCTCATGCGGTTTTTGTCCTGTTTGGTTAAAAATGGTGAAATAAGACCTTCACATATATACAAAACAATTTTAGAACAACGAGAGGAAAGAGATCAACTTTATTCTTGAAAAGAACAACTCGTGATCTGTTCTGGCACATTTTGAAAACACAAATGCGAGAACTTGAAAAACGTTAGCCTAACATTTTTCAAGTTTCAATCCATCGACAGTTTAATTGCACTGGGGTGATAATTTATAACAAATCAAGGCAATTATTTTATGTTTCTATTGACAGACAAACATTTTTGAGTTTTGAAATGACATCAAATTCGCGTGATACTTCCCCTTTAAATAGGGAAATATAGGACTTGAGAAAAACTGTTATGTGTGTGCTTGTGGGGGGGGGGGGGGGGGGGCGGCAATTTTTCTTCAGTCCTCTTCCCATGATGGAGCCAGTTAACAGACTATTGTTGACAATACTTTATTTTTATAGATGGCATGTTTTGATCCATCATGGAGACTTTTTCCCATACTTGAGTTCCTGAGTGGATGTCATTAGTTTGTGCAATGCTGCATCTGAACGCCATCTTAAGATTGGTAAGAGGTCGCACCTGATCAAAAGTGTTAAACCGAAGTGAAATGGAGCAAGAAAGAATGCATTTGCCAGATCCAGAACTTGAAACAGCATGTTGTCTTGCTTTGTGGGTAGACGCTGTGGAGTTTCACCTTCAAATACTAAGTGGCCCAAGAACTGAATCCCATGGCAAAGTACAATGGTGAAAAAAGCTTGGAACATGGTTGTTTCAGTGTAGACAAATAATGTGTAGTACGCCACCACATTGTACACAATGGTATAAGCAAACTGTGGAAAAGAAACATACATCAAACTGAAGAAATAGCAATATAGTGAACCAAAGTTAGAGTATATTTTTCTCAGGGATAGACGTGGAAAATCACTCCCAGTGAGGAGAGGAGACTTGTGGGAGGTGATCGTCGTGCATATACGAAAAAAAGGTATGGCTTAAAGTCCACAAAATTTCAGTAATAATTACAGAAAATATAGTATCATGTAAAGCCCAATGTGATGCCATTTTTGTAGCCTTAGACTCGAAACACACTATAGATCAGTGTACTGCCTGTTGATCAAGTATTACGGACTAACGAAGGGGATTCAAATAATTATAATAAAGTTAAGATTAAGATGCTGGTTTCAATCTTGAAACTGTTTCAGCCAAATGGATTTAAAACATAATAATGTAACATTAATCCATGTAAATAATAAAAATTATTATGGTGACGGAGTTTGTGATGAGATGAGATATGCATGATCTCAGCGAGACTGTGAACTAGCACCAGTAATATCTTCCAATGATCTTGCCCAGACCATAATCACTCCAAGACATTATTATTGTATTGTTTTGAACAGGAATCAAATTAATTGCTACTCAATTGATTACATCAGACCTTTGATGTCTCAGATTTCATCACTTTGTGCTTTGTCTCACTAGCCCAGCAACATGGTAATCTCACAAACTCCTCCCCCCCCCCCCACCCCACACGGGGGTTTGAGTTTCATTAAACATTTTAACTCCAAATGTGTCTTTATTATTGATTGACATTGAAATAATTTTTCTGATCATGACAGGGTAACATTGTTTTTAACAAGACAACTTTCATCTCAGGAGGATTTGGAAAGGGGCCAAGAGGTGCAGCATGTGGTTATAGTAATATACCCAAGTTGTTGTCTACAACTTACCCCAATGGGTGGTTCCTGCAAAATACACAGGAGACATTTCAAAAGGATGAGTACCAGTTGAAGAGAGAATGGCAAAAACATTCCACCAATGCAGAGTGTTGCCCAAGCAATTGGCCAGGATGTTACAGAATGAAGCATGACATTCCTAGCACAGAAAAAAATAATCTATCAGTAATTCAGACAGTTAATCAGTCACTCAGACAACCAGCACACCACCCGGTCAGTCAACAGTGAGTGAGTATGTTGATAGTCATGATTAGTACATTGTTCAGTTAGTCTGTCCATCCATCTATGAGCAAGTCAGACAAGCAAGTCTTTTAAATTAGGGAAATGTCATAGGGCTAACCTCTAGTTTTCCTTTACAAGATATTGTTTTATATTTTTATTTTCCTCATTTTGAATAAATATTATGTTATGTTATGACTGTTTGTGAGACAGTGAATCAATCAATCAATCAATCAATCAATCAATCAATCAATCAATCAATCAATCAATCAATCAATCAATCAATCAATCAATTAATCTGTCAGCCAGCCAGGCATTCAGTCAGTCAATCAATCAATCAGTCATTCATTCTTTCAGTCAGTCAGTCAGTCAGTCAGTCAGTCAGTCAGTCAGTTAGTCAGTCAATGAATGAATCAAGCAATCAATCAGTCTGTTCAGATGATGTTTCATTCACACTTTCATCCATCTGTCTGTCCATCATTCATTCAGTCAGTTATCCGGTCTGTCAGTTATTATATTTTTTTGGCACCAATTAAACCAGATTGTTTCAAGCTTAACAAGGTAAAAAACAAAAAAAACAGTATTCAGCCGTATAAAATTTATGCTAACTCAGCCAACGGGAAAACAAGAAGCTAAAGAGTTTAATCATGATAACAATAATGATCAAAGATAAATTCAACCATCAAACGACAATGAATCCTCAGTTCACTAAAGTTCAATGTTAGAAATGAGTACGTAAAGCCTACTCACCAAAGCTTTCTGTGCGAAAAACGTTTGACGGCCGTTTGCATGGCACTGTCAATGAAGTAAGTAAATCCTAAATTCAAAGACATCTTTGTACCACGACTTCGCCAATTCGCCAACAATGCAGGGAGAGGCACTGCAAGCAGAAGGGGCCGAGTCACGCAATTTTTAGTAAAGGCCCAAACTGTTTGTCACGATTTTGTTTGCAGCTTTTATACAGCAACTTTTACCACGAAAGTCCACGAAGTGAGAGATTCTAGGAGAAGTTAAAAAGTAATACCTAAAGTATTTTCGTGAACTGTGAGGAAAGTAGCCTGATTTCGGATGAAAATGAGCATTCCACACAGCTGAGATTTCGTGACAGCTCCTACCCAGGCCATACTCTATCTTGTTCAAGGGGTGGTATCCAACCTTTTGTCTTGCATTGTTTTGTTCTTCGATTCATTTGTCGGGTGTTTTCGGAGGACAACTTTTCATCGCTATTAACAGGTATACATTATATATGTTTATTTTATTGTGTTTTTATTTATCAATAATAATCAAGACAGTTTAACCAAACCTGTTTCTTCATTATTCTGAAATCAGTTTTGTTTCATATAAAGCTTATCATTTTTTTAAATCTTATTATGATATTCTCTTCCCTCTAAAGCTATGACAAAATTGCTTATAAGTCTTTTTGTTATGGGTTTTATTGGTGGACGCAAGTGCAGAATAAATGAAATCCCTGTCTTGAAAGTTAAAGTAAATAACGAAATCTGTTTGAAAAGGTTAAAAAGAACTTATGGCTAAAATATGGGGAAATACAAAGTGTAATATACTATGTAATGCAATTACCCGTTGAAAGAAACATGGTAAATTTAAAGCTCAGAATGAAATAAGAAAGAAATTGTCTACCGTAAGAGGAGCTTGGGTTAGAGTGTGGATTTTTTCTTCTTCCCAAGGTGATCCGATAAGCACTTACATAATAATTATTAACTCAAAGTAGCAAATTTTACCCCCAAGGTTCACTTTCCTCGTCAGCTGATATTAAGTTACTTAGTATGTCTGCTCGTATACTAATCCCTGATACTAATTCAGTATTTCCAATAATTATTCTTGATCTTTGTATAGGGTGGTGTATCAGTTCATTGGAACAAAGCATGGCGAGACACTGCTGAGAGTTGAGGTCATGACAATGGCGAGCCATCATGAACAAAAATGTCAAGATCCAGGGATGGAGAATACTTCTGGTGTATCCTGGCCTGGACCTGATCCGACAGTCAATATTGATGATGCCGGATTGGATCCTTCCATGACTGAATCATCCAAAGAGGGGGAGATATCGAAATCACTTCATGGACCTGTAGGAAGTGAACTCCAGGAATGTTTGTTTGCAAAAGATAAAAATAACAAATCAAGTGTGAGCAAGAAAGAAAGCAAAACTCCGACCACCAGCATGCCAAGATATTCTGTTGATGACAGGAGTATAGTCATTTTCTCTGATGTATGCCGGGCTGTGTTAAAGACCTGGGGGTCATACAAAAACTTACAACACTTGTTGAAGAAACAAGGCATTGAGACATCGCGGTTTGACCAAGCACAGCTGAGGATGCTGAAGAAGGTTGGAGCAGTTGATGTGCAGACAAAACAATGTTCATATATTGCTGAGGGGGATTTTATTAAAATTCTTCACAAGTATGATGAGGAGAACAACACTGACAATGCCAAATATTTCAAGTTTTCTCCTCCGGTTGCCATTGATAATTACAGTTTAGGCACAATTGTTCAAGGAAATCAAAATGAGAAAGAACACAGTCAAGTATCGCTTGCCAACACTGATCTCACAACTCAGAACACCATTCCTTCACCGTTTCTAATCCATGTATTCTCCATTGGAAATCATGACTTTGTCACCTTGTCTGAAATATCTAACATGTTTGAAAGTTATTTTCAGCAACCACACATTTTGAACTCAGTCTTGCAAAATCTAAAAGTAGCTATAGGCACATTTACCACCAATGAACTGGCAAAAATTGAAATTTACACTGGAATTACCTCCAATGACAGCTTAAGAAAACTGTATATATCCAGAAAAGATTTTGAAAGGGTGTTGCAGTATACTTCAGCCTTCCTTGATACAAATCCACCTAATGTTAACTGGGTGCATTTGGGGAAATTGAATGTGAATGTTGCCAGGAAAGGGGTTGACAGAGAGGGCAGTGTCCCAGTGAGATTAACGTCTAGTCCTTCATCAACAGCTACAATGGGACACATTCCTGAAAACAACGTTGATGTCCAAGGTCATGAGGTGGTTAGTACTGAAACCTGTGATTCTGCATCAAGTTCACATTCCATCATGACTAATGCTGAGAATTCATCAGGATCAGAAACAGCAAGCAAGGGCCACAGTGGCTTGACATGTGTAATTCGGACTTGTCTGTTAAATGGTGAGGTGGTTGTCTGCATTCCTGATTTACACAAGACTGTGATTGATTTGTATGGACACTGTGTCCAAGTTGGAAACTACATGCATCGCCTCAAAATTCCAACACACCGGTTCTCAACTATTTGCCTGAAGCGCCTCAAAGCTCACAACATTCTGAGTTCGAAGGCCACTGTCTGCACCTACATCACCAAGGCAGATGCTGAGAGGCTGCTTAAGATGTACCACCTAGGAAATCACTGTGATGACAGAAGTGGCAGTTTTCCAGGAATTGAGTGGAGTGAACCAGTTGTTCTAGAAAGTGCTGTGAATAATGTCAGTGAAGGACATCCAAGCCAAGTTGAATCAATGCCCATCTCGCAAAGTAATCAGGCTAAATTGAAAATCCCTCAGTTCACCATCAATAATCAAGTTGTGGTCTCAGTGCCGGATGTTCACAAAGCTGTCCAACTGATGAATGGTCAAAGTGTGCAGTTGCGCTACAACCTTGATAAGTTAGGAATCACCAAACTCAAATATACCTACTCTGAAGTGCATCATCTGAAAGTTCTTGGGCATCTAAACAGACCCAGCTCATGTACCTACATCACCAAGTCAGATGTTGATAAACTTTTATGTTATTATATCACCCCTGAGAATGAAGCCAAATTGAAGTTAATAGAGTGGCAGCCACCAGTGGCTGTAGAAAAAATGGTAAATATCACAGCATCTGACAGACGATCATCAAGTCCAGAGATAGAGTCAATTGGTACAGAAATTAATGATGAAAAAAATACCGCTAGCCAGAGGGCAGAAGATTATTCCATATCTGATCTTTACAAGGTGTTTGTGGGTGATGAGTTGGAGACAATCCAGCACAGTTCAAATGAGGGCAGTGATAACCAATGTGAAAAGGTTTTACAACTGACGTCACCTTCATCATCTGTGTCGTTGCCAGTTTACGGATTCTCACCACCTTCTCGTCACAATTTTACTCCTCCCATCACAAGAAATGAAGAGAATTCTGTCAGTGATCAGCTGAAATCTAGTACAACTGCTTCAAGTTACATGTCGACATCACCACAGCTTGACCTACCTGCTGTCAATCAATCAGCTGTCAATGTCACTCAAATGCAAGTTGTTGTATGTAGCAGTTCAAATGATTGTGATCCAGTAAGAAGCAAAGTACTTTCCACTTCTTCTCAAACTTGTTGTGACAGAAATGATCCAGTCGACACAAATCAGACGGCTGTGTCCAGTCAGATATGCAGTCAGGTTGTGCCTCTCCCACCCTCTTCCTTCATCACTGTTCCTGATTCCAACATGCGCACTATGCACACCCATAGTATGTCAGTGCATGTCTCACCTGTCACAGCAAGTTCTTCCATGTATTCGACGTGTACTGCACCTGTTTCTAGAGACGGGCAGAACCCCTCTTACAGTTCAACTTTTACAAGCAGTGGTAAGCGGTAATCTAACTATAATTTATATTTTCACTTATTTTATTTCTAAATAAGTTTCTCCTCACAATATTCAAGGGTTTCTCAATAAATCATTTTATCCCACAATTCTGTCATATGCTGGTGGTTTTTATTGCTGAATACTGATAACTAACCCTAACAAAAACAAAACAAATCCAGGCTTTTAGAGTGAATTCATATACTCAGTGATTGCGTATATTAAATGATAGCAAAAGAACCAACACTGGTCGCCAGTACCAGCTCCTTTTCAAAACAATACTGGGCAGTACTGGGGTTTATAATAATAATAATAATAATAATAATAATAATAATAATAATAATAATAATAATAATAATAATAATAATAATAATAATAATAATTATTATTATTATTATTGCAGTGCGCAAGGGGGCGGAATTCATATCTCGTGCAATCTGATTGGTTCCGGCAGCGATCAGAATTCAGTTTTCCATCTTGCCTTCGAACCGGGCTGGATTCGTTTCGTGATTTGTTGCAAGACCTGGGCCTCGTTTTCTTGCGGAAAAAAAAAATAAGAAAGTTATTCACCAGCCTTCTCGGTCCGAAAATCTGTGCCTTCTGTCTTGAGTAGTGGCCCGAGACCGCTCAAGACAGAGGGAAAATTTTTTTCCAATACCGGACAGTTAGGTACTGGTCTCAGTTCACCATTTGTCAGTTCTGATTACTTCTGAATTAGGAAGGGTAAAAAAATTTTAACAACGAACATTCAATGACGGGCCGTCATCATTAGATAATAGTCTGGTTTCTTTTATTCTTTTAATAGCCAACTGCCGTTGTAGCTCGAAAAGATCAAATGAACATTCTTTGAGTGGTCCATCATGGCGGGAACAGCAGGCCAAGAGGCAAAGAGGTACAACGAGAATTCCATGTCTTTAGTTTATATTTTTGTACAGTGGGCTCCACTTAAGTCCTGGACATAACTGATGGGCTCTCCAAAACCGACACCACCATCAAGTTGCAGGCTGGTCCCGGCAGAATTTTATCCTTTTGCTTGTAACTTAATTTCCTTTATTAAAGACGGACGCAAGGGCAGACAATCTGTCGTCAAACGAGAGTTGACTGTTTTATGTGTTGTAGAGGTTTATTTACGGGTTTCATGGCGCGATATTTGGGGGTGGGTAGGAGAGCCGCGCAATTTTATCTTATCTTTAACAATTATTCCACGAGCGCGCGTTGGATATGAGATGATAGATAGCCAACGAGGCGCGTAGCGCCGAGTTGGCTATAATCATTCCATATCCAACAAGCGCAACTGGAATAATTGTTTCATTAAAAACAATCAAGAAATATTGCTAGATCTTACTGATTTCGCTGTGCAAGAATAACCAGCAGACAATTTAATGGCCGCCATTTCTCGGCCATGGTATAATGGCTCATATACCATGGCCGCTAAGCCAATCAAATCCCTCGAATTGCATTATACAATGATTCAGTTTTTAATAATAGACTTTATATGAGGTTTGTTAGCGGACAAGTTTTAAAAGTAAAACCGGTTGTGTAGCTTAAAATTATATACGTTACCTGAAAGTGAACAAAATGTTACCACTAACGATATGACTTTTACAGCCTTTTATGGTACTTACGTTGGTTTTGTCAACAGATGTTAAAGCGATGCCGCAAAATTAACTGAACCCATTTCAGAAATATAGGCTATTTCAGATCAAAACAGTTCTCAACATATACAAAACAAATAGACACAAACTCCTTTAATGTTCTTAAAATGTTCCCTTGTAGCTGAGGATGAAGATATGTTGAAGACCTTACAGCGAAAGGAAACTGAATTGAGAATTTTACATGGTGAGGCAAATTTACGGATGTCACGTAGATAGAGTAATCATCATCGTCATCATCATCATCATCATCATCATCATCATCATCATCATCATCCTGTCATATAAACATTGCTCAAGGCCCTGTCATATGCAGTCTAAACGTTTGTCGTCGTTGTTGTTTGTGAATAGACGTTTTTTTTTTTTAAATGCAGTTTTGCTTTTAATTGACACCTAATATGTAGCCTCTTCGGGAATGCCATTACAAAGTGCGAAAACGACTTGTTAAAAAACACAGCTGTGAAAGAAAAACGTGTTAAAAGGACTTTGAGTATATGAGGAAACGTTCGCCAGCTACACTTGTTTCGTTCTGTCGTCACTTCCTTTCCGGCCAGCTTTATAATAGAACAAAGTCCGGTTACGGCTTTTTTATTTGTCATTTTTATTGCTGCGTTGTAAAAACGTTGCGCTGGCGTTCTTTGGACTCGTCTCAGTATCTCTTCTTTATAATTCGTGGAAATAAGTGAGAATTTTACGGGCTTCTGTTTATGTGTTAAATCAGACGCTATTCGCACGATTGAGTAGGATAATATTGAGCAAAATGGTGTACCAAAGGGAGCAATCGCCAAGACAACACAATAAAGGCTCATGTGTGGCTGGAGGGCTACTTGAGCTTGCAAACTTTGCTTGTGTGTGGCTGGGAATATACGATTCAGTGACCCTTTTTTATTTGGCGTCACACACCGCAATGGGGAATTAAATGAAGAGTTGTCAACGGCGTCCGAGGTTGCCAAGTATAAACTAGTGTTACGTACAAAACTGGGTGCCTGGATGGGGCTGAGAGGGCTGTTATACACACAGCAAACTGAGATGTGGTATGTCTTCACACTTTTCTATAAATTGAAATTTCTTTAGAATGCTTCCCTTTCATCTTTCGTGTTGCTTCAGCGCAAATTTTGTTAAAGGTACAGCTTGTACGTAATGAGAACATTACATGTGTGTTTGATGCTAATCCGATAACATTTTTATCCAGATGCATATCAAGAACAAATCAAACAAGAAAGAGAACACAGAATGGCAGTGCAGCGAGAGTTGGATCAACTAAGAGGTACATAGGCTTAGCTTGTATATATTTGGATTTTAGGTGGTGGTGCGGTTTTGTAGTATATTTAGCGCGTTGGATATCAAATCGTAAGCTTGATGGTTCAAGGGCTAGCCTCATAATGCTAGGAGCTAACCAGCATCCGTTCCGGGGGGAGGGGGGGGGGGGGAGGTGGAGGGGGGTGGAAGTAGATCGCCATACTCCCAGTTGTTCCAGGTTAAGCTCCAGCCGTGCAGGCCACTTTCGGTCATAGTGTGCGACATCAGGTATATTCGCCTATTTTATACTCGTATATCCTGGACTTGCTTTGAGGATGCTATGCTTATCAGTATTTTGTTTTGGCAGATTCCAACACTGAACTTTTAAAGAGCATTGAAAGGAAGGAGCTGGAAATGAAGATTTTGCATGGTAACTTTCTTTCAATCTTTCCGCTTTGTCTTAACAACAATTTTCGTCAAAATTAATCTAACAAAAGTGACATACGCCAGAGAGAAGCACAGACGGTTAACATTAGATTTTTAGATATTGAGCAATTACGGATAAACCGAAAATTGTTTATCCTCAATTCCAGATTCATACAAGTTACAGATGGATTTAGAAAGAAAGAAGCGTGAAGAGTTAGAGATTGAAGTGCTCCAGTTCAGAGGTAAGGACTGCTGTAAATTATTAGACTTAAAAAAAATTTGACTGTATGAAATTATGTTTACTTTGAAGAATGGCTGTGCAGCGCTGAGAGGATTCATTCCAGTTCATATCCAGAAATGGTGGTGGTGGTTGTTCTCACTTTGCTTTCAGAATTGTGTGATTTTCCCCGGTCCAGTTTCTTTTCTAACGAAAGTGATATCTTCTAATTCCAAGCGCTCCGTTCTTAACGTAACGACTCCCCTAAATTCTATTTGGTCTGTCTTTGATTTTAATAACTGTAATAATATTAATTCTATCCTTGAACAGTTGTAAACCTGGCCCGCCTAGATTAGCTCTCGCTACCTGCGGGCCAGTCTCTCTTTTTGCTAAATTTTTGAATTTTTGAATAACCTTGAACTTGAAACATGTGAAACTCTCTATTAAGAGGCCAATCCTGGGGAAATGCGCCAGTGGCCACTAAATGACGACTGGTCGCTTAATAGAGGTTCTCAAGAAATTAGCATTACTATAGGCTTGTTGGAGACTCATTTTATCTCAAGTGACATTAAGAAACGCATTTGTACATTCTTTGCGATTCCCAGAACAACATGGCCAATCTAGGTTTGGTTCCAAGTGTTTTCATGCTGTCTCTTTCGTACAGATTTTTTTTGAAGGTGACAAACTACTTTAGTATGTATTTCGAACTGTTTCTTTTCATCGGTCCCAACTGGGCAATAAAAAGCCAAACTCGATTCTTGTTGGTCGTTTAGAAGAGGTAGACACTCAGTTGAAAGCCTTTCTTAGTTGACGTATTTAATCACTGTATTTGCAGATCAAAAAGGAGCGAGTACCAACGTTCCCCGAGTAAAACAAGAACCTCTGTAGTAAACGATGTTTGGACCAAACAGAAATGGCTTGTAACTTAGTTACTAGGAAAACCAACCGCTGACATAGGATCCTACAGACACAGGATCCTATAGAATCTCTGCTGGAACGTCTTCAATCACTGTATTTGCAGACCAACTTGGAGCGGGTACCAACGTTCCCCGAGTAAAACAAGAACCTCTGTAGTGAAAGAGGTTTGGACCAAACAGACGTGGCTTGTAACTTAGTTACAAGGAAAACCAACCGCTGACATAGGATCCTAACAGACACAGGATCCTATAGAATCTCTGCTGGAACGTCTTCAATCACTGTATTTGCAGATCAGCTTGGAGCAAGTGCCAACGTTTCCCGAGTTAAACGAGAACCTCCATAGCAAAAGATCTTTGGACCAAACATACGTGGCTTGTAACCAATCGCTGACACAGGATCCTGCAGAATTTCTGTAGATACAAATATGGGCCGATTGCGAAGTTTCACATTGAAAAACCCGTTTTTGTTTTTAAGACATTTCTGATAGTTCTTGATATTTATTACAATATCAATCCTACC
This sequence comes from Pavona decussata, assembly GCF_977016875.1. Classification (NCBI taxonomy): domain Eukaryota; kingdom Metazoa; phylum Cnidaria; class Anthozoa; order Scleractinia; family Agariciidae; genus Pavona; species Pavona decussata. The sequence continues at coordinate 2,354,632 of NW_028145546.1, forward strand.
AGTTATACAATTGCAAGTGCCACGCATCACCAACGTCGTTTCCGTTCACCGTTTATTAAAACCCCGGCTGTTTTAATACTAGTATATGAAATAAATAAAGAACAGAAATAAATGATTTTTTAGTATATCTTCCACTGAACATTATTCTGACACAATACCAGTATTTTCAATTGCAGTTTTTATCCAGTCTTTTGTAGTCTACAATGATAAGATCAAACATTCAGAAGTCGACGACCGTGGTCCGTGCTCTTTTGTATAAACTCTTTGCGTATACTTCAATTTGGTTCTGTGAATGTCCGGAATTGACTGTTTCGCTCTTGTTCGTTTCCCGCCGATTCCTTGAAGCTCTCGTCGGTGTTTTTTATTTTCCTTCGCTTTCCGGCCTGCTCATTTCCCGCTCTTTTCTACTCACCACTGACCGAAGCATCCACCAAACTAGGAACCAGAGCGCTTTCCGAACTAAGGCCTCCTCCTCAGTTTCAAGGGAAGTCTTATTCCCTTCTTTTTTAACACAAAACAACTGCGCGATCAGTGGCTTACAGCACTTCCACCAAGCCATTTACACGGAGCTTTACCTCCGATGTAGACATCAACATGGCGAATTGGCGTGCTTGGCTCCGCGGGGAGTGAGTTTAGAGCTGTACTGTTACGACTAGAGTTGGTCTAGTTTCCAGTTTGTAGATATTTTGACATTTGGTGGTTTCGGTCTTTCAGGTTCATCTGCGAAAAAAAGTTATCCATGTTAATGGTTGCAGATCGATCAATCAAGCAACACAGATATTAGATGGCATAGATAATCACAGGCCATACCATGCAACATAGCCCTACGGGTATTTTTATGAATATTCTCGTAACAATAAAAATTTCACTTTGGGAAGGGAATTTTTTCAACCACGAGTAAGAGTTTCACTCTAGTTTGAAATAGTTAGATACGCGTATGCATTGATGTTACGTTCATAAACGAACGCTACCTTTTGGCTTATATGACGAACTGTTCTGGTCTCCTTTCATAGCTGCAATGATACTGTTGACAGTAGCTCCTGGGCCGGTTACCTTGGATTATGAAAAGAAACGAGTTAATATCACTAGACTGATCCCAACATCGGTAATACCAAACCTAACCAAATAGAGCGGTTTTCAATTGAGTGTCGTAAAATCAAACCCAAAGTAATTACTCCAACCAATCACAACAGACGTAAGCAACACAATGAGCCAATCAGATTCCGAAGCAAACACAGGCAACCGGCGCCAAGCGCGGGAAAACGCGTGCGAGCAAGACATCATCGGTTTTGGTTTTGCTTCTCATTGGTTGACAAAATGGCGCGAGTTTTGCTGACCAATCACAGCACAGTAAAGCAGAACAAAGCAAACGCGAAATTACTCTCGACACTCGATGGAAAACCGCTCTTTAAATGAAAAGTAACACTGTTACAAGTTCCAGCAACTGCAAGCTTGCCAAACCTGTGACACTTGAGCCTGGTCGCTTGCTGTTTCTTCTGGTGGCCAGATAACATTTGTGGACTTTTCTATCGTTGCGATAAGTTGTTCAAAGTTGGTTTGCAGGATTTCCGCTTGCTCTTCATTGTCAAACAACACCATCATTTTCAGTAATGAGCCTACATCATCTGCAAATCGCGTGAAGAACAGATGGAATTAGCTAACATTCATATCATGTACATACGATTGTAATTAGTTTTAACATTTACCTATTTATATATTTCTCTGTAAAATACGCAATTCAGTCTAATGACTGCGATGTATTTGTGAATAAACAGTCTATTCATTCATTTCAACACGGGTATTCTGTTTCCAAAAGAAGGTAGAGTTGTATGTAAGCTAAAAATTTAAGACCTGAGCAAAAGAGGTGACAGAGTCGCGGAATAATTCATTAAAAAATTATACACAATCAGGAAAAAAGAGAAAAGAAAAACTCCTAGCAAATTAGAAAAAACAAGATGTATGTGTCTTCATACCAGTAGACTTCTGTACGGTTTGAATGATATCAGAAAGCGCTTTCATCAACGCGAAGTCCTCAAACCGGCTGCCCTCTTTCAAGCTGTACATCTTGCTTGCGGCCTTGCGTCGGTTTTTGGAAGATCTCCTGTTTCGGCAAATAAGGGAAATTAAAACGGAGCAACAGACTAAATTATAACTCCAGGGAATTACAGTAATAACGGTTTGATAAAAAAGCAAACGAAATTCGGGTAAATCAGGTAAATTTTAATAGCTGCAAGCTGAGACCATGAAAGTTTGGCTCAATGTGAAATGGCGATAACTAGTATAGAACAGCCCGCTAAGACAAGAGAAGACTGGTGCCTTACCCGGTCGATCTTGACCCGCGTGAACTGGTACTAGATGCGTATTCAGAGTTGTCTCCTATGCTGCTTGTGTCAGAGTAAAGGTCTGTGTCGTCTCGTGCCAGGCCATTCTCTGTTCAAGAAAACACCGGCAAAAAATATGCGCTTAGTGCGATAACTAGCTTGACAGGGTTCACGCAGGAACTCGGAAAGAAAACTGATTCCACTGGCTGAACGTTTTGATGTTTGACACAAACGTTTCCTGAATTTCTTTACCTTTCAGCAATCAGCTGAAAACAATTTCAAATTCCGTGACCCAAAGTAATAGTAGTGGTAGTGGTAGTGGTAGTAGTAGGCGGTATACACGTGACCCAAATTCGGCCTTCTGATTGGTTACGACCTATACCACCTCCTAATACTACTACCCAAACAATTTTTTCTAATTTCCGTGACTTTGCCAGGCATGGAATGCAAATTTCAATTTCCCAGACTTTCCATGACTGTATGAACCGTGTTTGATTTCAACGTTTCATTGAGCCTAGTGTTAACGTCAGCACAGTTTTACCCCAAAACGTAAAATTTCTGCCCATGCCCCCTTTAGAAGAATAAGTGAAATGTTCCTCACATACCTTGATATTCTACACTCTGCCGTTCTTTCGTTTCCCTAACAACTTGTAGTCGCTTGGTGTATTTATCAAATAGTTCCTTCTGTTCTTCTATTGTGGTTATGTGATGCTGAAAAGCTGTAACAAGATGAAGCCATGTCGATTGACAATCACAAAACACACCAGCTATTAACTCAAAAAACATTCTGTTGTTCTTTAACAGGAACCTCTACTCCGAAAACAAATGGACGGCAAATTGTTGGAAATTGTGTCTACATAACATTCAAGTGTGCTGAAAATTAGATATGATTGTCACCTATTTTCGCTTTCTAAAATTCCCGGGTGCGGCCATCTTGGATATAACGTAATACGGTTGCTCTATTGTTTCACATAAAAGAACTTCTGCTTCCTACCAATAGCGGCAACGTAACGACGTCAAAAAATCCAAAATGGCGGCGCCCGGGAAATTGAAAAGCGAAAATAGGCGACAATATCTAATTTTAAGCACACTACTTCTCAAACTAAAATTTTGAATTTAAACAATATTTCCAACAATTTACCGTCCATTTGTTTTCAACAGAGGAATAATTAAGAATTCCCATGGAATTTTACCGTTGCTATACTGCTGATCACGGCACAAACAAACAAAAGAAAACAACACCAACAAACACACAAAAAAACAGCAACAACACAAACAAAAACAAAATAAAAAGAAACAACAGCCACAAAAGCTGACAGATCCAATGGTGCCCGCCTTAAACGGCATTTTAGTAAGTTCAGGTACAGCAAAGCGGAAAAACGCTCACTGAACAGAACATTTAGGACGTACACTCCCTGCGTTCACAAACCTTCGTCCAATGCTCCTTTCAAGTGCGTCTCCGTGATATCCGTTCGTTCATGCTTGTACATCTGTTCAAACAACACAGGTTTGGCATTAGCTTGAGTCAGCATTTATTGAAAACAACGGCCGCTCAGTCGACATTGGTCAACCTAATGTCTGAAATGACCGTCTGACTTGAAACGATGTTTGAACACGTTGCTCTTGACAAGATAATCACTTTTGCCTTGAAAATCTTCTCAACCAACGGCATATACTATGAAACCACATCGCGCCATCCTTGTGTTTTGCTGTAAAATAGTAAGCTTGGAAAAGATCACAGAATGTGAATCATACATGAGAAAATTCAATCAAAAAATGTAATTAGAAATTACTGTAGAATACATCTCGAACCCTTTTTTTCGTTTCTCCGAGTTGGCGCCAAATTTTGCAATTTTTCCAAACAAAGGTTTGTAAAGACACGTTGTGCAAAGCCTTCGAGGGTGTCATAGTTCACGCCAACTCACCAATCTCAAAGCTTCTTCCCACTGCATTCCATCTATAAGAACAGCAATGGCTTCCTCGGGATCCTAAAAAGAACAATAACGAATGGAGAAATGGGCAAACTCAAATTCACTAATAAAAATGTCTTTTCCAACGTCGAATGTACCTTTTTAGACAGACAAATGCTCAGGTTTCTTACCTTGGCATACTCCTCCAAGACTCTTGAGGCTTCAGGAAACCGCTTGTGTCCCTTTAGATGGCCTGTGGTACAACATAACACAAAGTTAAAATTGTTGGAAGCTCTCGATCCAAACAAAAGTTTTAACAAAGCAAACCATATAATTAAAACAATATATCGAAGCCAGTTAAAATGTTCTAAAATCCATCTCACTTCGTGCACGGTTTGGTACGTAAGAAGGCAACGATACAAAATTTAACAAATAAAGAGAGCATCCAAGTGCTTCACTCTAACTAGTAGCCAGTATTTTGTGAGACTTTCCAAATTGCATAATGTATACCATTTGATTGTTCCACGTGATTCCAAATTGTTCGGCTCGCTATGGTAAATAGGTTTTTTGCCATCTCAAGACTAAAAACTGAACACGGACAGCCAAACCACCATACAAATGCGCTTTTACTACGAGGAATTGGTTAGAAACAGAAACGAATGAAAACATATACATGTATACACGTAGGCGGAGCTGCCATCGTAGCTGAAACTGCCTTCTCATATCTCAGTCTAACGACCCCCTCATTGGCTGGTTTTTCAACCCGTGTCAACACTAAGAGGTAAGGGGTGGGGGCAGGGTGGGTCGTTCATACCTGCTACAGATCTGGCTAATGAAATCACTTGTTCGTCTGTGTGACGTAGGAGAGAAGCCATACAAAACACTTGTCTCCAGTTCCCGCTCTTCTGGAATGATGACAGGGCCTGTTCATGGGCTCCACAACGAGTAAACACTGAAAAGAAGAGAAACGTTTGGATATACTATCATAACGTTAAAATCTTGTGAATGGTGGACAGACATTTTCTCAAATACAGCTTGAAAATTTGTGGCGTCAATCTCTCTTATGCTGCTGTTTAACGAGTTCGAAAGTAAGGCACCAGTATATGCCAGGTGTTTCTGACTCACATCCAATCCTCTCCACAACTGAATCAAAGACAAATAGCGACAATACCTAGCCCAGCTTCATCATGTCTCTTGTTCTCAACAAGATGCTCTCCATAAGCAATTGACAGCTCCTGTAAAGGGAACGAAAACTTACTTGACTAGGCGACTTTACCTCTTTTTACCACTCGAAAGGCATAAGTAAAAACAATTTAGCAAGGGTTCACCAGTCACCAAGCTGTATTAAGCCTACCTTGTGTTGCTCACTGGATTTTGGATAGAGTTTCAGCGCCTCCTTAAATAAACATTGCTCCTTGACAACCGAAACAAGTTCCTCAAAATGTTCAGCTCCTGAAAAAAAGTTTTGCACCAATTAATAGGTGAAGCGCAACGTGTCGGGTCTTCTAACAAGCTTTTGGCCAAATTTTGACGAAGTCTGTTGGTTTTTCAAAGAGGTCAAATAATGAACGAGTCAGCGACAACATCACGTGCAGTTTACCGGCACGTGACTACTTTGAGTTCTGTTGGCTTTCCACCTTCTCAACGAATCAGTCGCCAACCGTTGTGGGCTTCACTGATCGAGAAAGATTTCTGTGAGTTCAACTTGAAGCCCTCCTTCCCTCGCAGCGAAAACCACGCAAGCACGTTGTGTACCGTACAAGGCAATCTTGTTTAACCCCTTTTCACTTTGCTCAACTATCGACGAAATTGGTTATTCTATGCATAATGCAACATTTCATGTACATGTAAGAAACATTAAAGTGTGTCAACTTACCGCACAAACTCAAGTGCTGAATGGCTCTGCTGTACCGTTTGAGATATTTGTCGATAGTATACCTCTGAAAATTTGTCTCCATTTTACGTAGATTATTTAGAAAAGGCAGATATTCCTTTGGGTCCTGACAAGAACAAAATGTAAAGTCAGACGAGAGTTTTTTTTCCATACGCCGATCGAATCAGGTCTCTCCTTACCTTCTGTGATTTTTCAGCCACCATGAGAACCAACTCAAAATCGTACATCCCGAGTGCTACGTCATACATTTGATTGACGTCTACTAGAAAGAGGACGTATTTGAGGGCTTCCTCCGACGTCACGCGTTCAGTTTCTGTTGTATTTACAGGATTAGCTGAAATGAAAGAAAACAAAAGTTGGCGTAGAACTGCATTTATTTGACAGGTAAACAAAGAAATGCATCCTAATGCTTTTCAATTTGCGACAGTTTTATTTTCTTCCATAATCTGGTGAACATTCGAGATTCGCTGAACCTAAATGCTTGAAAATTCATCTTCGGAAAAAGGGCCAACACGAACATGTCAAAATTGAAAATTAAGTACATAACAAAAAAAAGTGAAAACATAAGCTTTGCAGACAAGCGCGTAAAATCGGCGAAACAGGTGGCACCATAATTCTTCGCACTACCAGAAAACATGCTACGATATGGGGGTGGGGTTGGGAGTGGTTTGGGGCTGGGAGAGGGGTGCTCAGAAAGACTTTTAGTAGAGTGACATAAAAGGAAAAATGGAATGATAAGATGATTTAATAATAAGAGCTCACCTTTTAAATCTTGAATGATACTCAGAACCTTTTCCAAAGCTGGCTCGGTTTTCTTCACGTATGTCGTTAATATGGAAAGAAGATACCTGTGCAGTAAACCAAACAAAACGGCTCACTAAAATACTGATACAACGCGGTGCACGTATGTTTTACAAACGGGAAACAAAAACTGAAGTAACGTACTTGTTGTGTCCAGCAGTTTCTAACGTATGACGTATGGCATCACAGACTCGATCAACTTTACTGTCATCAGAAGCTGCTGCATCGCATCTGGTGAAATGAAATGATGTTTGAATTTACTACCAACCAAGTGTTAATTATTCCTCACTAGAATAGGACCCTTCTCTTGGAGACCATTCAAATGAACTCTACTGGGCACTGCTTTACAGTGATCATGTTTACTACGCTGTACAAAGCGCTTGTGTCTGCGGATGAAATCCTTAAGTGTGACCATTCAAACGATAGTTACAGAGCAGTACTTTTCTGTGGCCCTTATGCTGTACAAAGCGGTTTTAAGTGTGACATTCAAATAAAAGCTCTTCGTTTTTCGGTACATTAGGTTACCACACGAACAACAACAAGAATACATACGTCTGTCTTGGTTCTGAATAGTAATCAGCATACATTGTGGCAGTTACATCTTCCTCCCTTAAAAAACAAACCAACAGGTATAACAATGACTCAGTACCGGAGGGTTTCATTCCCTACTTCCTGAGGTACTCAGTGTTCAAAATGTTACGTGGGACCGTGTCATTCGAGGGTCCAAGCCTCTTACGGACCGGGATAAATGATTTCGCTTACCCACTTCTGATCTCATTCACGTTTCTAAATTAAAACCGCACTGAATATCTGAAGTGCTCATTTGACACTTTCACACCAGCAGACAACACACACCCTATTGCAGAACAAAACTGTCTTGGTCAAACAGACCTATACACAAGGGAATCACCCGGAAGTGGGTACCAACAATTCTCCGGATACATGTATAACATGGCAAATGGCAAATGGCAAATGACATGGGACCTTCCAACTTAAACAGGACAAAACAAAAGCTTACTTGAGGTCAGAGAGGAAGAGGTTGATGAAGTTGACAGCTTCCACCTGGCTGATAAATGATTCCAGGTTATCGAGGAAGAGCTGTTAAAACAAAGACGGCACAATGAGCACAGAAGCACACCTGAAATAATTTTATGGATTATTGCACCACGCAGTAGCTCACTTACTTAGTGAAAATACGAGCTCGTTGATCTTTACTTGTAGAAGTAAAAGGTACGGTAATTGTGTGCAACTGAAGAGATTGGAGGCGCCACGTCGATCACAAGGTTCGGCGCTTAGGGTCGTTTCTGTAGCATCACGCGTCAAAGAGGAATGCTCGTACATCACAGGCTTACCAAAAAGCATTTTATCAGGTATTCCCTGACAGTTTGCCGTGACCCAGTTTAGATAGCTTGGTGTAGGGAGACAATGTGGCGTAAAGTTTCAGTGCGACAATGCTTAGACCAACCACAAACCAGCAATCACTTTACTATCTTCCAACATGCTAACCACTACACCACCGCGCCTCCATGATATCTACTTCTGTATTTCAGTGCTTTTATCAATCGAGTTTCGTATATTATTATTAACGTTCACCTTGGAGTTGTGATCGTGTATCAAATTCAGATTAATTCGATGTCGTCGCATGGCTATAAAAGCATCTCGATAATGAAGTCTGAAAAAAATGTAAACAAAGAGTTCAGCAAAGACTCAGACAAGACGCGACTATGACGGCAACGAGAATATCACAAACCATCAGAATAAACTTTGGTGCATTTCTGTGACGTCGTTTGCAAAACAAAAATGTGAAATGACCAAATGGAGAACGTGAACGCATGACAATGCATGTCTGAAATTCAGACTCCAGGGTAGTTCAGGGATATTATACAAATTGAATAAGTGGAACAATTGCAAAGAAGTGCCATGAATTCATGTTTTGAGTGACGTTTCGGGTAACGTTTGCGTCGCGGTTACTTATTAAGCATTCGCAAGGATGGCACGTGCAAGTCACGTGGCTAAATGGAACGCGAGTCCATCGCGGGGTTGCTCTCAGCATTTTGACAAAAAGCTTTCGACTCAGTTCGACGTTACCACTTTATATACCTGAGTGGAGTGAAAAAGGGTGAAGAAAAATTCCTTGTCCATGGAAACAACAGAAGATCAAAGGTTAGGGTTGAAACATGTGAACAGCCCTCGGAATTAACATCCTATCTACAACTTAGTAGACTATCAGCATCTGCCATCACCTCGTTCAGGTAATCACATCGCATTCCCATCGCATTCAATTTAAGGTAGCTTTTCTGTTCCCTCAAATCTCCTTAAGTTTTACTTTTTACTTGAATTTCTTATGATGTTAACAAGGAAGACCCAACAAGTCAAAACAACGTAAACGCTAAACTTACCCATCCAAACACTTCTGTAAATACGATAACACTAGCGACCGAGGGTGAATGGTTTCCAAGTTACCACGAGGCATCTGACAACAACAAAGCGTGAAACACAAATCTCAGACAAGAATTGAAATTATAAGTTCTACTGATAAGACCACATAAAAAAAGTTCACTCTTTCAGTTTGCGCACAAGAAATTTCAGGACGCGCCCGATTTTAAAAATCACGGGATCACTTGCGCTGTGTTTTGCCGTTTTTTTTTTTTTTTGGCGGGAAGACGCTTCACTCATCCTTGATCCTTGGCGTTCTCTTCATCTCTCCGGTGAGTACGAGGTGCTCAGAGGGTTCTGGGAATGAGTATCGTGTCGGCTTACACTAGGGGGTGGGGGGGGGGGGGGGGCGGCTCATCTTCTTAAAAAATATAGTGAGCTTTAGATACTGCAAGGGATTTGAGATCCTTTTCTTCTTTGAGATGTTCCTTTTACTTTCTTTTCACACTCGATCCTGACGGTAATGCATTCTACCAAATATTTTATTCCAACAGCCACATTTGATCCATTTAAATTCGTGTAGCACTGGTTACCGTGCTAAAGCTTATCATTCTGAAATGTTTAAAATTTTCCCTTTGACGTTGAAAAACAACAACAACATTTTCTGTCGGTTTGCTAAGAGAACTGTAAATTAAAATTCCCAAAGTAAATTCACTTGAAATGTTGATAATTATTCACCTGAAGAACAACTTTTGTATCTTGAGTAACAGCCACAACTATTTGTGATCCTCTTTCAACACGCCGGATATTCTCATCTAAAGGGTGCGGTTTGTCTTCCACTAACACTGGTAATCCTAAATTGAAAAATGGCTAAAGAATCAGCATGCAAAGCGAAATAACATTCACACTTTTTAATTCAATTCTAGCAATCAGCGTTTTCCTCACGAATTTGGCCTGTTGTTTAGGAACTCAATTCCACTACGAACAAAACCTTGTTGCGAGCTGACTTGGATTTGTAAGACAGGTACTATAACTGAACACTCAATTTACCACGAGAAGATTTGGTCCTACCTCGAGTGCTTGGCAACAGGCTGATGCAACGCAGCGTGTGCGCATGTGTTGTTAGCAGAAGAAACTCATCGTGAACTGCAAAGGATGTACAGTTTGATGACACCTGAGATACAGTATAGAAAATAATAATAAAAAACAACAAGAATTCAGCTACAAATATAAATTGGAATCATAAACAAACTTTAAGGTGCGTTCAATTGGCCATATTCCAGAATGATGTTAAGAACTCCTTCATAAGAGGTTTTTGGAATTACTGAAGTACAAACATCGCTCTAACTTATCATGTGTCAGCGAAACTTTGCAGAAATGTCTTCCCAAATTTACCTAAAAAGAGAAATCTAACGACTATTCCCCTTATTCTCATTCTGGAATTATGTCAACCAAATGCAACCTTAGTATCGTTAAATGCTTGGGGTGTGTCTAGTAAAGGCCTCTAAAATCTTTCTTCTCCTTATCTGTAATGGATGAATACATGTCAAACAGATGGGTACAAGAATAAAGATACTTTCCTAATGCTCTTGATTTTACTGAATTCAAAATAAATGTGAAGTTGTCAACATTGGAGTTTGGGATAATTTAACCGGTTATATAAAAGATAAAATTTCGAGAAACCTACCTCCTTGTTATTAACATACAACCTTGAATGTTCTGTAAGGCCTAAGGCAACTTCCTGAAAGGATGAAAAAACATTGAAGTTCTAATAAATACCCTGTGTTTTTAACAAAATTTTATAGTTAGTAGTACTCCATGTGCATTTCCTGATGACTACTTGTTTACAGAAGAGACTGAGAAGAACGACAATGTCTTATATCACCAACAAAACTGCACACACACCTCATTCCCCACTAAAGCTATCTTCATTCTCTGGCATGGTTGGGGTAGAGTGACTTCTTCACCACGAGCGTTTATCCATGGTGATAAACTAGCTTGATCTTGATCTGTGAACAACAGAGAAGGAGATGAGATTTTATTTAGGTCAGTTTTTAAAAACAATACAGAGAAGAGATTCGTTTTCTGTGCAATAAAACATACACTTAGAGCCCAACTAGCTACACCTGTACAACAATACTGTGTTTTTCATAACCAACCAACCAACCAACCAACTAACCAACCAACCCAACCCAACCCAACCAACCAACCAACCAACCACAGTCAGTCAGTCAGTCAGTCAGTCAGTCAGTCAGTCAGCCAGCCAGCCAGCCAGCCAGCCAGCCAGCCAGCCAGCCAGCCAGCCAGCCAGCCAGCCAGCCAGCCAGCCAGCCAGCCAGCCAGCCAGCCAGTCAGTCAGTCAGTCAGTCAGTCAGTCAGTCAGTCAGTCAGTCAGTCAGTCAGTCAGTCAGTCAGTCAGTCAGTCAGTCATTATTATGTTCAGAGAACATAATAATGCTGAGATTCGAATGTCAGTTGCACCTGATCATAAGGCGACTTTCTTGAAGATTAACATAAGAAGTGAACTTAAGAGAGGCCCGGGCACGTGGAAATTCAATAACTCTCTCCTAGAAGATGACAATTTTAAAGATCAGATTGCATTCTATTATCCTCAAATACATGAGAAATACGCCGACGTTAAAGATAAACAATTATTGTGGGAATTAATCAAAATGGAAATGCGTATGAAAGCAATTAGATATTCTAAAGAAAAAAGGTACAAACTTAAAAAACGTGAATTAACACTTCAAAAGGAATTACAAGATCTTGACAATAAAATTTGCAATACGAATTTTGAAACCTTAGACCGAAATGTTCTTGTGGAGTACGAAGCCGCCAAAGAAGAATTGAAAAAGATATATGAAAATAGAGGAAAGGAAGCTATTTTTAGATCCAAAGCAAAATGGGTTGAACAGGGAGAAAAACCGACAAAATATTTTTTCAACTTGGAGAAGACGAACTATGAAAAGAAACTTATACGCGAGGTGAAATTAGAGGATGGAGACACGATAACAGATCCAAAACAGATTGAGAAAGAACTTGAAAAATTTTATAGTAATATGTATACATCCAAAAAAAATCTTAATAGCGAACTTCAAGGTGAAAACGAGAGTTTTGAGTCATTTGTCGAGGGAATTGAAATCCCTCAATTGAATATTGAGGAACGAGATTCATTAGAACACGATTTTACATATGAGGAATTAAAAGAGGCGGTGAGCTCTTTCTCGGACAACAAAACTCCAGGTGAAGATGGATTCACTAAAGAATTTTATGAGTCCTTTTATGATCTCATTTGGAGAGATCTGCTAAATTCTTATAATGCAGCCTTCCAAAGTGGGTCCCTATCTATTTCCCAAAGGAGAGGAATAATAACTTTAATACCAAAAGCCGACGGCGACCTGACTGAACTCTCTAATTGGCGTCCAATATCTTTACTTAACATCGATTATAAAATTTTGACGAAGGCTTTGGCAAAAAGAATAGAAAAATACCTTCCAAAATTAATTAATTCAGATCAGACCGGATTTGTCAAGGGAAGATACATAGGCCAAAACATAAGACTTTTAAGTGATATAATGGAATATCTAGATGCTAAAAAGACCTCGGGATTGCTTCTCTTTATAGACTTCGAGAAGGCTTTTGATAGCCTTGAATGGGATTTCATTACTAAAGCTTTGAACGCTTTCAATTTTGGCCCAAATGTGAAAAAATGGATCTCAATTTTTTATAACGGTGTACAAAGTGCAGTTATGAATGGTGGGTTTTTGACAACGTATTTTAATATATCAAGAGGAGTCCGTCAAGGTTGTCCTCTAAGTCCTCTTTTATTCATCCTCGCTGTGGAATTGCTAGCAGTAAAAATACGCCAAGATCCAGATTACAGAGGCATTTCCCTCCCAGACGGCCAGGAGGTCAAAATTTCACAGTTTGCTGACGATACCACTATAATAACGGAAAATGTTGAATCACTCAAACCTTATTTACAGATCTTGGATCGTTTTGGAAATATTTCAGGCTTAAAATTAAATAAGAAGAAAACAAAAGCTATGTGGATGGGTTCCATGAAAGATAGTAATTTGAAAGTACTTGACTTTAAGACAACAAAAGAACCCATTAAAGTTCTTGGAGTACATCTATCCTACAATACATATAAATGTACTGAAGAAAACTTTCACGCGAAGATAAAGAAAATGAAAACAAAATTGAACTTGTGGCTCTCAAGAGATCTCACGATATATGGCAAGTCTTTATTGGCGAAAGCTTTAGGTATATCACAGTTAGTTTATGCTGCATCCATGCTGACTGTTCCAGAATCGATTATCAAAACTGTTCAGGAGAATCTCTTTGCCTTTCTATGGAAAAACAGGAAAGACAAGATAAAAAGAGTAGTTATGTATCAACCAGTAGAAAAAGGGGGAATCAATTTTGTTAATTTTCACACGGTTATTAAATCGTTACGCCTAGCTTGGATTGGTAGACTACTGGACACGTCTGATGATAAATGGAAGGCAATCCCAAATTACTACTTTCGAGAACATGGCAGCTTATTATTTCTCCTTAAATGCAACTATAATGTAAAACTCTTGAAAACAGGTCTGCCTCTCTTTTATCGAGAACTTCTTCAGTACTTTCAAGATCTTAAGAAGACAACTAACATCCTTCCAAATGGCGAATTAATTCTTTGGAACAACAAGTCGATAACCATAGACAATGCTACCTTATTTTGGAAGTCATGGTTTGATAGCGGAGTTGTATCAGTAAAGGATGTGCTAAATACAAATGGCAAGTTTTTATCATACGAAGAGTTTAGCAACAAATTTAACATTGCCACAAATTATTTGCACTACTTTCAACTAATTTCAGCCATTCCATCTGAGTTGAAAAGGAGAGCAGCACAAACGTTTATACCTGCAGCTGATCTCTCTTCGACTTCCGCATCCGTTCCGTTAAATAAAACCTTTTTTGATCTTGCTGAAGCGCGCTGTAAAAATTATTACCAGTTGTTCAATAATCACGGCTCCATTGTTCCAAGTGGAGTTAAAAAATGGCAGGATAAATTCCCAGAAAAATTTGTTGATTGGTCAAATAAGTTTCAAGATATATACCGCTTTACTAAGGATAACAAACTCCGTCAATTTTGCTTTCGTTTTCTGCATAGAATAACTGTAACAAGAAGAGAACTCAAACTATTTCATTTAACGGATAACGATAAATGTATATATTGCTCGAGTGCTGATTCACTAGAACACACCTTTATTGATTGCAGGGAGTCTGTAAAACTTTACTCGCAAATTATATCATGGTTCAACCAGTGCCAAGGTACTACAATAACACTCTCGAGCGAACAAATTGTCTTTCGTGATATACATCATGTAACTGATGCGCTCTCGGACCCCGAAAGACGCAGGCTAGATTTACTCATCATCTTGGTCAAGCAATATATCTACTCCTCTAAACACCTTCAGAAAGAATTGTCTTTAGATGAACTTGTAAACAAACTTACTATTCAATGGAAATTAGAAAAATGTGCTTAAATGGAATTTCTGCTCTCAATCAAAATGAATGATGCGATGCATTTTTTTTTCGTAACTCACATATGTAAGGTAATGCAGAGGCTCGATTTTGTAGTTTTTTCGTTTAACTTCTTTTGTTATCTTAATATATTTTTTTTTCGTCTCTTTTCTTTTTCTCTATTACTTAGTTGTCTTTTTTTTTTCTCTTTTAACTTAACAGAAAAGTACTTTGAAAAATTCAGATACTGTATAAGTGTAAGTAATTTATATAAGTGTAAGCAACCTAAGTGTATTAGTGTATTTGCGTATTCAAATAAAGCGTGTTAAATTAAAAAAAAAAAAAAAAAAAAAAAAAAATGTTCAGAGAACTAATGGACTAAGAAAACAGGATCAAACTTCACTACTCACAGGGCATGGATGTGTACTTTTGACTCAGTTGAACTAAACATCTTAGTTGTCTCAGATTTTGGCAGAGATAATTGATGCATTTGACGGCAGTGCAAACCATAATCATTCAGGACTGGAGTTTTATTGTTATTGAAAGGCCCAGTAAAGAATTTAGTATTAAAATAATTATTGAAAATTGCTACACGTATGTTCTTTGTTATATCAGAAGAAGTTCTGATGTTACTGAGTAATACCTGAGTTGTATCTAAGCAAAGTTCCACTCATGAGCTCCACAAACACAGATCCTGAGTATGAGCTGACACACAGGCGGAGAACTGGCTCCTCTGTCACAGTCTTGTGCCTGAACAGGGAAGAAAAAGAGGGCGTGAATAAGTGAGATCTGAGTTATCCTTAAGGTAACAAAACTGGCAAGCAAATTGGAATATTAATTAGCACTACTTCCTCCCTCAGCCCAAGGTTACATGGGCCATATATTGTTAGGTTTTCTACTTTTGCCAAAAATTTATGGAGCAGTGTGTTTTGCAAAGGAACAAAACGTAGGCTTCCAACATGGCTTGAACCACTATCAACCCTATCAACACTGTGAGTGGTTGATAGATTGACCAAGCCATGCACCATTTGATAGACCAACATTCAGTCAATCAACTGAATGACCAATTTATCTGTTAGTTGGTCAGTCGGTCAGTCGGTCAGTCATTCTATCATTTTATCTATTCACAAAGCATTAAGGAACACAGACTCAGAAAACCATGCCTTTGTTGTACACTGGCAACAAAACAGACATGGTAATACAAACCTGATAATAATTCTATTTTTGTCATTTTCTGTCAAAATCTCCAGTTCACATATAACGTCCATTTGTGTCATTTCATCCCATCCCATGGCTAAAAGGGTACACTCCCTCCACCAGATCAACTGACGCCAGTTGAATGGGCCTCTCCACACTGATGGATGATCTGTAGTGTCTATGCTGTTGCATATAGAAAAAGAATTGATAGGAATAAATAATGTTACAATTGAATTGTTTTACTTTAGTGTCATCCATGCTTTTAAGTATCAAGCAGAAACAATAATTATTTCTTCTAAATTATTCACATTTGCGTCTTTAAATATGAGCTCCACGTAAGCTTAGAAGTGAAACTATGGTTGTATTATCTTTAGTTAGTAAAGACAACTTATATTTGTTATATACCTAGACTTTCACTCAACAAAATGAGCACTGTGATTGGCTGATTCTTGGTCACGTGCCCCTGATCCAATTCAAATGTATCCCCACCAGGATAGAATTCCACAGTAGTTTGTTTGTTAGTTTGTTTCGTTGTGACTGTTGAAGGGAAAGTCTAAACATATAACAAAGCACTAAATGTATGGTCCCTCGGGAAACTAGTTACTTTTGTAAGTGTATAGTATTACACCACACAGACAACTTTTTAGCACCCAGAGGAAGTGAGTAACAGTGGAAATAATCACCAGACACAGTAGGGATCAGAGCAGAGGGAGTAGGCAAAGGTTATATACAAAACGGTGTTGCGGATACAATAATTATTAGGGTCTCAGCTAAAATCTGGGCCACTGTCATGACAAATAAAAAGACAAACTTAAACAAAAAAATGTTTTGAAAGACCCACACCTAGTTGCCTTCTAAAATTTATCTGGATCACTGCAAAACAATAATGTATGAATACTGGAAAGGCTTATTTTTTAAAGATGTATTTAAACCATCACTAATACAGTACCTATAAGTTCCTGAGAGCGCTGGTGGCTTCCCTGGCGGTTTAAATTCTAGCTTTAAGCCATTTTCTGTATGTGATTTGTAAATGGCCAAGCGACCATTAGAGAGCAGGACTGCTATGTCATTACACCAGGGCACTGGACCAAAACTGACAATTGACGCAGGTGATGGCAGCTCTACAGTGTGTGCCGACATGGGCGGTGGAACAACCATGTGTTTCATTGGAGTCAGGAGCAACTTGGCTGGAAACAAATGAGGTAAAATTAATAACAATAAAAGAAACCTTAAGTTGTCATAACCCTTTAAACCCCAATAGTGACTAACATCTCATTTCTCCTTACAACATCACTAGTTGATCAAGTATATGGGTCATGAGAATAAAGGAAATGACCAAAGATAAGTTGTTTTGATGTTTAAACAAATTCTCTCAACTAGTACTATAAGAAAAATAAGGAGAGCAGTGAGGAGAATATACACATTGATACTGGGGGCTAATAAAAACAAGGTTGTAGGAAACATGGTGCGTATAATCTGGTGAAACTCCAAACTAAAAGATAATGAAAACTGCCAAACAACAAAGTGATGTTTCAACTCAGTCAACTTCAATGCCAAAGTGGCATTGAAATATATATTACAACTGGCTTAAATTAGGCCCATGGCAGAATTAACGACAAGTAGCTTGATTGAAAAAGCCTGATTTGCAGATTTATATACTAAGTGCACCCACCTCCATCTATCACCGCTACAGTGGAGACGTTCTGTTCGCAGGCTCCTTCACTGTGCATTGTGTTCCAACACCAAGTATAACAGAAGTACTGTCCTCCTGTAGCAACAATAATTCAAATAAGTAAATGAGTGTCGATACACAGAAAGGGTAATATTAATTAAAGTAATTGCACACTTGAGCGAAGAGAAACTGGGAACACAAGTTTCTCATCTAGCAGGCACCAAACCTTGAACCTCTACACCTCAAATCAAATGTTCAAACCACAAACAGGTCTAAGACCCCTTCAATGCCACAAAATATGCCAAATATATGCTCACTGCCATTGAAACATATGTGCTTTGGCTGTACGTACTCACCAGATGTCATTATATGCAGTGTTAAATTGGCTTCAGGATCCCATGTAAAACACGCCACTCTGTCTTTCAGTGATGCTGGAAATTCAATTTGCTGCTTCAGGTACCAGTGGTAATTATTCACCGTCCACAGCTGAACTGTAATAATAACAAAGAAGTTAGATATAATGGCCTTGCTTGCCATGAGTCTCCCAGGGGATCATAATGAGTCACCATGAGCCTCTTAGCGGATCCAGATAAATATTAACTAATAAAAACAAAGAAATATTAAGTAAATCACTTCAATTATTTATTAGTGCCAATATATTATAATTGCACAGCACTAACTGGGTATACCCTCCTGATCGAATTGGAATTTGGAAATGCTGGTTTTTGAGGAGAGAGGAAAACTGGAGTACCCGGAGAAAAGCCTCTCAGAGCAACAATAAAAACAACAACAAACTCAACCAGGAATCGAACCCTGGTCATACTGGTAGGAGGCGAGTGCTCTCACCACCGCACCATCCCAGTCAGTGACCCAGAGTTTTTCTTTGTCCCACACACGTGACTTTAATGACATCTGAACATTTTTCTCAATACTGCATCTTAATTTTTTTCATCAGTGAGAAGAGTGAGGTAGAATCCAAGCTAAGAAAAAGAACTGGGGTGTAAAGACTACGTGAAGTCATTCCTTCACAACTTCACTCTGATTTATGATTGATTACATGTATCATATATCATATTTTGTAAGAAAATTACCAAGTGAACACACTGTCCCTTGAAAAACAACCCCTTTTAAAATGTGTTGAGACAAGATTTGGAGGGAAGAACAGAAGTGGATAAGAGGGGGGGGGAGGCAAGAATTATTACAATTTTATAGCCGTGTTAAAAAAAATTATTAAATGTGTACTTACAGGGGATGTTAACATGTAAGGATATTTACCATATGATCTTGGAACAAACTCTTGTGTCAACTCCTTAGATGGCAATTCCTCTGCCCACACGGCTAACACTGTAGAGTCTATATTCCAGGCCAAATCCACAACCTTTAAAAATACAGTCATGTTGAGGTTGAAATCAGAAAGTTGGGAAATCACACATACATACATGTAGGAGGAGCACCATTTTGGGTTTAACTATTATTGGTGTATGGAAGAGTTTAAATTGCTGAATGGAAGAGTAAGAGGTTGAACCTCTGTGTGGAGCCTCCTGCAGTCAAGTGCAATACTTCACTTTACAAAACTTGAAACTTTTTTAGTAAAAATAATTATTGTGAATATGATTTAATAAACTCACAGATGCAAAATTAAAAACTTATTATCTTTGAGCTTGCAAACAGGCTTTATTATTTGTTACGTTTGACAGCCGTTAAAGGGGAAGTATCATGGGGTTTTTTTGCCCTCTTTTGTTAAAAATGGTGAAATAAGACCTTCACTTTGCTACAAAATAATTCTAGAACAACGAGAGGAGAGAAATCAACTCAGTTCTTGACAGGAACAACTCGTACTCTGTTCTAGCGCATTTTGGGAAAAAAAATACGAAAACTTGAAAAACATTAGCCTAACATTTTTCAAGTGTCAATCCATTCCGACCTACTCTGTTTCTGGCCAGAGGCACTAATCTACAGTTTAATTGCACTGGGGTGATAATTTATAACAAACCTAGACAATTATTTTTTTGTTTCTGTTGCCAGACAAACATTAATTTTTTGGGTTTTGAAATGACATCAAATTTTCATGATACTTTCCCTTTAAGGTGCCTCCCCATATGAAACTCTACTGAATAACCCCTCCCCCCCCCCCCCCCCCCCGGCGGGGATGCACACAAGGGATCGCTGTTCTTGAAGTGAGTGTTTATCCACCTCCAGGCCAACAGGATACACAAATCAACCAGTCAAATTATTTACCATACATACACCAGGAGTGAAAAACTTTGCATTGATAACTAAAATTTTTTTTTTTACTTTTTGAAATACCTTTACTTCCATTTTGTCAAATGGCAGTATAAATTCTCCATGTCTGAGGCCATTTCTTTCAAAGAAAATGATCTCGTGTCTATGAGGTTTCCGTTGTGATGATGCAATCAAGCTACCAGATGGCCTGAAAGGAATTTTAAAACATTAAGGAAAACTGAACTTCTAAAATACTAAATGAATTTTCCCCAGTAGTTGAATGTCATAATAATAATATTTAAGAGAAAACACAAGGAAGTGAAAATCTCTCTGGTAGTAAACACCCTAATGCTGCAAGAGTGGACGGTACATGCATGATGAATAAAACACTTAAGTGAAAGAAATGTGATGTTATGTTTTTACCTTCAGCTTGTAAATAAATGATACACAGATTGAAGTAGTTTTACAGTCAGTGACACAGGCATACTTAGGAAAACGGAAATCTGAGTTCTCCTAACAGGAGTGATTACTAGTTTGGATGCTCTATCACTAAGCTTGTTGTAGCTGGCCATTTCCCTTCCTTTATGCCTGTGTCACTGACTGGAAAAATACATCTATAAATGAAAAAAAATGCTTTGTTTTAAAGTGGAAATGCACTTAGCTACCCAAAGCTAGTTTACAGGCATTCCACTCAGAAATAACGGGGAATGAATAATAATCAAATTGAACATAACATGTTAAAAATCCCAACTGGCAGGAGGCAAACCAGCTGGCTATTTACAAGCGTGGCGGAGGCGGGACTTGAACCCGGGACCTCTGGATTTCAAGTCCGGCGCCCTTACCACGCGGCTACACCACCTCCTCTATGGATAATAAACGTTGTGATGTTGCCCTTACTTCCAAAATAATGCCTGCTCCAGACCATCAACAGCCTCACTGGTTGAACTTAGCACTCCTTCTCTGTTCCACACTCGCAATATCCGTGCACCTAGAGACAAGCAGTGACGTGGAAAGGTCAAATGTCAAATGGTAATCATAACAATAAAAATTATGATAAGAACAATGTAAATTCCAATAAGAAAATCCAAGATCCAAGAGACATACAGTTATGTAACTTGCCATGAAAGAGGACAAAACAATGTTGAACATTTATTTTCACATACTTGTTTTAGGGTGGACTGCACTAACAACAAAAAATTGTCCATCACCACGCCAGCTTATTCTTGGCATCTTATCATCCCAGTCATCTGCAGGCTTTACAGTCTGTTTGAAAAGAGTAATGTCACAACAAATGAACAGTTGCCAGACATATCATAGCCTTTGTGTTGTTTGTTACTAGGCTACAGTAGATTGCCACTACTACTAGGTAAAGACACCCACAAGCCACAGGTCAATCACACACCTAGAGCTTATTTAACAAGGAGCAACAAAGGGTATTGCTACCCCCCACATGCACACACACACATGCTAGTTAACAGTTCACTAGTCAGTAAGGAGACAGAATGTCTAGCAAAGTTTCTCACACACCGCTGGGAGCCATGTCAAGCCGACCACCGCAAGCTTGACCTTTATTCACACAATAACAATAACAGCTTCACAAATATACAAGTATTCTTGGAAGGTTAAAGCATGAACTCGCTAAAAATCAAGCAAAATCTTAACTCGTTTAGGAGTGAATTGAACAACTGAAAAAACTCTAGGGTGGGTGGGTGGGAAGGTCAGCAATGGCGGTCAACAAAAAACAACTGTCCGCCCTTACATGTCACATGACCTTAACCCATCCCCAGGCCCCCAGCAGTGTGTGAGAAAAACATTTTCCACTTTTTTCGTTTCTCTCAGTCAGTGGAAAATCACCCTTCTTGTCCAGGCTCGACACAATGATCTCCAAAATTAATGACCAACTGACACAATAACAACCACTGTGGAATCCCTAATAAGTTCTCTGAATATGTAGTTTGAACATAAACATACCACTTGCTGCAAATTGGCAGCTGTTGGTTTTCCTGCAGACCCATGAAACTGTGTTTCTTTCTTGCCCCAGCCAACATTGATTGGCTTCTCTGCAGGAAATGGCATTCATCAATACTGGTTAGAAATCTATTTGTTCTTACTTGCTATGAATGTAAATTTAACAAAAATAAATAAAATGAATTTGAATGTGTGGAAAAACAGATGTCCAGGTACCTTCACCAAATTCCTCTGAGTGACAAGGAAACTCAGAAATTGGATCAAAATCTTTTGTCATCATGATAAGTGTCTCTTCTCCTGTGAACGATGATATGAAAGCCATTTACGGTGAGCGATGAGCAGTTAATTTCTCCATACAGAATAGATGGAAAACTAAGAAATACAAAATAATACAATTTGCAGTAATACACTGTATTTCACACCTGTCATGAAAACCACAAGTTCTTGGTCTGGGCTCCATGCCATGCATCTTAACCCACTATCAACACTGCCGACGCACTCAATCTAATGAGGAACCATGCAGTCAGATGCCTTTCACAGCAACCCAAGATTAATCCATAAATAAATTCAAATTTAAATACATTAAGATAGGGGGTGGGGGGAGGGGGGTTGACTTCCTTAAATATTAAAACGATGGGAAAATGCATGGATAAATTTGAGATGGGAAACTTTCCCTTCACTATCTTGAGACGAGTTTATCATCTAATGTCCTATGTTTTAGATGGAAGTTAATGTGAATTTGGATGAATGTTTACAGTAGTTTTTTGGATGAATGTTTACAGAATGTTTACAGTAGTCATTGCTGCAAAAAGAAACAAAATATCAAAACATCAACAGATGCAAGACAAGTACAAGTACAAAAGAATGGGAAGGGTGTGGCAGTGGTCGGTACTAACAGGACAGAGTCCTAACTATAGGTAATGGATAACACGCTTCTCTTGCCTGTTCAGTGACTGTATTCCACAGAATCACATCTCCTTTGCCAGTGGCTACGCATACAGATTCCAAGTCTGGTAAATGTTGTATTCCGACAATACAACCCGTGCCATCTTCTGGTACATACCCATCAGTTGTAAGTGAAACAGAACTCACAGCCTGTACAGAACACAATTCAACCGTTATAAGAAAACAACAAAGCCCAGATCCTGGACTTTCAATACTATTTTGTTTCACTAGATATCAGAGATAAATCCAGAAACCAACAAAGATATCAAGAGATACTGACAGGGTACATGTACTTAGAAGTATTGTCATTTGACAATGTTTATCACTCTGAAAAAGGGCAGGCAAAATCACACATCTTGGTCTGCAAATGGGAAACGTTTTCAAGAGGTGGGCTACCAGCCTCCCACGCAGACATCAGGAAACGCGTGATGAACCCTAGCCTGCGAACGCAGACGTATTGAGAATCTCGACAGCTGGAAATACGTCTGCGTTCACAGGCTAGATGAACCCCTAAAGACTTCTGCGTGAGAGGCCAGTGGGCTACAGCATGTACACACCCCCTCCAAATTTGAAGGACTTCATTCACCCCCCTCCCCCAATTATATTTTTGTCACACTCCTATTCTGGCCCAGCTATAAAAGACTAGTTCTACAAGTTGAAAAACTGGTTTACATTAAGTCTGCCCTGCTCTCTATCTGACATACAAGCCCTACAGTTTGAAAGTTGTGTTTCTTCATTCCGAGTGATGTCTACTACAAGGATCTCTTTTTTGTTTAAAAGGTGATCCAGAAAAAAAATTTGACATGGTTTATTCCTTTGCATGCTGTGGTCCCCTGCATCTGAAGGTAAGTGCACCCCCCGCCCCCTGCTCCCCACCTCTCCCACTCCACCCCAATAAGAGGCATTGCTTTGACTGCTTGAAGATGTTAATTATTATGTAGAAACATTTTGTTGGCTTCACTGCATAAAACAAAAAGAAAATGGCCACTTTTTGCTTACATAACCTGATACAAACACTCAAGAAGGCTTGGGAGAATTCCTTGGTACTTTACAGCAAGACTGAAAACCTGTCCATGTACATACTGTAGCATCAAATTCTCCCAACTTCCACGTATTATTAGTATTAATGTTCCTTCATGTTTAAACCAGGTATTGCAAGCATACACAAGATTTTTCTGTAAACTAACTTTTACTTTCTGAATAATGTAAGCTTTAATATAGTAACTAACCTGTTGGCTGGATGGTTGGAAGCCAGTTATTCCTGAAGCAGTGGCGGTATAGATGACACCACACTCAGAATCCACTGTCAAACAGAATGGTGCCTCCACTCCATCCCGCTCCAGCACAGGAAAACTCCTCAGAAGTTCGAGATTCCGCATGACTCTAAAGTTTCATCTCAAATTGTGCGCGAATTAAGCTTAGATGAAGCACGATGTAAAAGCACGTGCGTGCGAAGTGCCGAAGTGACTGTTTATATCGTTTGTTGTCTTTGTTGAATGCAATTTCAAGGGAAAGTCTTTGTTTAAAGATAACCAGGTTGAAGATATGAAGCTTGTATTACTCCATAATAAGTGGAATTGAACAGAAATAGGGCGAAACTCGCGAAATTATCAGCAGAATAAACAGCTGCGAACCACTAGAAGGAAGAACGAGTTGTTCGAGACTGCTGACCAAAGAACGCATAAGACTGGGTACTAGTGTACATGATATCACTTTTAAACCAAACTTTTAAAATTACTTGCAGCCTCTTTACATGCAGTTTAGCCTCACAAATCTTTTTCCATCGTTTCATGTCAGAACTGATTCACCCAATCAGACAAACAAGCTAAGGACGAGTTTTGTGCACTCGCCAGTCACAACTTTTATGAGCCCGCGTTTGATGAGTTTTCAACATGGCGGAGGAGAACAGTGCTTTTAGCACATCTCCTCAAATTTTTTCGCCATTTTGCGTTGGTGACATTCATTAATGTGTGCTGCTGTACATGAAGAGATTTTGGAAGCTCGATGCCAAGGATATACAAACCTTTATTTGAATTATCGCAAGCTTAGTGAATTACCTGAGGAGCTTTTAACTTTATCCAAGACAAAGAAGCTCTATTTGAAGCGAAATATCCTAACGAAACTGGTAAGAGGAGCTGATTGTTTTAGAACTGATTACAGGTTTACGTGGATAACCTCGCTATTGATCAGTTGCACTTTTGTCCTTTAGCCAGCAGATATCTGGAGACTTGAAAATCTAGTTGAACTGTAAGTTATCCAATATAATATATTTACAACACGATGTACTTAGCATGCACCACAGATGGACTACATTTAGTAAGCATTATAATTTTAATAAAGGGGAGTGGCAGTGGGGTGATGGCGGGGCAAGAGCTGGTGGTGCAGGAACATGACACAAAATAGGGAAGCAGGATCTTTAAGTGACAGCTGGGGATTGGGAGAAATGTGGAAAAATTCTTGTTTGTGAAAGAAATGGTGCAAAGAGGTGGAAATTAACCAGTGAAAATGGAAACAGAAACAAGGATTGGACAGTAGCAGGGCTTGGGCAGTTTTGGGGGGAGGCAGGGACCCTGCCTTCCCCCTCACCATTACTAGGCCTGCAATACTTTGTCTAATAATTAGTTTGTGTTTTGTAAATCACTGACATGGATTACTCCATGACTGGCAAGTGTAATTTATCTTGTTTTCCTTACTTTGGCAGGTACTTACATTCCAACAACCTCCATGAACTTCCAGAAGGTATTTTTGTTTAAGGCACCTATCTCATAGCACTAAATATAAGGATAGGCTAGCCTGCAGGAAGGGTATAGGTCCAGAGGGTGGGAATCCTGTACAAAACTGATCAAAGTCAGCATATGTTTTTCTGATACCACAAGCTCTTCAGTGTCAAACTATGCACAGTTGTAGCTTATTATGAGGATACCTTCTAAGGAAGGCAGGCATTTATTTATGTACAAGGCTTTCAAAATCTTTCACAAGTAGAGCATATTCAATATAAGCTTGAATTACAGATAACAGTAGTCGTCTTCGTTCCCAGTGAGACATTAGGCTGGGCTGTGCCTGTGAGGTCCAGTTATGGCTATTTCCCCCACTGTTTCCGTTTTCTACTACCTCATACATTCTGTCTTACTTTAAGTCACAGTTCCAGTATTCTCTTTGTTCTTTTCCCATCTTTTCTTTTGGCATCTGGCCTCTCCTTTCTATCTTGGACTTTCCAATACTGACTGATATAATTTGTTCATTTATGTTTGCAGGAATTGGAAAACTTTTGTTGCTTGAAAAGCTTAATGTTTGCAACAACTTCCTAAAGAATCTAACTCCTGCCATCAGTCAGTTGAAGTCCCTTGTATCACTGCATCTTGCAAACAATGAGCTGTCATTTCTACCCAAAGGTAATTGCTCAAAAGTGAATTATTTTCCTAGACTGCATTCAATTAGCATCATTCTGGTCAGGAATGAGAACACACAGGATAGTCACAGCAATTTTTTCTTTTAAATCAGGAAGACAGAGTCAATAAAATGCAAACCTATTTTCAATTTCTTATTTTGGCTCTCTGCAAGTTCAAATATGTCCAAAAAACTGATATCACAAGATTGTTTGATTTTATTATTGTGGCCAATTAAACTTTCCCCTTTATTTTCTAGCTCCAGTTTTACTTCAATTTTTGTTTTGTTTTGTTTTTTCTCTCAGAACTGGGAAATCTCACAAATTTGCGGGATCTCAATGTCATGAACAACAAGCTTGAGTGGTTACCATGGCAACTTTGTAATTGTACATCCCTTGAGATTTTCTCAGTTGATGGGAATTCCATTCAGAAGATTCCACGTCAGTTAATGAGACATAAAAGACTAGTTGAGCTTTACGCAAGTGGAAATAAACTTAGCACGATACCCCAAGGTAAGTAATAAAACCTAATGCCTGTCTCCTCTGAATTTTTTATGAGGGTGTGTGGCTCAGTTCTCTAAATGCTCATCCTATTTGGGACCAAAGTATGAACTTTTCTGATACCTTTTTTCACACCTAGCCCGGCCATAAATTGGTACTCATTTTCAGACCTGATTTCTAGAATCCATGCCTGTTTTCAGACTTTCGTCCCAAAATGGTTAAAATCTATACTCATTTTCAGACCAAAAAGGTTCACAAACCATTCCCTTTTACTCCACACATACGTAATTAATATATAGCTTACGGTGGAGTACCCCCGCCCCCTGGGCACCTCTCCAAGAAGCTTTGCATAATGTAATGATTTGCATAAGATAAGGGGTATAGAATGGTAAAATCCGAGACCCGCCGAGACGCCGAGACCTTCATTTACAATCCGAGACCGAGGCTTAACTACTTTTTCTAAATCCGAGCCCGTGATGTCGCGATGCAAAACGTGTTTTTTACTAACACTGCCGAAAAGCACAGTACGGCAATTTACGAGCAGAATTTATCCAAGCTTACATGTTTCACAGAAGCTGCAGAAGTGATTGCGATGTTGAGCCGTTTTTCAAGATTATTGTTTGTTGTCAGTTTAGGACGGTTAATTCAGACTTAATTTTCGCTTGGTTTGCGAGACTCCGAGATTGAAATTTTAAAATGCGAGATTCCGAGACCCGTTTTATTTTTTACGAACTTGAGATTCCGAGACTCCAGTTTGAGACGCCGAAATTTCGAGACACGCAGAAAATTTGCTGAGACCCATTATTTTACAAGGACCATTCTATACCCCTAAGATATAATGGCTGGGAAGAGTCTGTGGGCCTGCTAGATGAACAGATCACTCAAATGGACCACTTAAAGCCAGTTTCTGGATCTTGTTACAGATGTGAATAGACTCATCTCACTTGAATCATTAATACTGGATCACAACACCAACCTTCATCTGTTGCCAGCCACACTACTGAAAATGGAGCAGTTGACAATCATTGGTTTAAGCTGGTAAGACTCCTTCCTAATACCGCCTTTACTACCTTACAATTGGTTGAAATTTCATGGTTCATGGTTCATTTATTTCACACTATTTACATAAAATTAACATAGAAAGAAAAGTATTGGTTACAACAGATAATTACAAGATAAAATAATTACAGTACAGATTATAAAATGTGTGTGGTGGTCAAAGTAGCAAAGGCTTTCTAGTTGACCACCAGCAAAGTAAGCAAAGAAATGACAGTGAGCTTTATTGGGATATTAGAAAATGTAGGAAATGTTTGTAGAGCCTAGAATTAATGTACAAGAGAGAATTACATGTATATAAAATTAAGGTATGTTCGAGATATACTGAACCAAACAAGAAATCAAACAGGACAAGCTTAACAAAAGAAAAACAAAACAAAACAAAACAAAAAAACAACAACAAAAAAAAACACACATGTACAAACAAACAACCAACCAACAACAACAACAAACAAAAACAAAAAGAAAGGAAAAGGACAACACATGATCAGCAGCAACAATGGCAGCAACAGCAGCGACAACAAAGACCATTAAACATTGGTTTGTTCGATTCTGAGTCAGTCTAAATTTGGGAATTATTTACCTGCTTTTTAATATATATCCTGATAATCGTGATTTACTACAGCATTGGTACCATTGAAGGTCTTCCCAGTCATCAAAGCGACCCCTGTGGTAAGTTAAATCATAAATGGTTGTTGTTTAGCCCTAACTACACCAGTCTTTCTTTTCTTCTGGGGTTCAGGGTTGGATTTCAGGATTTTGTCAAACTTCAAGAGAATGTGAAAATTGAGCAAAAAGTACCATCTAAAAACATAAAGTTGCTGCAAGAAAGCAATTTTTTGTTCATAGAAGATTTAAAACAGGAATATTCGTGGACTGTCAGATTTTTGTTCCCATCAGATTTAGTGGCCATAAACCTACATGTACTAAACAGAATTTTTTCCTGAAAAAGTCACGAATTCTGGTGGTGTTTGCTCAAATTTTTTAAAAGGTTCAAAGCTGGCAAGGGCAGAATCCACCCCCCTTTGCATACTGTTAATACATTGTTCCTTCCTCCCCTTTTTAGTTGTCCCATGATAGCAACAATCCTTGCTATTATTTTACTCTCTTTTGTACATGGCTTCATAAATTCGTTCCAACTCAGGAACAAGAACTGTTTTTTGACAAAAGTTGCCACATTTTCCCATCGTCGTCGTCATCATCATCATCATTATTATCACGGCTGTCCTGACCATTGTTATCATCATCATTCATCAGTCCTTTCACACCCCAGGTAGTGCATATTTTAAAAGTCTTTATTCACAGTCTAATTAGAAAACTGTCCAAATGCTTATAATGCTTTGAAGCTTGTGTCCTTATTTTTGTCAAAAATGGTACTTGACAAAGCAAACGTTCAGTTTCTTTCAATGCGTCAACGGTTTAACATTTCCTTCTTACCGTTTCATGTCTCTCATTAATATTTCTTCCGACAGAGCTACCAAAAATTCTAAGTTTGAGGCATACCCTTGACAAAAACGACGAGAGCATTCCCCCTCTGATGGAATTGTGCTTTAGGGCAGTCTATCCACTTGGTGAGATATAGTGTTAATTATGTATGAAATCTTAGCGAACTCGTACTCTGTGCTTTTGCTTTCAATCCTAATAGATTCAATTGTAAAAGACGGTAAATTTGCGTTAACAGCTTATTATTTGTTGCCAGATGGCACGATAGTAGCCTCTACGCCGCTTTATCAGCGTTGTCTCTTATCAGTTCTGTCCACTTCTCAAAATTTATTAGATTAATTACATGTATTAGTCAAGCCCCGATATAGCGACGATTTTGGTCGGTTTCCCACAAATTCGTGTTGTCGGAGTTTTGTCTATAACTGACCCGCGATACCATACATACTTCGTTATATCATGGTTTAACTGTACCAGGCAGATTTTCCAGGCCTGTGCGGTTCGAGCGTTAGCCCTTTGTTAAAGGGCATTGCCACATGTATATCCGTTTTCACGTTTCACTTCTAACCCAGCCAATTTCTGCGGTGAGAAACCATGAAAAAAAGTCATGTGGTCATCGTTTTGTTCCATTTTCAGTTCAGTCATTCACCGATGACAGCCTTTCGTCGCTTCTTCTACCTTCTCACGTGACCAACCTACTGACCACACCGACTGGACACTGCTTTGCCTGCTGCAGTCCGTACTTCACAGCGGCATTCCACCTGGAAGAAAGCGCTGCCACGGCACTGCGAGTTGTGAAGCCAAACTCAGACAACTTACAGAGATTGCGTGATGTTCGGTGCTCGTTTGTCTTCTGTTGCTGCTCCAAGAGCTGTTTAGATGAAGTGTGTAGATTGCGTGACACGCCTGACTGAGAAGTATATAGCGTTAGCCTAGGTCCAGGGCTTTCTTTTGCAAGTGAGAGCGGAGCGTGCGTAACGTCCAGGGACAGATAGTTGCCTCTTGTGCAGTAGTTTCCTCCTCAAAGTTGTTATAGATAAACATATTAATAAACTTAATTGCCGTAATCATGACTTGACTTGTCTTATCCTTCTTCGTCCCATGAGGACATAGGGTGTGTACTGTAGTCTTCCACTTCCGCTGTTGATTGAGTAGCTTTTCTTCTTGACTCGCCCCATACCTTGTTGTTGGTTTCAAGCTCCTTTGAGAAGCTCCCGACGCCAGTTGTTTTTTGGCCGGCCCTCATAACTAACTCCTTATAAAGTTAATTCTCGTTTACCAAAGTCAGAAAGGACGATTTTATCAAACAACTAGACTTCAACACCACCTCGATTCAAACGCAAAGAAAGAGCTTAACGGGTATTAAGTTTTTTAGTTTTAATTCTGTTGCTTGAACTACTATCGTGTTTAAATAAAGGATGTCGTTATATGTTGTTTCTCGGCCGAATAGGACTGCATTCGATCTAATAGTCACTGTCAAAACCGACGTTTCATTTTTCTTCATAAGTGCAGCTTCGAGGGAACTCAGTTTAAAGGGGAAGTATCACGAAAATTTGCTGCCATTTCAAAACCCAAAATGTTTGACTGTCAGCAGAAACAACGAAATAATATTGTCAAGTTTGTGAAAAATTATCACCCCAGTGCAATAAAACTGTTGATTAGTGCCTCTGACCAGAGACAGAGAAGGCCGGTTTGGATTGAAACTTGAAAAATATTAGGCTAATGTTTTTCAAGTTCTCGCATTTTTCTTTCCAAAATGAACTAGAACAGAACACGAGTTGTTTCTTTCAAGAATTGAGTTGATTCAAGAGACTATGACCGCATAGTCTCTTGGTTGATTTCGTTCCTCTCGTCATTCTAGAATTATTTGGCAGGTGATTGAAGGTCTTATTTCATCATTTTTAACAAAAGATATCAAAAACCCCATGATACTCCCCCTTTAAACTTGCTGTTAGCTTTAGGTAATGAAACGTATATTGCTTGATAAACATGTGAAGTAAACTTGTCGACTCGAGATGTTTACTTTGTCATCTTTCCTGTCAATAACTAATGGTTTGATGGGAACAGCCAGCTGTAGAAAAAATCAGGCAGAACTAAAATATCTTGACAGTTTTCGGAAGAACCTTACCCTGAGTTCTTTAGCTGGACAATCATTACCTTTATCCATTAACACTTTGTTTGTTTTTATAGACAGCGTTTGTCGTAGCGTGGACAAAAAAATAAAAAATAAAATAAATTGTGGTTTTTGTAAACTGTAGGATGAGAACGACAACTGTAGGCGACATATACTAACGCTTCGACAACCTGAGCGGCTGAGCGAAAGTAATCAGATTCAATAGTTTCAATATGCCTTCTGAACATCTTTGTACTGCACTCTTTATAAAGCTTACAGATTAAAGTTTGTTTTAGAAATAGAGACTGCTTTATATGTTGAGTCATCGCGCTCAAGACATCACGTTTTTCAAGTTACAAATTCTAAAACGTATACTTAAAGAACGTCCATTTTAGTTGAAAATATAATTTTCATAAAGATTTGAACGTTTCAGACCCTACGCTCCATGAATTGAATGATCTCTATTAAGCGCATTTACCGAATATCTTAAAATTGATGTAATTATGACTCTTGCCCTGAAACTGTGAATAATTAATATCCTTTTTTGAGAAGCTTGCAGAGTGTTTTTGCGATACTTTAGTTGCCATAAGTACGTTCCTTTTAATGCAGATCGTTTAAATGAAAACCCCCGCAGGCGGTTGGTCGTTTATTCGAATCACTGATAAATCGTTTGATGTTTACAGCGCTGTGAAAAAGGCTTTGTTTTAAAGCATCGAGGCAAATGGCAATTTTAAATCCTGAAGCCGGCTTAGTTTGAAGCTTGTATTTACATTTACCAAAGAAAGCGTGCCCTTCAACTGTTGAAGTGTTTAATTATTGCTCAAAATGAGTGGCGGTGAATATGGAGACAATTGGAACGAGACAAACGAGAATGAAAGGTTATATGAAAAATATATCGCTCCAGAATATCGGAGATATGACATATTCTCATACATTGTGTTAAGTTTGGAATTGTTGTTGGCTTTGATTGGAATCATTGCTAACTGTACTGTTTGTGGTGTTCTCCTTCGCAAGAAGCGCCTGCTAAAGAACTTTTCAAACTTTCATCTCTTCAATCTGGCGTTGACGGACATCCTATTCCGGATTGCTCTCGCACCATTGCTGATAACCGTTGAAAACCTGGAAGTAAAACATGGCAGCAATACGCTTTGTAAGCTTGGAGCATTCGGTACCTACACGACACTAGCTGTTACATTTATGCTGCTGCTGGGAATTGCATTTGATCGTTATTTTCATATCGTTCACCCCATAAAGGCGAGGTACATAACGTGGAGATACAGCAGAAATGTGGTGATATTTTCTTGGTTTTACGCGGCCGTTTGTTCGTCTCCTTTCCTGTACAGTATGAAATACACGAAAACTGGCTGGAATGCCACTGCTGACAAACAAGAATACGAGCTCTGCCTCTCGAGTCCAGGGCTGCCCTTTCAGATTTCATCAAGCGTGTTTTTGTTCTTTGCGTTTCTAATCCCTCTAACCTTAATGGCCGCGGCTTACGGCAAGATTTTAAAAGTTCTGTGGCAGAGAGGGAGAAGTAAAGTTATCAACTCACAAGT
>NW_028145546.1:2392500-2590000 GCF_977016875.1 Pavona decussata
AATTTAAACTAATCGCACCACAAATCTCCAATCTTAACATAGTTAACACACCAGTACGCCAAAATCGTTAAGGAAATTTTCAAATCGAGATGTTGCTTTGCTCAAGAAATAAAACATTTTGAAATTTGACCAAATCGTTGCTTGCAGGCAGAAACACAAGAATTTCCAAAAATTACTGAAAATCAATAGTTTTGTGTTGATAATAATAACGTAAAAGTGTCATCTAATTATTTATGAAGACAAATTGGAATATTGTGTTCATTGTCGGCTTTAATTTGTGTAGTGACGTTTTTGGCCGCCATGTTGGTGTCTCAAAGAGCCTGGACACCAAGAACTCCAACATGGCGTCTTGAAATTTTCTGAAAACTGTTTTCTCCATACCTTTTTTCTATACAGCTAGAATTTACTCTAGCTGCCACCCAGCACATGACCTTTTTGTTTCACAATTATAGAAAAAACTCTAGTAGTTTCTTTTTACTTAATTTCCTAAAGATTGATATGAATCAAGGCAGAAAACAATAACCTTGATGAGTTGCATGTTGACATAATGGCGTCACTGTCACTGGACTCCCCCTCCCCCGTAAAAAACACTTCTTTTAGCTCATTGTGGGAACAAGTCTTAATCAAATTGAAAGAGTCTACGTTGCCAGATGGACATTGGAATGGCCGGGTTACAGTTAAGGGGCTGGCTATAGACGTCGTAGATAGGAGGAGGGAGTCTAGGACCTATTTTTTTAATTGACGTGCTATAAACGCAAGAAACTTTGTACATTATTTAATTATACCTGCACTTCTGATTGGATCTTTCTATGAAAATAACTCCAATGATAAACATGTATTAAACAATGGAAAGTAACTATGAAAGTGTGTTTAACTCTACACTGCGATGTTGGTTACCAATTTTATTAACCAAATACTTGCAAGATAAAATTATCAATGATGGAAATTTCTTACAATTGTTCGCATTTCCGAAATCGTTACAATGATTTTTCCGCAAATCATTTTTGATCAATAGCGCAACAGTTTTTTTTTTTTTTGAAAATGCGATAGCAACTTTTGGCTCCATTTTTTTTTTCGGTTTATACCCTTACTTATATGTGGTTCTTCTATACGTGATCAAACAATGTACAAAACGCGTAATTCAAGTATTTCCGCTGGAAAACATCCAGCTAATAAAGGCTGATGTTGATCAAGCGAAATATTGTAATTATGCCTTTGGCAGGTTGTTTGATCAGTGTTTACAGCAGTCTACTTAAAATTTTTTTTATTATCTTGCCTGGTCTCGCTCTGTTTGTATCTGAAATTTATCAGTCTTCATTTCATTGATCAAAAAGAAGCTGGCTCGTGTTCCACACCATTGAAAAGTCTACAAATAAACAGGGCGCTACGAAATTGCCTGTCACTAATATAAAATGTATTCCAACGTTGAACAACAAGTTTGGTCTTATTGGTTATGAAAACCTTCAAAACGTTGACGTTTACACATCCTTAAGAGACGTTAAAAGCTTTCAAAAAAGGAAGCAATTTCAGAAACCTTTTGTAAGAACCCACACGACATCGATATTGCCTTCTAATGCAGGGTTACTGTATTACTTGTAATTTATGCACTTCCGTAGAACGACTGCTGATATGAAGGAACAGTAATTATTCGCCCATCAGTTGGCCAACATTCTTTAAAATGAACTACAACGGACAGATTGCTTAAACATTTCATTTCAAAGCGCAGGTTCTGTTGACGTTTCTGTGCAGAGTTGCTTCGAAGAATTTACTCGGGTTTATTTGAAAAGGAGAAGAAGAAAGAAAGAAAGAAATTTAAATTGCATTTTACTCCGCTGATTGGCTAGTTGCGAGAATCCTCTTTCGAGGACTCGTTTCGAAGCTCTGCTCAGTAATAATGGCTAAAAATGACACAAAAGACGAAGATACGAATGGTGAAGCTCTTGATTTAGACGATTTGTTCGCTGTTTACAAAGTGCTCTACAGAGTAGTCTTCATCTTAAACATCTGTGGTATCGTTGAAAATGTTGCGATTTGTTGGATCTTGGTTCGCAAGAAGAAGTGCTTTAAAAGCTTCTCCAACTTCCATTTGTTGAACCTAGCTATCACTGATATTCTCTTCCGAGTCATCTTCACCTCCTATGCACTTACAGATGAGACGGGTACCGGAGACGAGAAATGCAAAGTTGCAGAATTTGGGATATATACGACTTTAGCTGTTACTTTCTCTCTTCTTGCTGGAATTGCATTTGATCGTTACATCCATATTGTTCATCCCTTTACAGCGAGAAGAATCACATGGAAACACAGCCGTAATTTGGTGGTAGTGTCGTGGATTTACGGAGCAGTCTGTTCGGCGCCATATTTGTACAGTACACGAGGTACTGTGATCAACGAAGAAAGTTTGAGAAAAATGTGGCAATGCCATCAAACACATGGCTTGCCGTTTCAGATTACCGTAACGGTGTTTCTTGGATGTTCATTTTTAATTCCTTTGGTTTTCATGGGATTTGCCTATGGAAATGTTCTACAGGTTTTATGGAAACGCGCTCGAAACAAGGCAATGAACTCGCATGTGGCGAGGTCTAAACTCCGAGCAGTCAAAATGATGGTGTTGGTTGTTCTTACGTATTTTATTACGTGGGGTCCTCACCTTATTTGGGAAACTGTGAGCGCTTTTCTACGGTATGACCACGGATCGATGTTTGAAGAGATCATCAACAATGAAGACGATTTCGGTATTTTTAACAGCGCTGAACTCGAAAAGCCAATGTTTAGAGAAGAGAAGAAAAAACGCACGACGTATTTGTTAATTAGCATGATATTTGAAACGATGACTTTCTTCAGTTCAGTCTTAAATCCTATAATATTTGGTTACTACAATCGGAGCTTCAGAGAGGAGGTGAAAACAATTATTTGCGAAAATAAGTGTGGAGAATGGCGTAAGAAACGTAAACAAAAAGTCTGTACTTATTCAGGTCAAAGACGTGCATTTACTTTGGACTTGAATGAAGCGAAAGAAACAAACTTGAAAACATCACATCTTTAAGTTTGATTTTATGAATGTGTCGTTTTTAACTGACTGTAAGTTTCCAAGAATATCACCGCATTTTGCCGCAGAATATTTCTTCAGCACTTGTTCAGTCCATTTCTTTTGTTTATTACAATGTACGTGACAGGAAGTACAACGTGTTAACAGCTTTTTTAAGCGAACTTATTTGCTACTTTGTGAAATTTAACGCACGACTAAAGTATTTATTTGAAATATTTCCGTTTGCTCGGGAGTGGCGCTTATTAGAACTCATGTATTTTTTTTGTAACAAAACAAAACTACTCTCTTAAGTTTTTATTTTTTTAAAACCGACAACAACGACTCAGTTTAAGACTTGAATATCACTGTATGCTTTTAAGTTGGTTTAAAACGAGCCGTATCGTTTTGCATCCAATAAGCGCCGCTCTTGAGAGCCACGTGATTCAAAGAAGCCCAGTGATGTTGCTGTTGAGTGTTGCATGACAAGCTTAAAGCGAAGATATCGCTGACGTCGCTTGTTGTTGTTAATGTGCCATCCAGAGGGAGGTTCTACTGTAGCACTTTGGACCAATATTGATAATTTTCATATAACATGTATAAATTGAGAAACGTTCAATAACCTTTCAGATTGTTTGTATTAGTATTTATTTAGTTGAACGTACAATCTTATTGGTTGCGGATCGTGTTTCTAAAACTATCGATCGTTGGGTTATTTAATTAAAATACAGGTAACAGCTAAAAGTTTGTCTGTATTTCTATAAACTTGATAGAAACACTCACATAAGTTTGGAATGACGGGCGGTGGAGGAGGGGGAGACTGTAACCCCCCCCCCCCCCCCCCCCACGTTTTGGTGCCGAAAATATCGCTAGCGCAGCTTAAAAATTGGCAAACTATTCAATCTCGTGATCTTTTCACAAATCGTTTTACCAGCATCGCGCTTGGCGAAATAATATGTTGTAAAACGTTTGATGCAGTGAAAACTGCGCTACCCGATATATGTCAAGTTACAAACTGATAAACCGACCATGTGCGAAGCTTTCAACAAAACTCCTGTCACCAAAACACTGTTAGGAGAGGTACACAAACTCTTACGGATGTATTTGATGTTACCAGTAGCATCCGCGACTTCAGAGCTCACATTTTCTGCCCTCAGACGACTCAAGAACTACCTAGGAAGCACCATGAAGCAGGACCGCCTGAACAACTGCCTTCTAATACATTGTCACAAATTGATTACGGACACTCTAGACACTGTAAAGATTGCAAAGAGGTTTACTTGTGCCAACGAACAACACAAAGGGCTATACGCATGGCTGGGGGAATGGGTGAAAGATGAGCCCCCCCCCCCCCCCCCCCTCCCCCGACGTTTCAAAACGCTCCGCCGCCTCAGCTGTTGGTCGTAAATTTTTTTGGTCTCTTAAAGTCTAGAACTCTTAAAAAATTGAAATAGTTTCCTCTTCATTTATGAGGATTTCCCATGTTCCACGGACTGTACTGTAACTTTCAGTGTGTTGATGTGCAGCACTTTGAAGAAAGCTAGTCGAAACTCTCTCATGCGAATTGCGTAAACCCAGGGATTACAAAACGAGCTTGCAAATGACAGTAGGGTGGCCCAAAACCACATATAGCTTATACACAGTCTGTCGCAAGGATTGGAGGTTGAAATGTCCCACAATGAGACTGCAAAACTGGGCATCCACAACAAAACGAACAAGCCGATCACTATGCATAAAGTCCATGCTGCTTTCTTGTTTTTCAAAACTTCTCTGCAGTACTCTACGTTTACCGTGCTGTCGGAAGCAATTCGACCACACTGATGGCGAGCAGCTTTGAAAATGCGAATATAGCAATATAAAATGACAAAGAAAGGAAGAAACATTGTTAAAATAGTTGTAGACATCCACAACGAGGGAAGATCTTCTGCTTGACGGATGGCAAAGCGAAAGGAGGCGTATGTGATAGAGAAAATCCATATTGATGCAACACAGCATACACAGCGTTTCACAGTGACAATTTCGAAGTAGCGAAAGCAATTTGTTACGGCGATATAGCGCTCTATAGATACAGCTGTCAGAGTAAAAGTCGAAGTTACGACTGTTTGAACCCACAACCATTGTTCAGCGACTATCAAAGGATGATAAAAATTATCTTCGGTTACCTTTATGATAAAAAGTGCGGCATTAATTGGATTCATAAGAAGACCCACTAACAAATCAGCCGCAGCCAGAGATGCAATGAAAAAGCTTGATACCTTCTTCAAGGGAGAGTAGTTATAAATTGCTGTCAAAACCAACAGATTGCTCGCCACAGATAAAAACCCAGAACTGGTGTTCAGGAAAGCCAGAATTATGTGAGACGTTTGCTCAAGTGACGCACCAATTGTTCCGCAAAGCGTACAGTTTCCATTGACCATTTTCTGTAAGGCTTTAAAGTGAACGTCTTATGTCGAATCGATCTCTTCTTGCCACAAGCCAGTAATGAACTGCAGCTCGTAATGCTTTGTTTTTAATATAGATTTGTTGATTCTTCCCTTGAGAAGTTTTGTGTCCTCGTAAGAACACTTGCAGTTCTGTTTACTCAAACGCTGATCGAGGTGTAACTTCACTCCATCATTTTTCATTTCTTTTCTACTGGAAATCACTTCCATCCAGCTGTACAAACAGCCGCAATTGAAAAATGTCAATAAAGTCTTCAGCTTTAATAAACCAAAACCATAAAAGGGGAAAACTTCATTTGTTATTGTCCTGTTTGATTACACTTCGGCTCAACGCTGCTGGCAGTTCATGAGAAAATTTATTGGTATCACTGGTGACTGGCGGGTGTTACCCCTCCCGGACCTGATAGAAGCCTTGTAGATGTGCGCGTGCAAATTCCCCGAATAGAGAAGGGAGTATTTTTGATCTAGTTCGAAATAGAGTACAGATTTTTGTCGTGTTGTATCTGGCATAAAAAGTGGGGAAAGACAAATTTTAGAAGGTTTGGCTATGTTTGGTTGTTAGGCTGTGCGCATGCGCGAGGTTCGTAGTGAGTGACACTGAGCTGGCGCACGGAAAGATCGGGTGAAACATTTTAAGGTAATATATTGAAATTTAAACACATGATAATATGCAAATTACAACGAGAAAAATTTAGGAAACAAACAGCTAAGAGTGAAGAGTAGTATTTTACCATTTTACATTTTGAAAACACGGACTTTTCCGTTCTACCTCGACGCCTATTACTGTACAGGTCCAGTCGTGCCTTCAGAAGAGAAATGCTCGGGAGTTGACAATTGGGTTTTCCAAAGAAGGAGGGAAAAGCGTATTACATCGTCGAGCTTTCCGTCTGGTTTTTCTATATTTATCTCGTAATTACCCTAAATGTTTTACTATCCCAATTGCTTTAAAAGTACATATATAAGATTTAGTTTGTTTCTTATACTTAATATGCAGTATATCTGTTTCTTTCTTCAATGAAATCAATTAAGCATGTCCAATTTACTTCTCGAAATTTATTCTGTAACAAATCTTTATAAACTCCTATCTTTAACAACACACTGTGTAATACAGTCAAAGGTAAAATTCCTTCATTTGGTTTGTTTAAGGTCAGCTGCAAAGTGTTGTTTTTCTTTAGCGAAAGTACGTGACAAAGAAGAAAAAGTATCAACAGCAAAATAGCAGGGCCTTAGCCAGACCTTCAGGAGAGGCGGGGCAAGCGTTGCGAACGCTGAAGGTACGAGCCTCTACGTGGGGGGGGGGGGGGGGGGGGGTCGTCTGGAGTACGTTATCCCGGAAATTTTGAACTTTTGCTATTTTTAGCACTTCTTAGTTGGATATTTCTTCAAAAAACTGAATAGTCTCGTCCAAGAGTAAAAGAGTAACAGTTGGCTGTGTTTTGTTTTGATTGTCTTGCTGCGCTTTGTTTGTGTTACGGCAGCTCAATGTTTTCATCCTTTTTCTGTATATCAGCCTATTGAGTGTGTTTTTGAATATGCTATTATATGAACAGGCACAATCACAGTTTCGATCCTCCTTTGTCTTTCCTTTATCTCATCTCATCAGTTGGCGGGAAGGGCTTTTTGAGTTGCTCCTTATGCAGCGTCATGTTTTTCGCAGCATAATAAGCTTAAGCATAGTCGCAAAACAAACAGAGAGGTCAAATTCAAATAAAGAGAAAGCGAAAGCCTAACAGAACTCATAAAGAAACGACCCTTACTAACCAGATCTTATGGCTGTTGCTTCAGATGCCGACAGAAATAACGAGTTAACGGGTTTGGATGTCTGAGGCTGCCTCACCATTCGAACTTCCCACATTTCTGACCCGCATTTGAAGAATTCTTGTTGTCACTCGCTTTTAATCTTGAACAAATTGCCCTTTAGGGTCATTTGAATTTTCCCTAAACATGCTAAATTTGCTCACCTTGTGAGATTTAGGCTTTCAGAACGCAATGGCAAATACTTACAACAACTAACAGCACTTTTTTGATATCGGGATAAAACTAAGGAGAGCTACCGCACGGCACCGGGGAAAGTCACTCTACACTACAGACGACGACTCAGCGACATCCGTCACATTCTTTTAAATTTGCACTTTATTCGCGCTTGCCTTCACTCGACCAGTCAGTTGTTGTTGTTTTTTTTGTTTGTTTCATACTTGGCAAGATTATTTAAAAGCAAAGCAAGCCTGAAACAATTCTTTCGTTAACTACAAATAAATTTCTTATTTTGAGTCTCAAAGTAGCTTATACACAGTATACATATACTGTATACATACCCTTTCAAGTACGCACACATCGTGTTAGTGGTATCAGTCCACGATGAGTCGTAGACTCATCGAATTCTCTCAAGGTATCATGGCACTCTTCGCCTGCTCTGGGTTTTCTTCCCTAATCAACAGGTCCACAATGCCTGCATTTCAGCGACCACTTGGTCGAATTTCTGATATTTTGTCTGAAGATACCCATGGATGGCATTAACTATTTTCGAAAATCATGTTTGAAAGTTCCAAAGTATTTTATTTTTAGAGAAAATTGCAAGAGTTTGAAATGCGGCCTAGGTGCGGTCACGGGCCGATGAAAACCGCGAAAATTTAAATCATAGGACGAAGCCCCATTCACGGTGTGAAATAACTCAATGAACTTGAAACTTTACACAAACCTAGACCAACCATCTCACAAGAAAATTAATACAATGAACATTCCAAACGCGCTGGCTGCTTTCTAAAGCATGAAGCCAGTCGTGTACCTTACTCAAAATGGCCTTGAAACAAATGCTTATTTTCATTAAAATAAAAGTGTCTCTGGTATGTAATTATCTCTAAATTAAATTTCATATCTTGAAAAACGAAGAAAAAAACTTTATTTGTTCCAAGTCTCAAGCTCTGATTCAAACTCTTTCCCACTCAGGGCAGATCGAATATGCGTACAATACTTGCGGCTCAAAATCACGTCACGAATTCACAAACACTTGACATCTGGAGCCCGTGAATGTTTCCAAACATCACATATTAGGCCATAAAAATTAACCAGACTAACTGAAGACAGCTATTCAATGTTTTTCGATCCCAGATTTCTTTCCTATTCTGCTCTAAAATATATATATTTGTTCCGGTCAATTAGCCTACGAAACATGTGCAACAAATCAAACTTTACAGCTCCTTTATCTTCTTAAATAAAGGAGTCGATCAGTAAAA
Organism: Pavona decussata; assembly: GCF_977016875.1. Classification (NCBI taxonomy): domain Eukaryota; kingdom Metazoa; phylum Cnidaria; class Anthozoa; order Scleractinia; family Agariciidae; genus Pavona; species Pavona decussata. Next base: position 2,401,200 of record NW_028145546.1, read on the forward strand.
TGGAGGAAAACGTATGACTTTGTTCCTGCCGTGTTGACTTAATTAATACAAACAACTAAAGACAAGGCTTGAGACTGGGATGGGGCAAAAGTCTCTGGATCTTTATTAACCATGAGAAAACGAGCGAACCAGAAATTAAAACCCCAAACCCGACTAATTGTTATGTTATTGGTAAACAAGCCATTTGCTAGTTTAGTGGTGATGGCTTGCAAAAGAGCTAATTTTTTGGAAGATGATAAAGTGAGATAAACTAAGTAGTAAGCATCGCTTTTCCAATCCCCTTGAGCCTCGGTGGGAGCTCCGCAATTGAAGGCAAAAGTGGCACCCCCTTTTCTGAAACTGCGCAAAGAAAAATGCGAGGGATCCTCCGGGTGTGAAACCAGAACCGTGTGGTGCTAAGAAAACCGTGAAATAAGTCGTGAGCGCGGTTACTGAACACAAAATGGAGTTGGGGATATCTGGAAGTGATATCTTCAAGATCCTAAGCACCAGAGGCTGTGAAAGTAATATCCCTACGACGAAGAAAGAAACTAGTGCTAGAATGGACTTCAGACAAAGTGTACGGAGCCAAATTGGAGATTCTAAGAAATGAGAAAATTGCGACCAGAAAAGCGGAACGCATGCAGACATGAAAAACATTGCGTGCCTGAAATGACTGAAAAATGCGTAATTAATGTCTACAGTGATAGGAAATGTGTGAGAAATACGATCACCCATCACGCGCCTTAATCCTCGCTGTGTAAGAGAACAGTCGTTTATCGGACATGAAAGACAGATCGGCGCCTAAAGCGTTGTTGATGTGCTTCAGAATATTTGTATAATTGAGGAGTGACTGATATGACGCTAATGAGTAAAAAACTAGATAAGCTACGTACTAAACTGATAATGAGCGCAAAAACAGTTAGATAGGCTTGCAAGTGGCTACGCATATTGCGTTTCGTCGATTCTTGAAAGGCAAATCGCTGGACATGATACGCGTAATCAACTAACGTTTGAGAGCGATCGGCAAAAAAAAAGAAAAAGAAAAAATGCATTAAAGAAGGAAAAAACTTAATAAAGTGTCTTGTAGAGAGACCTCTACGAGTTCATGGGTGACCACATAATTGACAACAAATTGTCTAGACTGTCTAGCGGAAAAATCCGAGTTGTAGTGGTTGAGCGAAACAGCAATGGAGTTCTCTCTGCTTGGTACATGATGAACAACTAAAGAAATATGAACAGAAAGGATCAACAGAGTTCGCGTAAACAACACTGCATGTGAACATTTGACGATGACTTGTTGATAATCGCAGCGATGCAGGCGGTGTCATCAGAGTAAAGTTCAACGTTTAGACCTTGAAGCCGTGTAGCCCAAAGTTTGACCGTTACAACAACAGTCAAAAGTTCCAATTCATATCATTGATGTGCAATGTTAAAGCCAAAATGGTAGAAAGAAAGCTGCGCTTGAAGTACTCGCCGAAACAGACCGCGCTAAACACACCATGCGATGACATGGGGGTACATCTTTGGCAGCCAATGCTAACAAACCCAACTCGTCGAATAAAGTATTCATCCTTTGACAAGCAGAGTGAGAATGACTGGGTTTACACGCTCCGTAGAAATCGTCGATATATACGTCCACTAAAATTCCCGCAATGTTAAAAATGTACACAACGCTTTGTGTGTAGTGCGTCGGGAAAGCTAAAGTGGCTGATCGAAGGCCAAGCGGAAAGGCTGAATGAAAATAAAAGTTCCCATCAACTTGGAAACCCAGAAGATGGTAATCGCCGGGATCTACAGGAATCTGGCGATAAGCGCGACTCAGGTCTACGTGGCAACCACTGCCTTTCGTGTTGACAAAGTCCACCAGGCGATCTATCCAGGGTAAACGGAGTCTGAATGGTGAATGAACGGAGTCTGAGACTGCTAGCTCGATTGCAGAATGATAGCTTAGTACAGTAAGGTACAATAGACAAAGACTGATTCACGCGCCAGGTAACAGATATCAAATTGACAGCTGATAATCTACTATCTTAATTAAACCTTTTGACAAGTCAAAACAAACAGTTTTGAGTGGTCCCTTAAGCAGCGACGGCTCAAATCAATGTAAAGGCAGTGTGTACAAAACAACTGTAACTCGATATTTTAAACGTAATAATATAATCCATGCGCGCACCACTAGACAAAGCAACCTTTTACATCCGCCTGCAGTGAGGACTGAGATCGCAAAACGATCTTTTACTACTATGGTTGCACTCTTTTTAACAAACTATCCAACCTAGTTCCCAGCGTCTCTCTTCTTCCCGCCCCCCTGGGGGCGGGAAGAAGAGAGACGCTGGGAACTAGGTTGCAAACTATCTTGATGGTATTTCCTATTTATTTGTTTCTAAATTTTTATTCGTACATAGTTTTCTATCTATTTTATTATAAGTATTAGTTTAATGTATATGTATATTGTAGGTTTAGTCGTGACATTGTTGTGCTCAGGGCTCCCATTGATAACAGACAGCTTTTTGCATCTGAAGGGGCTACCCTGAGCGTTATAAATCAATAAAGGTTCTTCTTCATCTTCTTCTTCTTCTTCTTCTTCTTCTATAACTGCGACGTCGAAATGGTATGCAAATTTGTTACCATACCAGAAACACTTTTATTTTAATGAAAATAAGCATTGGTTTCAAGGCCATTTTGAGTAGCGTACACAAACCTTCATACTTTAGAAAGCAGCCAACGAGTTTGAAATGTTTATTGTATTAATTTTCTTGTGAGATGGTTGGTCTAGGTCTGTGCAAAGTTTCAAGTTCATTGGGTTTTTTCACACCGTGAACGGGGCTTTGTCCTTTGACCTAAATTTTCGCGGTTTTCATTGGCCAGTGACCGCACCTAGGCCGCATTTCAAACTCTAGCAATTTCCTCTTAAAAATGAAACACCTTGGAACCATGATCTTTAAAATATGATTTTCGAAAATAGTTAATCCAAGGGTATCTTCAGACGAAATATCAGAAATTCGACCAAGTGGTCGCTAAAATGCAGTTCTCGATTCTTACAGGCAGCTGCTCTCAAGATGAGCATTAGTCCACACGTATAGCTCTCGGCCGAGAACACCGCGAAGTATAATTATCTGACAAGACATCTCACGTACACCCTTCTCGTGATAAACGTTTATGTTCGTCTGCTTTTTTTCCTCTCTTGTACAAACTTTAAATCCTCTGTACAAAATAAACTACGTTAAAGAGACAAGGACAGTTTGAAAATTTTACGCTAATGTCTTCAGGCTGGTCGTAAAATTTTTTTGAAAAGTTCGCCATCATGCAGATCATCGGCCGCCATTTTGATAGGAATTGTTGTTACGATCCAGGCTCCGCGCGTCGGGCTGAACTACTAAGTCACGTGGTTGAATTTCAACCAATCAGACGTTTTTCGCCAGTGAAGCGAAGGGCAAGCCTGATGGACCACACAGGTGCAAGGAAGTGAAGAAAAAGAGTGAGTGAAGGCATAAAGTCAAAACACGCATGCGTAGTGAAAAGAAATGAGGTCAAGTAATGACCCATATGGATAAGCACTTAGTTTCTAAAGAAGCCGGGCTGCTGGTTTGGTGGGAAGGGGAGACGAATGTTTGCTTTTATCAACAGAGGTGATAAGGTAATTTGGCTACCGTTAGGAAATTCCAATGCTTACGCAATGAGCGTTAGTCTATCGTCATGTCATATACAATCCCACATGGATGCGGAGTCAGAAACGTATAACCATCGATTCGGATCAACCTTTATTTAGCTGACCCAGGAAACTGGGTAGCAGTGGGGACAGGTACCCCAAGCCTTTCAAAGGGGCTGGTATCATGTCCCCAGTTTCCAACACCGGGTCTACGGGCGTTGCATGATCGTAGGACGGTGGAAACACTCTACTTTAACCAAGACGGGAAAGAGGAGCAAAACGTGAGAGGCGTCAAAGAGAGGAAGACTGGAAACAAGATAAAGAAGGTAAACGAGAGAGGTGAAGTAAGTCATTGAGTGGTTGAGTTAAGTACGTCCAGCATCTATCGACCTAACAACAGAACTCGCAGTCAATAATGATAATAATTTCTTCGTCTCAATGTTTAGGAATTGAAGACAGGATGATGAATGAACAAACAAATGTATTGGTAAGTAAATTTTTGTAATTTCTGCTGCACTCTTTATCCACATGGTGAAGAGGTGCTGATAACATCTCATCCTACCGACTCCACACCTGCTCCCTTTGCAGCCAACCAGTATAGCTCGTAGCCCCGATATTGTTCACTCTGTCTCTTTCACCTTCCACTCAACTTGTTTGTGATTTAATACAAAATTTTCATATCCCCTTGTCGAGCAGCAGCTTCAGCTTGCGCAGCTAGTTTACTAGTATGAACCCTCTTGTCTTTCCTACAGCAAAACTCCACATTCCTGTTACCTTCCTTGTACATTTCCCTGATTTCCCTCCGTTAGCTCCTTGTTCTTGCTGCCAGCAGTTTGACTTCTAACTTCCTTCCTCCTTCCTCCAGCTCTTATTTCGGCCACCACATTCTCCCTTTTCCACTCCTGCTTTTAACAGTTCTGCCAGACTGTTTCTAACTTTCCCCACAACAAGATGATGATGTGAGGCTACGTCCTCACCATGCACCGCACTAACACCATCTAGATTCCCATCTCCGACTCATTCCAATTTTGGTTCTGCCCATCAGGAGCCATCCATATCACATTGGGATAATCCCGGTATCAAGACAAAGTCCCTTTCATATCATTTGTTTCACAAAAATCAGACAAAAGCTCGCCAATCATAACCATTTCCACACCAGTGCCATGGATACTCATCACATGACGCTTACTATTATCACTTCCATCTTCAGCATACAATTCTTCTATGAGAATAACGATGTCACATTTAGGGCTTGTCTACATGGAAGGAGAATAGCCCTTGACAGTCACATGATCCTCGGTTTTGTTTACATGCAAGGTAGGGTTACCCTAGGAGGAGGGTAACCTTATCTGCTTGCTAGGGTTACCCTTCTAAGAGGGTCAACGTTTTGTTTGTTTAAGCCATGTAAACGCTCAAGGTAAGGATTACCCTCCTAGAAGGGTCACATTTAGGGCGATCAGATAACTGTTACATTCCCGTCAACTGTAAACATGGCTTTGCACAGTTATAAACCTGAGAACTATGCTGACAAAGCGGCCAATCCAAGCCGGAATGAGGGCAACAGCTTGAATGGAATAAAATATTCTCCTGATGATGTGATTGTCCAATTAATAGGCGAAATTCTTAACCAAAACGAAGGCTCAAGAGACGGAGCTGTACTTGAACAGCCACGTAGTAAATTGAAAGGTAAAAGAAAAGCGGCCAATCGACCAACTTCTTCATCGAAAGAGGGCAACAAAATTTCCATGGACACCCGAAACCATTGAACTGCTCAAGTACATCTAAGAGTACAAGGCGAAGTGTGAATTCAGCGGCGTCGATTTCGAAGCGATTGCTTCAGGTTTCCGTGGCATTGTTGGCAGACATAACCCAAGGGATAATTCTACACATGTAAAAGAGGGCTATCTTATGACCCTTCTACAAGGGTAACCCTTCTAGGAGGGTTAACCTCCTTCCATGTAAACAGACCCTAAGGTATATTGTCCAACACAGCTCACAGCTGTTTGTAGAATGCCTCATTATCGTCTTACTCTGCTACATTGTTTGGGGCATACCATTGTTTTTTACCTTCTCAGTCTGTAAAATATGTTCCCTGCTTGGGCCCCCTGGTGTTACCTGCCGAATATCCTTTTGAAACACAGCTAGAAACAGATGAATATGTTAATTTATCGCCTTTTTTAACAGAGCCGGAAATACATTTGTCCAAGTTGCCGTGCAGAGTATGACCCAGATGTCTTGTCCGAGGTTATTAGTCTCAATGAAATTAACAGTGCTTTGAGGAATATAAATGACCTGGGCCCAATTGGAGCTTATGGTGCAGGCAAGATTGGCGATTTTTTTTTGAAAATTTCCGTTCATTGCAAGAACTGCTACACAAGTTGCATTCACCCAGCAGTAAATGTCACTGTGGAAGCTACACCAGTTTATGATTACCATCATCGTGACAGAATGCCAAATTTTGAAGGTTTGAAGAATATAAAGTTGAAAAGAGTCTTGCCAGCAGATGCGAAGGGGAGTGCGTGTTTTTCATTAATGGCGGTGCTTGAGAACAACAACTACTACGATGGCTGTCCTACCCCTTTAAAGAATTCTAAGTTCATCCCTGACCACATAAATCTTTTGATGATTGCCAAGACAAAGATGCACAATGGTTACTGTTTTATCGGCGTCGACATGGAACGTGGAGACTTGGTAAGGCCCATATTACGAACTGGCACAGATATGTGTCATTGGACGCCAACAGACCCTGAGTTGAAAGTTGGACAAGAATATCAATTTAAACTTCGTTCTCGTTACGTAGAAGGAATCCCCTTCCCGCATAGAAAAAACGATGTTCATGTCCAGTACTTAGAACATTTGCCACCGCCTAATTTAAACTTGTTTGACATTCTTGTTGGACGCAGCCATCGAAGTGTAGAAGACGTGTTTAGAGGTGGAAACATTATCGAAAAAAAATATATTACCGTAAATACAGATTGCCCTTCAGTTGGCATTTATAAGTGTAATGGAGAATGCTTATCATTGGATTGCTCCTATGAAGCGGGGAAGACAAAGATGAGGTGCAACATAAAAGAGAGAGAAGTTACATTTTCCTTTCCATATACTTCACTTGCTGACCCTTGCGACCTAATTAACAACGAGGATGTCTTGCTAATACTGGGATTAGGAAGACCTTTCAAGGGTAGTAATAGGGATTTCTCTCCTATGCGTTGTTACATTTTAGTGTTAGCAATCATCTCCCAGTCCACCCTAACTAACCAGGAGGCAACTGGACAGCAAGCAACTTATAGAACTAAAGGCGATTGATAAAAAACGGAACTGTCGTGAGAGCTTTACTAGTTTAAAGTCTTTTTACGTGGCTTAACACAGTTAAATTAGATTATTCGGTTAAACGCTCGTTGTTTTTTTTAAACATGCTTATTAGTTTAAAATTAATGATAAATGGTAAGATTAGCCTTGCAAAACGGACTTTTAGATATTCCAGCTCAGCTCTTTTAAACCTCTTACCCCGTAGTATTCAAAACGCCGAGTCACTTTCTTCTTTCTAAGCTTCAATTGATGCCTACAATTTTTAAATTTTATAGACACTAGGTTCTTACAAATTATCGCATACTTGTTTATATTTTATACTTTTTAAATTATTGCTTGTATCTTTAAATTTATGTCTTGTATTTTTAAATTATATTCTGTTTTTTTTTTTAATTATTACGATGTCTTGTATTTTTAATTAATATATTTTAAGTCCAGGGCCCCTCTGGAGATCAGCCTCGTTGCTGAATGGGCCACCCTGGCAAAATAAAGTTTACCTTACCTAGATTCACTAGTTTTATAACTCTTGATATAGATTGTCCAATTAGGTGATTTTTTAAACATATGTAATATAATTGTAATATATATTTGTAATAAACGTATTATTTCTAATTTTGAAAAAAACGAATAGCCATTTTGAGGGTGAGTTTGCAAACTGCAATACACCCTGAGATGGTATGGGTGGGCTGTTACCCAGAGGACATCAGTCTATATCCTGTAGCCTGAGGTGTCTTGGGCTCTACACAATTTGTCGTTCCTTCAGACTTCCGACACTTTTGGTAAGAAGTGAGCCGATGCATGGAGAGCAGATCCTTTGGTTTCTTTGATATCGAACTTAGCGCCCCAACCACCACTGGCACAATCTTTGTTTTCCATACGTTGCCAGTTTCTCTTGCATGGCTTCCACACATTCTACATTTTTCTGACACATCTTGTTTTTCAATCCTGGGCCCGGTTGTTCGAAAGCCGATTAACGCTAATCCCCGATTAAAAGTTAACCAAGGTTTTCATTTCGCCGGTTTAAAATGCCTTACAAAGCTAATTTTAACTACAGTAAAAACCCGCGTGTAAGAACCTACTTTTTTAGAGTTTGGCAAAACAGGTTCTTATATTTTGGGGTACTTACTGGCATTTTAGGCTAAGTAGGTTCTTAATTAGGTTCTTAATTTTTACGGAGTAGAAAATACTGTAGTATAATATATGGTTTGTTCTTCATTATAAACTGTTACAGTATTTTATAGAATAAATGCTTATAATCAATTGTAACCGAATTGTTTTATAACAACAGTTCACATTTAACATACATTGTGCATTTTTAGTTTCACTGTGCAATTTTTTGATCTCTAAAGACAACCTTTTTGGTAAAATTTTATAAATAAAATAGTTTAACCCCGAATATACATGTAAGAACCTGTTGGGATTTTTTTCGGCTAAACAGGTTCTTATATTTTGGGGTATTAAAGTAGCAAATTTATGCCAGGAGGTTCTTAATTTTCTAGGTTCTTACACGCGGGTTTTTACTGTAATAGCAAAGAAAAGTCTCAAGTCAAAACTGAAGGACAAAAACTTTTCGCAAAACCTTTATTGTCTAGTAATGGAACTAAATCAAAGTTCTCGTTAACCCAGGATTAGCTTAATCGCGGGCTTTGAACAACTGGGCCCTGGCTTTTATCATGTTTGTTCTTAATGCCTGGTCTTGGTTCGACCTGTTCTGGAGTATCCTTCAGCAGCGGTGGATCCATACACTAAGGATGTCAGTGATATCTTAAGCGAGCTGCAGAGGGATTCCCTTGAAGAAAGACAGAAAAGGAACAGACTAACCTTGCACTAGAAAATCCACAGTGATCAAACAGGATTGATGTTACAATGTACCTAACCACTCTGGGACATAAAAGTCGCCATGTTAATACAAAGGCTTACAACTCCAATTCGCTCATACTGATTATCTCAGATTTTCGTTCTTTCCTAGAACAATAAGGGAATGAAATATTAATGTAGTTAAAGCTCCATCCCATGCAGCCTTTGCTGCCCTTGTTTCAGTATTGTAAATTTTCAGCTGGTTATTTATCATCCTTCATAAATCCTTTGACCGCTGGCAAGAATCATTTTATTGATGGAGGCGAATAAATTTGGTAAATGGTAAATTGAAAAATGAACTGTCCGTGTAGCTCATTTACTGTCCAATTCTCTACTATCTCCCCCTCCTGTCCAACTTCCATCTAGTTGTTATGCGACTACTAAAGAGAGTTACCAAAGAAACTGCGTTCAAACGCTGGCTGCATCGATTATGGGTAGCCTCATTTTACGTCCACATATACCGAGACGTTGTGGCCGACAGCTCGTTCATGGTTGAAACGAAAGTAACATAGAATCGTTCTGAATGGTACGTTTCTATCCAGATCTTAACTGAAGTACGATCGTTACAACTCATCCTGTGCATTAGGGCTTCTTTTGAATTCCTTGGCAAAGAATTGCTACACGTAGACAAGAGATTATTTTTCAGATGTTCCTGGCTGTAAATATGGTTATAGCTAACTTGTTGGACGGTGTAAAAAAGTTGACGGCAATTAGGTTTCTGATCTCAGGCAGCTTTGACTATTTATCCAATTGGTAATGTGTAAAGCATGTCCCTCAGAGTTTCAGCATGTAAAGTCGAGCGAGTAGGAACGAACTTAATTGGTCAGATCCGAAAGGAGCTTATTCTTCACTACATGCATCCGCGTTAGTCATAAGCCCCACTCATTATGGCATAATATGACCATAGTGCTAGTTCCTTTCTTTAGTTTCCTAATAATAATAATAATTTCAATCCTGTTTTCAAAACTTTTCTCGCTTTCCGTCCACAAAGGGAGAGCTCATGGAGCTTTCCATCCCAGTCTTTCTATTTTTATTCCGGAGTATCCGCCCTATCGAGCGCTAGCTGTTTAAGTATCCCGAATCCCGCCACATTGATGTTGCACTCCAAACAAAAGAAACTAGTTCGTTATTCAATTCTGTTTGATTAAATCGCCGTTAAAGTACATAAACAGTAGCCCTTGATCCTCAATATGTCTAGACAATTAATAAAACAAAACTACTTTCGAATAAATTTAGTTAGCTTCTTGTACTTGATACATTCTATATACGTTCTATAACTGCCTTTATACATCAGACAAATCAATTTCGCGTGTTCAAGTGACTTGTCGAAAGATATTCTCTATATGAAACTTATCTTTACCAACACGCTGTGTAATATAGTCAATATAATTATTTAACAATGAACGACAGAGATGTTAAATTACTAGGCTTGGTTTGTCTATTTAGTACCGTTTTTCTTTACGGTTTCTGTGCTTACACATTACAAATAAAATCGACTGAAGTATAACTAGAAAGTACATGATAAAGAAGAAAAAAGCATCCAGAGTAGAAAGTATTCTAAGCTACAGACGACTCGGCGATATCCACCAGCACATTCTTTTCAATTTACACATTATTCTTTGTTCCTGATTGAGTTCAGTTGAGCTTGACCAGCTACTTGTATTTGCTTGCTTCATACTTGGCAAGGTTGCATTAAAGCAAAGAAAGCCAGAAACAATTCCTTCTTTCACTGCAGTGAAATATGCCGGTCATTTCTGAGTCTCGATATAGCTTATGCATATTCTTTCAAATACGTTTATACACTGTTAGTGGCATCAGTGCATGGGTCACACACTGCATTGTTCACATCTCAAAACAGAAAGCGCCCCTTCGCTGCTTTATCCACAGATCACATTTTTTGATGTCTTTCACCTGTTCGTAGAAAACATGAGATGGCAAATCATCAATTTCCTGATCGCCAAGGAGCATTCTTTTGCCACACTGAGGACAAATCACAGACCTTTCGACCACGAACTTTTTAAGACACGCTTCGCAGAACTCGTGTAAACAGTTGAGTATTTTAACACTGTTGCCGTCTTCTCTGTTACAAAGTTTACACGACGGCTGTTTGTCATGCTCTTTCAGTTCCTTGGAGAGGACATAAGAAGAATCGCCCATTTCGTAACAAGAGGAAAGAGACCAGATTGCCGGAGAACTGTAGAAAACTCACTGAGTGTATACTGGCGATGAATCGAGACGGGCGTCATTTATAGGCCAGTATACAGTATTCGGTTTCCGTCTCACTGCGTCACATTATCATGTTTGACGGATAATCGATCTTTTCAAACAGTAAGTAAATATCTGAAATATCTTTTCCTTATAGCGACAATGCTATTTATCCTACTCATTTGTTAAGATAAAACTAAAAAATGAAATAACTCTAATGTAATTGGAACAGTGGACAGATAACAAGAAGAAAATATGACATACGTCACTGATGAATTTTCCCGTAGTGTCCGGAAAAACGTATCCTCCTACGCATTTCGTCACGCAATTTCCAGGCTGGGAAAACCGTTACTGCCACAAAGAATATAACACAATTAATTAAGGGCTTGTCACGCAAATAATTCAGTTCTTCAGCAACTTTGGTGTTACAGATTGGATGAAAAAGCCTAAGAACTAGGTTTTCTGTCAGTTTTCGCAATCACCAAGCCTTTGCGACTTCAAGCAGGCTCAGTGTTTGCCGGCATGGTGCTTGGACAGAGGAAACCCGATGAGATCTTGCTGATGCATTTCCGAGACTGATTTCCCACGAAAGGACGACAGAGGTATGACCACAAGTTGTATGTATAGGGATGACTATGACGTGAGCTGCACACCCCTGCGGTCGACAAAGTGCGGAAATAAAATGTGCGGTCGACAAAGTGCGGAAATTTCTGTAAACAGCTTTTTTTAAATTTTAAATTTAGTTTTCTTCTCATTTCTAATCGTTTTTAGCCTAACTGTATATAGCAAGTCCACATCAGCCTCTGGTTGCGACCTTTTTAACCTGCCTTACCAAATAAAGATATGTATGAAGGGGACACTTTGTGATGTCTATCATACAGTTCATGCATCTCATTAGCGTGCATTTCTGCACACACTGTATCTCAAGGGAGCAGGGGGCCGATATAAAAGGTATATGACACGTCACATGAAGGTGAAATTGACAATGGAAAGCGCTTCCCAAATCTGACTGGTCTTGCACAGTTTAGAGAGAGAAATCAGATCAGAAGCATTCAAGGACTGGATATTTATTTCAGCAAGAGGGAATTAGCTACAAATAATTCACTCCTGTTTTAAAAGTTGCTTTGCACGAAAGAGTCATCAACAATTTATATTTAATTGCCCAAGAATTTGTAGTTCTCAGCTTGCGTCAAAATAAATTAACTACGTTTGACGGAAAACCAAAGACACAGGAATAACGCAAACATGTTGAAGTTGAGGAAATGACGTCGCCACATCAAATATTGCGTCCGCCTCCAAAATTCAATAAAACATGCTGAGCAATAATGATGAAGGTTTGTTAACAGACAGAAACTTCTGGTCAAAAATAGTAAGAGTCACTGACCAAAAAAAAAGATTTACTCACACCATTGCATGTAAAATACTCATTTAACCTCTCGCGTCAGTCTTCTGATAAATTATTTTAACCTCGACTGACACTTTCAGATCTGGGTTGACGATTATATAGTAATACAACCCAGAGGCCTACAGACAAACGTTTTAATTCGAAGTTGTTTGAAAAACACTTGATTCTTTAAAGTACTCAAAGCTGCAAAACTAACTTTACAAGACAAAGTGGACAGCTACTGTCTTCAGACATGTACAGTGATAGTAATTATTATCTAGAGTTTAGTCCTATCCAAAAGTCAAATGGCAAAGGCTGACGGTTCGATTTCTGTACAACGCGATTCACGAAAATAGGCAAAACTGTAAAATTGTTCAAAAGAAATTCTAAGTTTTTCACACTGTGTATTTCTTATAACTCTTCTTTCAGCAGGTCTCCGTATTTGGTCACACGGCTTCCAGCAAAGTCACGATAGTGCCTGACAAGTTCATCTTGGGATAGAAACTTATCCTGTAGAGAGAGAACGAACAGTGAAAAGTTAAACTTGCAATAAGCGTGCACATATCCAATATCAGTGATAAGATTCAAATTAAGGAAGCCTTCTATATTTCAATAAATGAGACTGACAGGTGCCAATCAAGCTTTTCATTACCTTGTTATCATCGCCGAGTTTCATGAGATGATTTGCTTCAGACTGGATAGGGTCGTTATCCATCCCGGGAAGGATCCAATGCTGGATCTCTTCCTAAAGGAGCGCACATAACAATATTAATAAGGTTCCTTTCACCGAGCCCTATCTCAAAATGACCTCCGACTAACGTACCATAACTAGTCATGTTTTTGTTTTGATTTGCCAACAAAAAAGAAAAAAAAAAAGGAAAAGAAAAAAGACGGGGTTGGTGGTAGTAACAATCCATGTTAACTATGGGGGTGGGGGAGAGGAGGATTTGACAGAACATCCTGTTGCTATGCGTTTAATCCGCGTTGTCAATTGAGTGTCAAACGTATTTCGCATTCGTTTGGTTTTGCTTTACTCCGCTCCGTGATGAGTTAAAAAAAAAAAGAAAAACGAAAACAAAAACAAACTCCGACACAGTCTTCTAGTAGTTATCATTACGGTTTTCAGCGGTTTAACTTATAAACAAAGCAACTGGATCATTATCCATTGTATTGTCTCTTTCACCTCGCTGGCATGTTATTTTAAGAGCAAACCCAATTGTGTTTGTTTTAGTTTACTTTGCTGTTTGCGTCTGCTGTGATTGGTTAAAGTAATGACTTTGGTTTTGGTTTTACGACAAGCAACAGAAGACCAGTTTATTTCGTAATTGTTCCCAGGCATGTCCCCGCATTCATCTTTCAGATATAGATATCTCTGTAATTTTTTGTGACGAAATAAAATATATAAAATTTCCGTTATCTCTCAGATAGCTTCTTTATCCCTGATCCCTCCCCGGGTGACAAAAACAAAATCTATAACAAAGTGATTACGAAGCGACGTACCAGGTTAAGGTACCCGTCGTGGTTTAAGTCCAGCTCTTTGTTAAAGCTTCTTGACAAGCCTTGTTTGGTTTGTGGATCCGCTGACTTGCCTGTTTTATCACCTGTTGTGGTGAGACGAAACGGTCAAATACAAGCATGATGTGCTCTAGTTTAAAAACAACTATAACAATACTGCTAATGCGACAAAGAACGAGAAAAAGAAACTGGCGCGCAAAACAGAGTTTAAGAGAATTTAGAAGTTTATGTAGACGCAAACCACTGGCGAAGGTTCACATGTTCCACATATACTTCCGAATTCTCCCAAACTCCCTTGAGGAAGGGTTATGTAAGAAAAGGGCGCCAATTTCTTTTCCACCATCACAATGATATGAAGAGAGAAATGAGACATTATTAAGCTCATTTAATGCAAACAGCTTCATCTCAACATACCGAGGTATTCCTGAAGAGACACTTTTCCATCCTTATTCGTATCAAACACATCCAGGTTTTCCTGTTACATCAAAACAGTACACGTTATCAATATAAACAAAAGTTTAATGAGTGCGATAAAACCATGAAATACTTGGCAATATTACGATGTAAGATAAGATAGTTTAACTTTTGAGAAAAAGGTACATTGCGCTGCTTTTCTGTTGAAATTTGGGGTGTAATGCAATTACAGAATCAAATAGCTGATCCCGTCTCTAAACTGCTGGAAATACTGTCTAATTTGAAAGTTTTTTCATGAACTAATATTTCGGTATCAGACGAAACAGAATATAATTATCGTTTATTTCAGCTTTTAAATTTCCTGCGCGCGTCCATTTTCGATTTTATGACGTCATATGGTTTCCATATGACGTCATGTGGTTTTTTTTGGCAGAAGCGCCAACCATGACGTCATAAAATAAAAAAAATGGTGGCGTTGGAAATTTAAATGTTCGTTATGGTTCTTTCCACTTTGTAAGAGATGATTAGAATTCAGTCTTTATTTCCAACAATTTATTGTCAATCTGTTGCAACAGTCGAGGTTCCTTAAAGACGTGATCATTACCTGGACAAGGTATGAGGTCATTCGTTTTGACTCCTCTGGGTGTAGGAAGAGAGTGAGCTCCTCACGTGATAGTTGGCCATCGCTGTCAGTGTCAGCAAAATCAAACTTCCTTTTCTCACGTGATTGAATTTCCCTCAATTCTCTGAGGGTCTGTTGGGACAAACCTGTAATGGGGGTACAATCACTGATGTTAAATAAACGTAATTAATTGAATTAATAAAATTTGTAAGGCAAAAAAGTCTTGTTTATAGGGTGAAACTACCTTTGATTTAAATAATGTAGTTCTCATTTTTGAGTCCGTAGATTACATAAGACACGAACAGCTAAATGGAAACTATTATATTAGAAGTTCTTTCCTGTGATACTGTTTAGTGTGCTTCATGATGTGGTTCAAATTATTGATTCTGTGGACAGGTGAAATCCTTAAATGTGATCATTTGAAAGCTACTGAGCAGAACGTTCCTGTAGTACTATCAACGCGCCCCCAGATACCTGGGTAGTGGTGTAGTGAGATTTCATAAGTTCTATTAACGACAAAACAAAAACTAAGAATTTACATAAGATAACAAACTTATGACCGCAATGATTAACGTCATGCTCATCTAGTTACAACGACAGCATTACTCAATAACAGATAACAAATAACAGTAAAACAATTAATAGTTTCAATACTAAATCCTTACTATGCTACAGAGGAAGTCATTACTATTACTAGCATCACTATTTCCTAACCTTCCTCAATGGACGGGTGAAATTCCACTTGTTTGAACTCTTCCCATGATACCTTGCCGTCCTTGTTGGTGTCCATGTCTCTCATTTTGATGTCAGCTCCACGTAGCACGTGTTTTCTCATGTGTTGCTCAATCCACTCATAAAGTTCGTCTATGGACACTTTCTTGTCTTTGTTGACGTCTATTTTAGGATACAGCTCCCTGTTTAGGGAAAAAGATAGATTAATGTGAAGCCTAAGACAGCTATAAAGATAACAATGAACATTAATCTAAACATCGGTGATAAAAAAAGCAATGCATGAAATTCCAAAGCCACTTGCCTTAACTTTTGTTTAACTTCATCAGTAGGCAATTTCTCCCATTTCTGTGCTTCTTGTGGCCCGAGGAAAGCTTCATGGTCATATTCTGGGTTATGTATATCGTCTTCGTAATGCTTCATTCTCGACAAATCGTCGTCATGGAACTCGGGATATTTCAGACGGCTTGCGCGTACTTTTAAAATACAAGCACATAACGTTACTATACAAAGGACATTCAATACTCGAGACATCTTGGATTCAACCGGAGGCAAGCGTCACTGGGAAAGACAAGGCAGGACGAATGACTGACAAGTTTATGTCGAGTCACTGCGATTTCTGGACTGGAATTTATACAGTACACGGTTTTCTATCGTGTTAAGCCACGTTGCTTTGAATATTGGCTAATGTTCACTCTAGCGTGTATTTGCCACGTTGTCTATCATTATAAACCCCCACTTGGCACGGAATAATATTTCTGCAGTGAACTAAATATCTCCGTGACGAAAGTACAAACTCATCAAAACTTTTGGCAATTTATCGATCCTGTCATCGTTAAAAGACTCCGTACAAAGATTCACAGACGCACTCGTGAACTGCAAGGCGGTTCCTTACCAGCAATTCTGGGGTGGTTTCATCGGCGGCACAAGATCACGTTCGAGAAAAAGTGACTTATTCCAATTTCAAAAAAAATTTCCTTTTATTAGCTCAGCCTTGCTTTTTCGTGGCGTCTTGCGTGTTCAGTTTTTCACAAACCGTAACTGTAAATCGAAACCAAACAATCGTTCCAATATCACACTATACGCTTGCACGGTAAGTTACTCAGTGAAGCGTTACGTTTTAAAACTATATTTAAACAGAAGTAATATTTGATTGTGTGTGTTTAGCATCAGGGGGTTTAAATGTGACCGCAAGGGTCATTAAGTACTTATAGCAATATGTAAAGCTTTAATTTAAATCCAGCACCATCTAAGTGATCTGACAGGAGTGTAACATGAAGACAGTAATACCGCGAATTGGCGCGTAAATCAGTGTAAAACAGTAAGGATTTCTCAAAGGACAAAACGAAAGTGCTGTTTTGTAAAAAAACACATCATCCTCAAAGGCATTCCACTAAAATCAAAGTTCCATTGCCGGTTTTAAAAACAAGCTGAATACAAAACGTGTGTTCAACTGCAACGGACATATGGAGAAAAAAGTCGTCGGCAAAAAATATAATAATTTAGAGAGGCATGTAAGCACCTCAAACTCTCGTTTCCATGTTAATAATGAAACATTCGGCCTGACGTGGTTTGACCTTTATGGATTAAGTAAAAGTGCCACTCTTACCCGCTGGGCATGCGGTCTAACGTCATCGGAGAGCAGACTGATCATGAATGAAAACGAGTATCGGGTGCATCAGTCAAGTATTGGATGTTCAAAGAGCGGAGAACTTTAGCCAGTGAATAAGTCGATATTCAGGAAACAAGATGGGCAGACGAACAACATAAAATACTTTCAGTTTCCTTTTTAAAAAAATCAAAAAAATTCCACAAACTAAAGCCAGGAAAAATGTTCTAGTTTATTTTATACGTTGCAGACTAAAATAACATGGAATAAAGTAAGTTTTAATTGTAAAGAAAAGATCTGTGTAGTGTCCATTGTCACAGTTCATCTTTGGTTGCTTTCTTGCTGGTTTGTTGTTTTTCAGAGTTTTTAACTTTGAACAGGCTCACGTGATTCATTACTTCCTCTTCATTTAACAAGCCATCCTGCGAAATGAAAGAAACATTATCTCGTTAAAAAATAATTTATTCAGGCAATATTAAGTCTGCTAACTTTAGAGACGGTTGAGTCGTTAGTCTGTTTATTTATTTATTGCACATTCACTCAGCATTGGTTGAAGATTCGAGCCAGGTGGTGCATTTCTCAGAAATCCAGGAGGCATTTCTGGACCGAAAAACTCATGATTTTATGCGCACGATGTAAAGAACAATACCTCTCGGACCCGAGAAGACCACGGAAGTTTTAGACCATACGCCCTGCCTTCGTGTCGTTCCTCTTACCCCACAGCCTCTCGGGGACAAGCGAGGCCTGCTAAGCGGGCCTAATAAAATGCTGGGGGAAACCCTGGGGGTGGACCAGCATACCATCTGGGAGAGGGGTTGCTCTTCACGAATAGCAAACATATAGAGACTGCCAAATTTCACCTTAATACCTCAAGTATAATATAGATATCAACTTGTATCTCACAGCAAACCATACTCAAGAACCTGTTGCTCTGTTTTTATAAGCTCCTACCTTGTTATCATCGGCCTTCTCAACAAGCATCTTTGCTTGACTTTTGGCCTGAGAAGCGGTGTTCATTGACTCCAGCCACTGTTTTATCTCGTCCTGTATTTGCGAATAGAACATAAAAGTTCTGTCAAGTTCACAGAGCAACGACCAATAATGCTCACACTTCATTTTACATTCAGAATATTTTAAGGTAGTTTAATTAGTTTAGGCTTATTGCTTTGTACTCTAAACATAAGTAACTTCAATTCTACTCATCCTGTATTCGTTTGACAAGGAGCTTCAGACAATTTTAGAACCAGTAATATGGCAGAAATGTTATGCTCCTCAGTCTAGTATATTCCGACAAAAATAGGGCGTCATGGTTCAAATGTGGCAGTATAAATAACTTCGTATTAAATGTGAAGATTAACTCACTCTGCTAATTTTTCCATCCTGATCTTTATCTTGTTGAGCGAAAAACCTTTTGTAAACTTTTTGATTCGCTTTGCCCTTCTTTACCATCTTATCTATAAAGAACAAAAACAATTTTTCGTTGTATAACCTCAATGAAAATAACTTATCTCATTTATACTCTTGAATGGAGTTTCTCTTTCACACGATCGTTATTTGGCGCGTTTTCCCGGTCTTGGTACCAGTTGTACGTTTTCTTCTTTTAGTTTTCCGTGGAAGCGGTTGCGCCTTTCCCTACGCTTGGCACCGGTTGCATGTTTTCCTGCGCTTGGCACCAGTTGCATGTTTTCCCGCGCTTAGCACCGATTGCAAGGTTTCCCACGCTTGGTAACGATTGCAGGTTTTCTCGCGCTTGTTACCAGTTGCATGTTTTCCCGCGCTTAGTACCAATTGCAAGGTTTCCCACGCTTGGTAACGATTGCAGGTTTTCCCGCGCTTGGTACCGATTGCAAGGTTTCCCGCGCTTGGCACCAGTTGCATGTTTTCCCGCGCTTGGCACCGATTGCAAGGTTTCCCGCGCTTGGCATCTGTTGCAAGTTTCTTGCGTCCTTGACTGGTCTATTGATAATTTGCATCGATTACTTGATTGCGTAATTAGCATTCATTTATACGTTTTTCCCTGTTTGTCTTCACTTCAAGTTTTGGACTGTTCTGCCCATCTATACATCTTCCGTTTAGCTACATTAACATGTTTCTGTACCTACTTTTATACTCATCCAATGATATAAATCCATCTTTGTCGCTATCACCCATCTCCAAATATTCCTATTAAAACAAATTATAATAACATAAGATTAAGAATCGATAAACATCATATCTTTTTCTTCAGTAAAACTCGCAAGCAAGCACGCTCTCTTAGCGGATCATGTATTCGCACCAGAATCTTGGGCGGACCTGCAATTTGCCAGCCGCGAGTGAGGCGAGTTTACGGATAAATCGAGGCCTCGTCGACACAACGTCGTTCCCAGAGCCTCTCTTAAGAAAGAATCGGGGAACGAAGCGACCGCTGCTACTCACGTGAATGAGCATGCTCAGTGCCGTCTGGATACAATAAACTCATTCGATGTCGAATGAATTCTTGGGATACTCTACTGCAGGAAATTTTCGCGATACTCAACACCCTTGTAAAATTACTCATTGGCAAAAAATTTCCATAATAAGCTAACTTAAGTTGAGGAAAAAATGACGCTAGATGTCTTGTTGTGACGTCACAAGAACCCTGAAGATGATTGAGGAATGGCAGACAGAAACATTCCACGGCGATTGCGTGTTCGGATTGATTGAATCATGCATGGAACTTCTGAGGCACTAACCTGATCTGGGTAGTGCCTCTCCCTTTGCAGTAGCTGGGTGGTGCAATTTAATGGTAGGAAAACGAAAAATAAACACTACTGACCAATCTCGTTCCCAGGGCTCTTTCGTTGTAAATTGGCAAGGCCTGGGAACGAGGTTGACTACTGACAGTTGGGAAAATTAAAAGAAAGGGAACAAACTCGTACATCAACAACAACATCAAACATGTGTGGCTTTTCCTCCGGGTGGAACATGGAAACCATTTCGTCTTGCGTCAGTCCACCATCTTCATCTGCATCTGCGAGATTAAATCTTCTTTTCTTTTGTTCTTCAGTGACGGCTGTGAAAAGAGGACAAGCGGCACTTAGCACGAACAAGCTTAAGACGCAGTAAAAAGGGCGATGTTGTCCTCATCTTAGAAGGGGACAAAATCAAAATCGCATCAGGCCCCTACTTTGAAGCGAGAATATTTAATTTTCCATCTGTGTGAAGGTGGTGACCTGCGCGATTTTCATCAGACGCTAGCGACGCAATATTTTTTGCGTCGCCAAGAAGACTGGCTAGACGGAGGTGTGGGGGAAGGGAGGGAGGAAGCGGCAACACGTTCTTAGCACTGGTGGCCATATTGGATTTCAACGACCAAAAGACACTGGGGGCGAGTTTGTTGATTACCTCCAATGTCCTCTTTACTCCGTCGATATTCTTCCCATGATATCTTGCCGTCTTCATCCTTGTCCAGCTTCTTCAATCGAACTTCAGCCTCGTCTTTGTAAGCAGACGACAATGCTTCTTGGGTCCAGACTGTGAGCTCCTCAACTGACGATTTGCCGTCCTTGTCTTTATCTGTGAGTGGAACAATTTTCCTGTAACACGTAACAAGTAAGAACAACTTTTAAATTTGAGGCCAACTGGAATGGTAGAGCTTCGCTTGTAAAGGCTTAAAGGAAATAGTAAAACTAAGAGCTTAAGTTTTCTTGAAGACAGCACAACCGAAAAATTGTACACAAAAGTAAAATAGGACTGAGCGATTCAACACCGTATAAACAAACAAATAAACAATTAAATACTGATATATAGACATCTCTTTCACGACATTGATTTTGTAAATTTCCTTACAATTTAAAGGCATTGGTACATGGAAACTAAAGAATATATACGAAGTTATTTTCATAATTACTTACCGAAGTCTCTCCTTTAAGATTTCTTCTACTGTCTTGTTAGAAGCTGGTTTTTTTGCGGTTTTCTGTTTGGGTAGAGCTGGTGAATTGGCGGCAAAAGGACAACCCGCATGAACTTGTAAGATACAAACACAGAGCAAGGCAATACAAACTATGCCAAAATCACGTAACATTTTCGACTGCAAGCTCAAGCAAGTTCGTCTTAGCTGCAAAGAGAGCGTATAGCACTGACGAATGACAATTTACAAGTCAATAAGCCAGGCGAACTTGTGCGAACGATCGTAATTTAAAAAGACGCGATACTCGTTCTTGTTTAGCCACGTTGCTTAAAGTATCGGCTGAAGTGCATTCTACCGCGGCAATATATGCAATGTCGTCAAACGTTGATTTACAATAAAACGATGACCGTGACCACAATATAAAGCCGGCCTTTACTTACGTCAAATGCTTCGCTTGAGTCACGTATTTGCAAACTTGACCACGCATTCCGCAAGAAGTGTTCCTGTACAAAACTTAAAATTAAACTGAAGAGTCTTCCCCTAACTATAGTTAACAGAAATATGATATATGAAGTATATTTTACTCAGCATATTGCATGCTATAACATAAACGTATATTGTAAATACGATAATCGCTTAATCAGTAGAGAACCCACCCGGTGATCCATTCCAATATAACATTGTATGAAAACAATACATTAACCAGCCTACCGTTTCAACAGGAAAATTACTTGAATATTTGATTATGCGTATAACATCAAACAAGCTAAATCTGACAACAAGGGTCGTTAAGTGCTTCTAAAATTGCCGGCAAATTTGTTGACGATGATAGCTCATTAAGAACCCTTGATTTGGTATCTTGGGTGAATATTTAATTTCACTCCATGGGTATTTCAATAGCTTTTGGGTTTTACAACCAAGCTGGTCAGTGAATCGTGACGGCACGAAAAAGAGCTCATGAAAAAACAAACAAACAAACAAGCGAACGAATATCATTTAATATTTGTTATGTAAGTTTTCGAAAGTTTCGTTCAAGTTATCACTGAATAACTTTGACCAACTATCTCGTAGCAAGAGTCAACGAGAGTCTACGAACTCTCCGGCCAGCAGATGTAGCGGAAAAACACAACAAAAACATGCGTGAACTCCGAAAGTCATTTTCTTAGCAACTTCTGGCTAAAATAGCCTGCCTTCGATGGCAAAACCAGTCTTCCCAGTCAACGTGTTACGATTCTTCCACTGAAATGTGTACACGCAAACCTTCTTGTTGGCGAATTGCCTGTTTGGCTTATTTCAGACATTCCACCCCAGCTTGTCGCAGAATACTCTTCCGCCAACGCCAAGGTATTCCGTCATATTTGTTAATTATTTGTAGGTGATGTGTGGGCGGATACACAAAGCGATCTTGTTGTTTCATAACAAGCCGAAGCCGAGAAAAAAGTTTTCAAAATACTTTACAGTTCGTCCTTGATCGTCTGCCCAGACTGATAGCCTTTACTTCCAGCTGTGAAAAGTTCCATGTGGTTTAACATTTCCACTTCGCTTAAAACACCATCCTGTGTATACAAAGAAAAGAAACAATGTTTCACATTAAACTAACCTACTAAAGTACCGCGATGCCATATCTTGACATGAAACTAACTCAATGGACCAATCGTATTTCGCAGCAAAACATACAACCCGTGCACTGAAAGCGCGGGAAAAATGTGCAACCGGTGCAAAGCGCGGGAGAAAATTGTGCAACCCGTGCAAAGCGCGGGAAAACATGCAACCCAAGGAAAATCCTGCCTTTGCCAAAGAGGAAAAACATGCAACTGATGCCAAGCGCGGGAAAAAGGACGTAAGACAAGCCTTGGCTTTGTTAGAAAAGAGCAGCGTTTTATTCTCTCATTTTTCAAAGCGGAATAGATCAAACGAACTTATTACACTTCTGGGATGACGCTAAATTAAAGTAAACAATTATTACAATTTACCGGCTTTAATCGCGTTTGAAGCCTTTTCGAATTTACTTTACTTTAGCGTGTTAATGATACCTACTTTGTCGTCGTCCGCCATGTTAACAAGCCGCTGTGCTTGATTCTTTGCCTGAGAAGACGTGTTAATTACCGACAACCATACCTTCATTTCCTCCTAAAGGGAAAAAGAAAAAAAATAACTTGGTTTAACCAGCAAAAAGACTAACGACGTCCAGGCTGGATGTTTAAAACAGCTGATTAATGCTAATCTGGAATTAAAAGATCGAATGAAAGCTGCGTGTGGCAGTGCGTGTCTCATAACACTATACCTTGAAAGTAATGACATTTTACTGATGTATCTACTTGTGCTTTAAATTATGCTAACTTTGTTAAGTCTGCCATCTTGGTCTTGATCCAGCTTTCTGAAAGATTCGTCAGCGGTCCGACGGTTCGTGTTGCCCGAATCCACTGTCTTCACTACAAGAAAAAGTCCACAATTACTGCGATCTAAGAGAGTGTGTACTATTCTCTAGAAAGAGGAACTGTCAAATCGCTCTTATCCTACATTGTTCTACGTAAACCACGCTACAAAATTCAATAAAATTTCCCTCACCTTTGTACTCATCAAAAGACAGATGACCATCTTTGTCGCTATCCACGAACTCCATGAATTCCTACAATAAATTATAGGAGAGTTTAATCCGTTGTTAAGGACAACGTCTGACCCAAAAAAAAGTGTCCGTACGAGGGAACCCCGCTGTACACGGACACCCACTTACTGTGGACCCATCATTGACCCACGGCCCATGATTTTCCCTAAAAAACGGACTCTGTTTATACAGAGGCGCTGTTAGTGGGAAAGAAAAGTTGCGTGACAGCTGCGGAGAAGCCTGTAGTATGTTTTCTAAGGGGATGAGATCTAAGAAATACAGCAGGCCCCAGTTGTTCAAAGAGTGGATAACTTTATACCGCTGGATAGCGATTTATACACCCGATAGAGTTTTCCGCTCTTTGAACAACCGGGACCAGAAGGATATTTCAACAAGAAAAAACAGAAATCGTACCTCAACTATCACTGCAAACATGTGCGGACTTTCCTCAGGGTGGAACATAGAAATCACCTCGTCACGTGACAGCCCGCCATCTTTGTCGACGTCCGCTTGGTCGAATCTTCTTTTTTCACGTCCTCTTTGTTGCTCTGTATAACCTGTGAAATAACAATGAAACAATATCAACTATCACAAACTCACAAAGAATCGGTGGTTAATGTTGAACGATAAATAAGTCAAAGATCTCTCACCCTTACAGGTTCAATCAAATTCATGTGAAGATTTTCAAGTGTGATTTCAAATGCACCGTAAAAATAGAGGACATATAGGTCCTCAGTTCCGATAAAAGATCCCCTCCAATATCAGCCTATGGTACTGTTACGGTTGGCTTTTTTAGGGTGTTTTATTAGTATTGCAAGCTGTTTTTATTGTTAAGCCTAACATAATTTGAAACGTCAAGTTCCCTCCAATCATGATGATAAACTCTCCACAAAACAAGCCCCGTTAGAAAATGACCTCCTTAAAACGTCCTTTGAACTAATCCCAGGTTATATACGGAATTTTAAGATATTTTCATAAGGCCAGTTGACTATGACAGCCTGTTCCCGAACCCTGTTACGACCTATGACTCATACATTAGGTGACAACTTTCACTGCGAAAAAATAAATGCTGTCCAAGATATTAAAAAAAAGAAACTTTAAAATACACATGTTAAAAAAGAGCTTCAAAAAGTGCTCAATACTCCGTCTGTGTGCACCACTAGCGCCAAAACAATTACATTTTGAATCAAGTCCTTTTATTTGTTATTAAAAGGCATGCGACAGGACACGAGCCTGTGGTTTTACCTGCTCTGTTTTCAGCGTTTTTCGTATACTCTTCCCACGTGAGCTGGCCGTCTTTATTCGTGTCCAGTCCCTCCAACCGTGTGTCGGCCTCTTGTTTGTAAAAAGCCTTCATGCTCCTATCAGTTCGGGAGGTAAGTTCTTGGACAGATATTACGCCATCACCGTTAGTGTCTATAAGAGGAATAACTGACCTGTAAGAAACATGAAAACCACCGCAATCAACAACTATTAGCAGAGTGTAAAAATAGTGTCAACACATATGACACACGCCTCATGACTCTTTGCAGAGCATTATGAGAACGAGACCTCGCAGCCCCTTTCCACACTACCCAACCCTTGGACATATACAAATGCAATAGTCCTAGTTACTTGCTCAGGCTGCTTGAGCTGGAATAGCCTGCGAAGGCAGACGTATTTCCGGCTGTTGCTTCTCTCTTCCGGCGGAGAAAAGCGACTGCCAGAAATACGTCTGCGTTCGCAGGCTAGAGCTGGAATTGCGACTTAACATTTTTTGATCTCAAACAAAATTACAGAAATTACAGAAATCTCACCCGATCCTCGTTCCTATCTGAAGGCTAAAGTGTCACGCGTCACAACGTGATCTGCGCGGGAATTTTCGTGGCGTGTTTTTATGGTCACACAACGCTTATAATCAAAAGGCGGCCGGAAATGTGCTTTCTGGAATACTTGCGTATTAGCGAAGGAAATTTCCCAGAGAATGGTCATTTAATGAAGCTAGTTGGCCGTGAGAACCACTAAATGTTTGTCTACGGTACGACGAAAAACATTTAATCTCGTCATCAAGTGAAACCGACATTCTAAACTGTCGGATAATTTTATGATAACTTCCCTTTGTGATACACAAAAATTACAAGCAGCAGGCCTCTGGGATGAGCCTACTTATCTTTCTATTACTTTGACCTTGCTCTGTTTTAAAGAGGCAACGCTTTCACTCACCTTAGCCTGTTCCTTTCTTTGTCTTTGTCAGATTGAGCCGTCTGTTCTTTGGAATCAAAGTCTGGAATATTGTCGTTACCTCGAAGACTGGCTGAAATTCCCCGCCATGGATACAAGATACAAGTGCAAAGAATTAAGGAAGATAATATCATTCTACTGAAAAGGATTTAGCCCTTAAATTGCTGAAGATATTGGGCAAAGAAACCCAAGAAGCACAGTGAAAAGACAAACAACGAGATCTGTGTTTGAATGTTGCGTGACACAGACACCTTCAGCTTAGCTTCCGGTTTTAGAAACGGAAATTGGTACTTTCATTCATTTTCATTCATTTTTTATTTGCCCCAATCTTTATACAATCAATAGGTTTTCTGCATTTTACATATATATTGTTGGCAGGAGATCCCAGCAAGTTTTTGCAAACTTTTCTTTAGGGGATGCGAGTTTTGTGAACTTTTGTTGAACTCAAGTTGTGGAGACAAGCGTCGATTTTAGCGCGATTTATCGCTGTGATATCTCAAGGGCTTCTTAAACACGTTTGAAACTTGGGGTAAACTGGCAAGAACTCTCAGAAAACGTACAGCGATATCATGCCGAAATTGCACAGAAATTGAACTTGGTTTACACGTATGGTTTGAAGTTTTGAAGCCTTGCGCGACAAAAAAAGAGATGAAGTGCAACAAAAGTCGTGCCTTTAGATGGGATGGGGTTCTCTCACAGGGTGGAATTCCTTCTAAACGGCGATTTAGACGGTACGATTTTGCCTACGATTTGTCACATGCGACACGCTTACGCCATGCCTACAACACGAATCGCGTCGTGTAAATCAACCTACAACATCCTTACGCCAGACGCACACAACACAAAAAATGTCGCAGGATTTTAATAAAATCCTACGACAATCGTAGGTAAAGGCAATGTTGAGTGGCGAGAATTGTGTACGATTTTTACATGACGCAAGCAGCGCGCGCTCTAGAAATCGCATGCCACAGTCGTAAGACTCACCTTTTGTCCGTTTCCGAAAAAAGAAATCGCGGCTTACACTTTTTCAACTAGTACAGAGGACCGACTGCTCAGACAATAATTGCTCGGACGGGGCGAATATTGGGATCTTACACATGCCCCGCGCAATAATTCACTTCCAAACTAAAAGGCATAAGACTGAAGAGAAACACATCACATGTAACAACACATCCAGTGTTAGTGAAATGCTTCACGAACTGCAGTGGGATACCCTCGAAGAAAGAAGAAAAAGAAATAGATTGTCCAAGCCAGCGGAACATACAGGGGGTACTCCGAACATGCATCCAACTTCTCCTTGCAGTATCCTTGTCAGTTCCTCAAGCATATGTGGGTACTAGGGACTTAGCCCACCCCCCATAAGAATAATTTTTTTAAGTCACATGATGCGTCACGGACCGCGAGGTAGACAAATAAAGTTACAGAGTTGAGCAAGCGAATTTATGTCTGTTTTTCGTTTGTGTACCAAGAAGCCAAGTTAACACATACAAGCCATGAGGGTAAAGGGAATGTTCGGCAAACTGATAAAATGTTTTGATATCTAAAGAATTAGAACCATAACAAATAAATGAGGAGAGTAAGCATCGCTAAATGGGTAAGTATATAGACTTCGATACCACTGCAATCTTGCTCAAAGCTGGATTAAACAGGATCGTGATGATGAAGTAGCTTCATCTGCCGTTTTTTCTTGTTAAAGTCCCCTTTACAGAAAAACAAACTTGCAGATTCTTTTTGGAAGACAGTCTGGACTCGTTAGGTATCAATCAAAGCTACAGAACTGAGAAAAACAACTTGGATTTTTATTTTACCTGACTCATTTCAGACCAGCGAAACCACCGGCCCGCATTACAAGTGAATTAATGACACCTCATCTTCACAATTCCTAGCGAGCTCAATGAACCGCGATATGTGAGCACTTTACTCGATTAACGTGATCTTGAGTTTACAAAACCAAGACATCATCTCATCCTCTCTTGAAAAAATTATGAGTAAGAACTGATAAAAATACATATTTCACAAATCACAGGAAAAGTTTGGAAATACATTCTTACTGTGAATCACAAGACAAACATCAGTTGTTCTGTTTGCTCAAAGATAGTCGAGCGAGCAACGAGGAAACTTGAGTTGTTGTGAGGAAAGCGATTTTCGCATGCGCATGTACCCTTACCTTGGTGTTCAAGAGAGTAGAGAGGGACAGATCATAGACTAGTAAATCACTATACATTTCCCTGTTCCAGGTGTTAAGATGATGGGGAACAGAGCAACAGTTGTGCACCAGGAAGTGGCGAGGCGGCGGACATTGTCTGTTCGCTTGCTCCCCACAATCATGACACCTAAAAAGGACTGCATAAAACTTTGCGAACACTTTAAAACGCTTTAAAAACTAATCACTTTATATTTAAAAAATTCAAATATTATATTACTCTATCGATAACTAATATCTCCTTTAAATCTATCTTAAACTGTAACAGTAACGAGTAAAACCTACATAAAACAATGTCAATGAACATCCTAAAAACATAACTTGGAGGATAAACTTTCTAAACGTGGTCTATCTTGACCTTTCAGAATCTTGACATGGAGGAATGAAATATTAATTTTACTCTGTTTTAGTTAAATGTGTGTAATTCAGCTAATTACTATTAGAAAAATTCGTTTTCAGTCACGTTTTCACAAATGCGACAGGGATGAATTTATTGCAAACGTATGTCTCCAAATATCACTGCATTCACCAAACTTTTCAACACCAAGTCACAGGGATACCAAATTATCGGCTCAATTAATTCCCATTATGCACTTAAAGAATCTTCCGCAACATGCGGTGATAAAATTATAAATTTTCTCGTGACCAATCACGAGATGATAATTTTCCATATCTTCCAATTACAGTCCAATCAGATGCTTGATATCTCTCACTCGAGCTCGTCTCCTGTCTTCTTGGCTCTGCGTCTCGACACCAAACGCTTGGCCCATCAGCTCACGTTTCTGTTCTTGCATGGTGAGCATGCGCTCTTCCACGGAATTCGTCACAATGTACTGAAAGAAAATAAAAAACGATTTGGAAGATGAATTTTTTTCATATTACAAATCTTTTTTCGTCTTTTTCTTCCATACCTTTTTCATCTTCCAAACCGGCACTCTTATAATCCCCACAGAATCAACGAGCGTAAAGCCATACTTTGCTACTTTGTAGATAAAGATGTTCTAAAAAGATTCTAAATTTCGCAAGCAAAAAGCGCTGGTGTAAAGCCATGCTTTCAGTGCAGATATTCTTACCTTTGTAATGATAACTTCTTTAGTCTGACCCAGGCGATGGCTGCGATCAAAACACTGTTCCTCAACTGCTGGATTCCACGCCTACAAAACACATACACAAGACATGATAAGGCAATGATGCTACACGCACGGCCTCGTCAGCACGGATGCGTTCTCGATTGAAACCACACACTTTTTCAGAAATTGTCCATTTTCACCTGCGCACACTGAAACGAGCCGTTTTCATAATCGTTTATTTAAATCATCATCATTCTGCCAAACATATCCCAGTGACTCCATCGCTGTCCAAATGTTAATTTACTGTAGTTTGAGTCCTCGTTGAATAACCAGCCACTGTCAAGACTTTGCCTGATAACAAGGCATTTCAGAGTTAAATTAGAGTGTTCATGTTTTTTTCATTCGTACAATAAAGCCTTATCAATAAAGATTTGGTAATGCAGAGACATGCAAAAATTAATGATAAAAACCGACGTTTCGGTGTCTTCATGACGCCATTGTCAAGGAGAAATAAAAAATTACAGAGTCTGCGGCAAGGTGTAACAATAAATTAGCATATAGCGTTTAAGGCTAATTAAGTAAATACTTTTGCGCGAATAGAGTCCTTTTGCACGTTCAGAATTTAGTTAAAATTAGTGCATTTGCTTTTGTCCCCACCCCAAACAGCAAATTAACTGCATGCTAACTGTAGGAAGACAAGTATTCTACAAGGTCTTTCCCGGTGACAGCAAAACACCGGGTAAGATCTTGTTAAATACTTATCTTCCTACAGACAGCAGTTAGAAGGCAATAACAATAATCGATACCTGCTTCTACTCCCGTGAAGAGTTACCCCAGTGAAAAACACCAAGTGGCAAACCAAAAAGTATAACACGACAAATGACCAATCCGTGAATTGGCCAGCTCGATAAAATCAGACCCACTAGAAAATTTTCACCAAAGGGTCTACAAGTTGCAAAAAATTAATCGAAATCTTCGTCACAAGGAAGAGGTACAGCGCACAGCCTTCAACTTACCGGGTCCAACAAGAAGACGCGCGTAGCAGCCGTTAGATTCAAACCCACTCCTCCCGCTGTCAGTGACAACAGAAACACAGTAGGGGAACTGGAACTAGGGTCTGAAAAGGTTTCTATGGCGTGGGCCCTGGCTTCCTGTGTCATGCGTCCATCCAGTCGGACAAACAAGAAATCGTGCTGTTTGAGCGCATCTTCAACTATATCCAGGAACGACGTGAATTGTGACACAACAAGGCTCTTTATTGAGGGGTCCTTGTCTCTTATGGCCATTAATGCGTTCACCAGTGCTTCAAGCTGAAAAGAAGTAACAAAAAGGAATTTCACAAGCAGGCTCTGTTAAGTTTTAGGAGTTTTACTACACCCTGCTTATCCACTCTTTTTTATCCCCGCATTTTGTTCCTTAGTTGACCGGTAGCATTTACGGCGCAATCAGTAATAAAGGAGCAAAGTGTCCTTTCTACTAATCAGTCAAAAACTTGCAACAAAAATTCAGCAAATTCATCCAAACGCTGACAAATGGGGACGATTTTTGTTGCGTTAAAAACCGTCGTTTTAACTTGCCTCGTGTAACATCTGTTCAAACTGCAGCATGGAGTGATGAAAACGGTACAATAACGCTTGTGTGAACAAAACTATTTTGCTGTGTTTACGGACAAAAGAAATGCAGGAGACTTTATGCGGCTAAATGGAATTTAGGCTAAGTTAGACTCGAGCCAATGCTGGTCTGCGGCGATTGGGCGGTCATGCGCGTTTGGGGTCTCATACGGGGTTTTGCAGGACTGACGTGTTTTGCGTTCCAGCTCTGTAAGGAGGTACAGTTGCTTTGAGCGTCGAATCTGCTGGTGGCGTGCATGTACTGTGTTGATTGGGATTGCACCTTAGAAGCCTATATCAAACCTTTGAACTCTTCTTTAGCTCTCCAGATTCCTGACTGGGTTTCTCCGTTTCCGTTGATTTCTTTTTCTTTTTCTCAGGGACTTTAGTCAGTTCATTTTTATTCACCGGCGCACGACACAGTGGACAATTGGGCGCAAAATTATCTGACGTAATGACATCCATAATACACTGCTCACAGAAGACATGTGCACAGCGAGTGATGACCGGCTCTACCAGAGAGTCGAGGCAGACTGAGCACTCTTCATCAACTCCTGAAGACAGCGTCACAATCAGATCGTTAATGAGTCGTTGAGTGCCGTGCTCCGCATCAAGATCGTCATCGTCTGAGTCATCAAGCCCTGCAAGAACAATCACCAAATGTCAAACTTTGTGATTCACTTACAACTCAAGCCGTAGACCTAATGATTTTTGTTAGAAACCATTTTGCAAATCTACGAATGTGATTAACATCTCTTTAAGTCCCACAACATGCCTGACGGCAAAACAGTTCTTTTTTCAGTTTAACTTTTACAACTTGCGGATGAAAGTACCTTTGTGAAACACGAAGCACCACTCCCAACAAGTATGGATTCTCGCAAGCGAACTTCGCCAGGCATGCATGTAGGGGCATTCCAATATTTCAGTGTCTTTTCCCTGTCGAATGTTGGATTAACTCTGTTACAACCACTACAGGCTGTATTCATTATTGCGTCTTTTTAAATCATTCACAATAACCGTTGGAACAAGTTTAGGGATGTCAAGCGACCCAAATTCACTTAGTCGCTTTAAGCCATATACTGCGGCCCACCCTTGAACAGGACAAAACAGCTTTACAGTAATTACTCTACCTGTGGCCATTATACACAAACATACAC
The DNA here is from genome assembly GCF_977016875.1 of Pavona decussata. Taxonomy (NCBI): domain Eukaryota; kingdom Metazoa; phylum Cnidaria; class Anthozoa; order Scleractinia; family Agariciidae; genus Pavona; species Pavona decussata. The sequence goes on from NW_028145546.1 coordinate 2,433,208, forward strand.
GTATTACAACTACACATAAAGAGAAGCAAACCAGACAAGATGTGAAATGTAAGAATAGATACCATTCAACAGATTCTGTGCATGCTGCAATGATTCACTCTCCTTGGCACAGAGACTTGGATGTAAACACAGCTGACGCAGCCGCATCAAAATGGCAAAACAGTGTGCATACTTCTTCAGGACCATGCCATCCCGAAGATATCTGGAAAACAAAGGTTGAAAAAAGAAATACAAACTTTTCAACTACATGAACGGGTTTTGCAAAACGGAGAGATTGGGTTTTTAAGGACGTATGTTTAAGTATAGTAACACTAGCATCTATTTTACAACTACTTTTCAGTTTAAAATGATAAATGTTTTCACTGTGAAGGCTTACAAGCTTTATTAATAAAATGGATGAATGGTACTATGTGTTCTATTCTCTACTTACTGACATTTCTCATGAACATTACTTTTGCTGCAACAAATTATTCTTCTAAATAATTTGATAACCTTCAGACCCCTATTTCTTGTTGGACCCAAGGGTCCTTGGAAAAATTTGAGGGGATACCCTGCTACCTATCCATGTACCATCAACAGCAAAGAGAAGCAGTTTTTAAATAGCAAACATAACTTAATTACAGTGGAATCTTGATTCAACAAAGTGCCAAGGGACTAGCAAAATTAGTTCGTTATATTGAAGGTTTGTTATATCAAGGTTCTGTTCCATACAATTTTAAATGCCGGGCAGGCCAATTTCATTCATTATACCAAGCACTTTGTTATAAAGAGGTTCTTTAAATCAAGGTTTCACTGTGTAAATATCTTCTGGCCAAGTCGCCTTAAAGCTGCAGTTTCTCACCTGCCAATAATCAGCTGTCCATGGTTCTGCATGGCATCATACAAATCCCGTTCCTCTTTAGACAGTTCAAGCTCTTGAATGACGACAGTACGAGGCGGCAGTTTGACAAGTGGTTTCCCCTCATCATGGTCAGACTTAAGCCGTCTGATGGATATGTGCTTAAGAAGTTTCTGTAGACGACTGTCAATCAAAGACAATGAAACACAGTAATTATGTCAGTATGGCTAAAGAGTATACAGAGGAACCCAGAATTGAAAAAAAAAAGAGTTCTTGAGACCATTTATTCATTAAATACTGTTTATATATATATACTTGTTGCTACAGCCACTTTCTTTCAACCCAAACACATAAAGGTGCAAGAGAACTACTTGCATAAGGATTGGTCAAAAGCTGCTTTTGTCAGTCAAAATTGTATGTGGTGCACAAACATGTCCAAAGCTCAAACAGAAAGGAACAATAACCTAATAGGCAACTGTCTTAAGCCCTGGTCAAACAGCACATCATAGTGGATAGTCGATGATAGTCAAAACTATCATCCACTATTATCGACTATCAAGCAGGCGGTCAAACAGGAAAAATTATCATCAGCTATCATGAAGAATTTGAACACTCTCAAAGTGAATGATAGTTGATGATAGTCTATGATAGTGCATGATAGCTGGTGGTCAAACGAGCGTGCGCGCTTTAACTATCATCGACTATCATTGACTATCATGCGCCGTGTGGCCAGGGCCTTACAATGAAACTTAGAAAATTAATGATACTTGACAGCTTGTTGACATCCTCGTCTGACACTTGAGGCCAAAGCAGTGTTCCACCAGTGCTTGTCATCAAATGGCTCTAAACGCAGAAACTTCACCACAGACCACAGGTCATCCAGCCTATTCTGTATTGGTGTCCCTGTGAGGACCCATCGACGCTTGGCTGCTAGGTCCACCATGGCCTTGGTGAGGCGAGTCTGGGGGTTCCTTATCGTATGACCCTCGTCTAAGATGACACGTAGCCACTTGATCTTGTGAAGGGGGGAATCATTCTGCAAAGTAAAATTGGTGATGGCTTCAATTTATCATATCAATGAACCAAACAAACAATTTTTGGGAAGACCCCTTTACAAAATGGGGAGATAGTAAATAGGAATTTCAGTGGAATCCACGGGGTGGCTCTTCTCTCCACTGTTTCCAGGTCAAATAAGAATTTGGAAATGTTGGTTTTTGTGGAGGGAGGAAAACCGGAGTACCCGGAGAAAAACCCTCGGAGCAGGGACGAGAACCAACAACAAACTCAACCCACATATGACGCCGAGTCCGGGAATCGAACCCGGGCCACATTGGTGGGAGGCCAGTGCTCTCACCACTGCGCCATCCCTGCTCCCGTAAACTAGTCATTGGGTATTGACCAAAGAAATGTCAGAAATGAAGTCCTGAAGTGTGACATCACAAACATTTAAAATTGTGCAATCAGGGGATTTGACGAGATACTCAGAAAGTGCATAACAAAAAATGTCCACTCGCAAAAATTCAGCACCTTATTGCAGTTTGGGATAGGATTTTGGTAGTTTTTACATGTATGCTCTGATGATGCTACACAAGTACTTTACCCCAAAATTGCAAAAAGACACTGATTTTTGGCAAGTTGGCATTTTTCATCACACTCCTTTCTGAATATCTCATCATATACCATGTATTTCACACATGTTTGTGTGATGTCACAGTATGAGTAAAATAGACATGTTGTCTGTTGATCAATGACTGAGTTTATAATATTATAATAAAGATTATTATAAAGATCTTTTTTGTGTGTGTGTTTGTTTCTACAACAATTTAGAATAAGAGTGTCTTGATACTAACTCTGCTGTAATCATTGGTCAGTGTAGGATAGGTGGTCAGCACAATATCTTGCTGTCTCAGGAACTTCACATCCCTCAGTCGCTCTGCTCCATAATACATGTAAACTTGGAGGTTAACATCGGGGTGAACATGGCTGCATATCTGGTCCTGCCACAGAAACATTGACAAATGTTCCAGCTTAAAAATAGTGCTTTGTAACTCTTGAAATCCAAACCTCATTGAAAATCAATATCTACATTTTTCTTGTAATATCAACGTGTCATCATGCCCATGAGAAGCGACCCACACAAAGGAGATACAGAACCTTGACTGATCAATTTCTTTTGTCCACAACTACCAATGCTTTGCTTGACTTGGTTCAGTCATGTACACAAAAGGAATCAGTAAAACGTCTGTATCTCTTTTGTGTAATTTATTTGGTGCAATTTTGATTTTAAGGCAAAAAATGTTATTTACACCTCTCTTGCCTAAAACCCTTCACTTAATTTAAGTTACTAATATAATTTTCTTACATATCAGTAACCAGATAGGTGGTGGCTTAGAGCATCAGGTGAACCCAGGTAGTAACACTACAAATAAGTTGTAGTTGGAGTTGTGCTAGTCTCATAAGACACTTAAATGTATGGCATGGCATCTTTATGTTTTTACATTTACAAAGACCAGGAAGGAAAGTTTGCAAGTCGGTATTGGGGTTTAAAGGGGAAGAAAGGATTGCATACTTACTGTCCAGTTACTGAGGACAGACAGCGGACAAACAATCAGTGTGGCAGCATGGTCATCATCTGAAGAACTACTTCCCTTTGTGCTTTTACTATTGCTGCCAGCAGACAGCCATGGTCCAATCAGCATATTAGAGTTATCGTCATCAATGTTTATGGATGGTGGTGGTGTTTTGGGCTTGCTCTCTTTGCATTTTTCTTTCTTTATTGATTTGCTACAGGAATAATTCAACACAGCTGAGTATTCCCTAAAATGTCTACTGGCAACCACGACACAAAAACACAAACACACCATTTTATTTTGGCATGGAGAGAGATTTATCTCCGAGTAGTAACAGTAAAAATGAAAACAAAGAAAGAAAGCTCTCTTCCCACCAAACCCTCAAACAAAAGGGTGTGTCGAAAACAAGAACCTACATAGAAAATTAAGAACAATGAAATCAACTACAATGTTACACCTGGCTAGCGTATTGCACAACCTGTAACTTGCATGTACGTAGCTTGCAATGCGAACTCAATTTAACTTTTCATATGCATTGGTGGAACAGTTCCCATTCATCTGGATATTAAGTTCACCTGGAAACCCCACACTGCCCATTTTGCTCCTCCTCTGTGAAGGGAGTACCCCCTGTAATTATGTGCCCACCTCCAGAACACGCACAAGTGAGAGACGGATGAAAACAAAAAGACCGTTGGTAATTGGGGAAAAGGACCCAACTGGTGAGCCAAGAACAAATGCCGGTGCTGTGGGACTGGCAGGAATATGTGCAAACATGGTAAAATATTACATAGTAACAGGGCAAAGGAATGAATTAGGAATTTTAACGAGAGGTAATTGTAAATGTCAGAAACTATATCCCCTCCACACAAATGTTTCCTATGATCAAGTGAGCACACAGAGAATAAGATGATATTAGAAAATACATGGGATAAGGAAAACTGCTAATAAAAAGGTGTGCACACAAGAACGCTGCATCCTTCAAGAACGTTCCAGATGTAGTTTCTTCCAACAAATAGAGGAGGTGCTAAGAGTTGTCAAGTTACAGGAGGTGTTCTGTGTTGTTAGCAAATTATTATTTTTCTATTCATAAACACACCTGGAAAACTTGGATAAGTACATTTGTCTGAATTTAAAGCCTGGCTGCTTCAATGTCTTACTGTCTGCCAACCTGTTAAGTTATACCAGAGTTCAGCATTATAATGATGATGATGATGATAATAATAAAAAGTACTTTACACGGCACCTAATCCACTCAAGAGCAAGCTTTTCAACAAACTGTGTCTAAAATTACATTTACATAATAATTTCCTGATTAAGCTGAAAAATAAAAAAAGAAATAACAATGGCAGAAAAGATCCATACTCCCCCCAGAGAAGGATTTGAGTTTTGCACCCCCATCCCACCAGGAAATTCCAGTTTTGCTTCATACTTTGCTTATAAATTTTGGCTTTAAAGACCCCTCTCCCCCTAGGAATTTCCGATGACTTTCATGGGGTGTGTATGGATTTGTTCAGGAACTGCACAATAAAAAAAACATATATAGTATTTTATGGCATCTTGTACATAACATACTCCAACAAATTCTTAAAACTCAAATCAAATCATCCAGATACTATAAATATTTTATATTTTAACTATACCTTTTCTTTTTGTCCACTGCATCTTTCCTCTTTTTAATGGTAACCTTCTTTACAGCATCCTTGTCATCCATTGTTACGTCATCATCATTACCATCATCATGATAGTCTGTCCGTGGAATCTTCTCAGCTGGCTCAGCTTTACACTCCATGTCTTGGCTTGAAGTTGATGCTGCCCTCTAAAAAACACAAACCAAAAAATGACATTACTAGACAAATTATACAAGTAAATTATCTGGAAAAGGTTCAAATAAAACACTCAGGAAATCGGGCTGTGTGATAGGTTTGATATCAATTAAAACGCTTTCCATTAGAAGAAAACTCTGAAAGGGGAGGGGTGGGGGGGGGGGTGGTTGATCAAGAACTCTCTCATGGTAAAAAGGTAACTGATGTACATGTATGCCAAAATAAAATGCACAAATAAATTTAAACATCCATGGGTTATAAGTTTTGTTTGTACTATGAAGATACACATTCATATACAGTCAAAACTGTACAACTGCATTAAGCAGCAACATATTAAGCAGTCCGTTGTCAATTAGCCCCGGAAATCATGTCTCTCGATTACTGTAATTTTGACCTCTATTAAGGTCATTCCCCTGTTTTGCAGTGCGCAACTCTACTGCGCACAATCGCAAAATGAAAAATTTACGCTCATTTCTAGCTAACTACTGAGTATCACTTAATCTGACTTGCATCTAACAACAAAATTCTTAATTTGCATTTTTCGCGGAAATTAAGGTGTTCTCACAAGACTCGCCACAGTCCCTTCGCGGAGAAACCAGTTTTGAAGCTCGATTTACCACTGCTTTGTGAAATATCTGCAAAACCAACCCGGTGAACCTAGTTTCTCTTTTCAGATTTCTATTCGCAATATTGTTTGCCAACTACCGTGAAAATTTAAGGAAAATCCTAGTGTTAGAAATATCAAATTTTGCGCCTTATATCTAGCCAATGGACATTTTGGCCTACCTTCAGAGGTAACGAATTAGATTATTTTGTTGAATATCTCAGTAGAACTGGTTAGGAATAGTTTTCAAACAGATTTCACATTGAAAATGATTTATGAACAAGGAAAAAATTCTATGAAATGAGCCGTTAACTCTTCTCCTCAGAAAATAATTCCTGTTTTTGGCAAATACTCTATTATAGTCCTTTTTGTCCAAACATGCAGAAATTACCATATTTCAATGGTTCGTTGCTGAAGAACAAGCATGGGGACCCCCTCTTTTTATTTCATTTTTGCAGTTTACATATAGTGAACCACACATGGGCAAAGTTTGGAAAAAATCTGAGTGTAGGTTCTATTTTAGGGGAATGACCTTAAGCAGTTCCGGTCACTCTTTACTAACCCTAACCCCAAAATCACTGACTGCAGCATCAAACACATGCCATAAAGGAAGAAAATGACTGCACTTTTTACTGTGTACAACAATTATTCCAAGAGTTGTTGTTGTTGTTTTTTTTTTTAATTTTTTTAAATGAATTTTTAATGCATTAATACAAACATTTTCAAGAGTTAACTCCTACTGCAAGTGTTGCAGAATGTGAACTTGGCCTTCAAAGAACCTGACACATTCATACAGTGTACCTTGCGGCCTGATGACTTCTTGAACATTGGCTGTCCATTAAGATGATTGGCCATAATCAGGGTGATAACAGTTATGGTTTTTCCAAGCCCCATGTCATCAGCAAGGATGCCACCTTTAGGAGAATCTGGCTTCCTGTCAGTGGATATGTTTGTTCCTTTGTTAATCCAGGTGCTCTTGTTGACTTGTTTCCAGAATGGTGCTAGGTCAGCGTTGTTTTCTCTGGTCATCATCCAGTTGAGAGCTTGCAATTGGTATGGAAACAGCCGTGTTGTAATGGTCTGGTACATTAATATAGGGATCAAATTATGTTGTGGTCTACGGCAATGTGTAAGAGTACTATACTCACTAGTAGAAGTGTAGAGACCACTCTAATAATGAATGACTGTTGTTGGTTAGTGGACTGAATCAAAGCTAACATCTGAAAAATGGTAAGACACTTTCTGCTGTCTACATTATTTTGCTATTTGCATTTCGCATAACTGAATGTCTACTTCAGGCTATCAGCCAGAAATTGAATCTTGGGCATCCTAGAGGCATGTGTCTGGTGAAATTCTTAAAGGATGAAGGAAAGATCAAGACATTTTTGCAAAAATCTGCCATCCACCTTTCTGGCTAAAACTATGGTCCCCTTTCTTATTGTATTTTAGAATTCTAACTACAGTACCGTGCAAATGTAAGTTGACAGTCCCTCGAAACTCGAACTTCGCGACTCGATCCTCGATCCTCGAAACTCGAAAGCTTCGAGTATCGAGGCTCGAGTCGAGTGCATCGAGTATCGAGTCGAGTGCATCGAGTTTCGAGGCAGGGAAACAAAGAACTTTTCGCGTGATTAGTTTTTCACACGTCTTATCCGAGGCCACAGTTCAGTTCCTTTTTACAGGAACCAACTCCGCGAGACGGCCAACTGTGTTTACATTTTTGTTGGAGCGATGTGCGCACGTGTATGCTCGAGCTGGAAAGAGTTAGCTCTCCAAGCGTTTTCTCGGTTCCTTGCCGATTACAACCGAAAGTATTGTGCGTTTTTAATCAAGGAAATGCCGTTTTTGAAGTTTTGATACGAAAGATTAAAGGACAATCAAGCATAATTATGTGCAGCGTACTACTTAGCGAGGCTAAAAGCGATCGCACGTTTCCATTTTCAGCTTGTAAAACAGCGGCCGAAAAAGTCGCAATCTTTTAGTTTTGCTTCCTTCACTGTTAAAACATGGTTTAGTAAACAAGTAATCCAGTCATCTGTCAGAGAAGGACATGGTTACAATCAACAGTTGATAGAAAATGAAGAAAAGGTGATATTGCCTTTTGAGATGATCTCGATATTAATATTTATGCAAATTTGTAACGCTACGCCGCAAATGTAAACATTCACGGCGGCTTTCGAAGTCTGCTCAAAGATAAGCGAACAGCCACGTTGAAGTTTCCCCGGTTCCTTGCCGAATCTACCGTAAATGTTGTGCGTTTTTACATAAGGAAATGCTTTTTTCGAAGTTTTCATTCGAAGGATTCAAATACAATCAAGTATAATCCTTGCGCAGCGGAGATATTTCAGAGGCGATCGTGTTAAATTCCGCGAAAAAGCCGCAATCTTGTGGTTTTAAGCTCGCTTCGTCAAGTTTGAAGTTTGATTAAAAAGAATTGGTGTAGCATATGAAAATAATTTTAAGCATGTTTTAATTTCACAACAACGACGAACGGATGTGTTTTAAATAATACGCGGAAGGAATTGAAAGAAACGCGCCGAAACAGATTTACCGATCACTCACTGCCGCTGATTTGAATATTACTTCAACTTTCGACCAAACTAAAAAAAAGACCACATGCAAGAGCCATGGGAAAATCGCTTTTGTTCTCTCTTATTGTTTGAGGTTCGAGAAATTAATCGTTTCCTCGAAAGCTGCCATCGAGATCCTCGAAAAATTCTTCGAGCGTCTCGATACTCGATAGCTTCGAGGATCGAGGATCGAGTTTCGAGTCGAGACTGCCAACTTACATTTGCACGGTACTGTACATGTCCTTTTAGGGAGGGTTTTGTGAGATGCCATGTTAATACTGTTTGTTGTGAACGAGTTAGGCAGTTTTATTTTTCATATTATTACTGTACTACTGCAATATACATGTAAAGTGCATTGATTGTTAAAAATGTACTATACATGTATAAGAACTTAGGTATTATTATTATAATTACCAGTCCTTTGATAAATCAGTGAGCTCCTCAAAACTCACTCATTGCCCAGTTACTGATAACACTAGGTAGGTACCTCTGGTTGTTCAGCCTTTGCAACCTTGTCATATTCAACCAAGTTTTCAAAGAGTTGATCCAGGCGATTCAGGGGCTGGAGATTACAAAAAAGATTAAGTAAATACACTGTGCATTCATGGCTAAACTTATAAAGTATAAATTCACGGTATTAAGTAATCAAAACCCAGCATGAAGTGGCTAGGAGTACCGGTACACCTCCTAGAAGGGATGCCAGTCCATCACTGGATACCCAGCATGAAGTGGCTAGGAGACCTGCTACTAAGCCTGGATGAGATGCAACTCCATTGCAGCTAATTCCCCACCCCTTCCCAGCCTTCAGTCTCTTGCAAAAGAATGCAACACAATAACCAGACCTTACACCATGACTGCTTGATCTGCATTCCAACACACTAACCATTAGGCTACTGCACATCTCACTTGCAGCTACTTGCATCAAGTATTATTCCCTAGGCGTTCTTCATATGGTAACATGGTAGTATTGTAGAACAGCAAATTCCATTGGGCCCTGAGTTACTTGATGTTATTAACTGTAGATATTTACAGTCAATCCATGTCATGCGTGACTGGTATTTTTGAAATTAGAACAGAGTTTTGAAATTTACATGTCAGTTTTGAACATCGCCAATGAGATTTCAGAGTTCCCGAAGAAATTTCCCTAGTTTATTGATGGTAAAAAGCTATGAATTTTTCTTCACATTACAGCATTAAGTATTTCAAGAATAACAATATAATTATTGTTTTCCAAGTTTTTTGAATCTTTTTTTTGTTAATCAGGGCTGTCACTAAGATTTCAAGTTGCTGGATAAATACAACAAGTAGACGGGGAATCAAACAACTACGAATTTCTTTTGGTTCTATTTTTCTTCTATTTTCCTATGAAAATAGCCGGGGGCCAAGTTCTTACTAACCGGGGGAAATCCCCGGCCCCCGCCTCTTAATGACAGCCCTGTTAATGTGTCTTTTTCAGAAAGATTTCCAGAGAAAAGTTCAACATTCCATTCACATTTCGGATTTACATAGGGAAATCAGAATGTTCATTTCATTCTCAGAAATACTGGTCACACGTGACGTGAATTGACTGTAATTACTGCTGCATATTTACCACCACTGGAAAAATCTGTGGCTTTACATCTGGTGGACAAGGATTTGAAACATTTGTTTGGTCCACAGTCATTCCATCACAGGTGCACACTCCTTGACAAGATGCACTACAAGTTGCTGATGTAACATTACTACACTGCCCACCACTGGACGGTCCAGGGCATGAACATACAAGTAAGGAATTACATTTGATGCATGGCGTGAAGTTTGAGAAGGCAGTTAGAATTTCAGGAACAAAGTTTGAACTGTTTGCAGCAGACACCGATGCATCATCTTTGGTTAATGGAGGTGAAGATATTTGAGTTTCTGTAATGGCTGAAGTATCTGTTCCATCATTTGGCACTGAGACTGTTTCTTCAGGAACTAGGGTGTTCACTGCAGCTGGAACATCAGTACACATTGTAGAACTAGCTGTCACTGGAAGAGACAGATTACTTGAAATTGTCGACTCCACACTGAGAGCTACATTTAACTGAGGTCCTTCAGTTTTGTGCACTAAACTATGGATCGCGACGGGAGCAACTGAACTCGCTACCATATTGTTGGCAGCTGGAACATTGTGAGAATTGAGTATTGCTGGAGTTGACAAAGTCACAGGCGTTTGTGAGAAACTCAGGGAATTTGCTGATGATAAACTAGACGTCGAGTCATCTTTCCGAATGTCAGATATTGGAAATGGTGCTGGAATTTTAGGAATAGCTACTGATGTCCAGGTATCCCCTGGTAGACATGTTGTAGAGGTGCAGCTAGTGGTTTGTGTGACAGCTGTCACATCAGATGTAGACACTGTTGACATCAGTTGAACGCAGTTCTGTTGAGGTGAACTAACACACAATATTGAAGGTTTTAAAGTTGACATAGTACTGCTGGTGTTTGATAACCCAGTAGCGACAGGTAGACTACCTGCAGCATTGTTAGCAAGATTCACTATTACAGTTGACGATACATCATGTGGTACCAGGCCTGATAGCTGTGTCTCCACTGCGGTTTTTGGACTTGGAACACAAGCTGTAGCAGTTGTACTGTTGCCAGTTGATGCCATGCATGCGACAGGCAATAAAGAACTAGCCACATCTTCATTGTCTTTTGCAGGTGATGCTAACGTGTTGGCCAAAACCAGTGGTGCACTCAGTTGATTAAGGGGGCATTTGTTAGCAGTACAAACTGCTTCATCTGTCGCAGTATTTGTATCGCCAACTTGATTCTCCTGGGTACTCAACTGTAACTGGTCGTTGGAAATATTCATTTTTATCTCAGAAGGTCTACTCAACATGTCTGTCTCGTTTCCCAGTGCTGCACCGCTTAAAAGGTCCAGGGAACTCCCACCATCAAACGCCACTGTAAGCTTACTTTGATCAAGAGGTTGTTCAGTTCCACATGGCCTTGACACTTCGTTCCCAAGATTTCCATCAGCTGCTCGAGCTGTTACACTATTAAGACTATTTCCATTAATCACAGACGATTGTTTACAAGACTCAGTCCCATTCGCGACGGTACTACAACAGTTTTGGATTTGCGGCACGCTCTCAGTTGTAAAACTAGTCACTTCCGCCATTACGGACAATACCAACCTTCGCCGATGTTGTACCCACAGTAACTTTTGAAAAAGCCAGAATGTCTCACAGGTAAAAAAGATAGCTATTCTTTTCGTCTAGCAACTTGCATGGATATTGAACTTCACGAGAAAGGGTAAAAAAACATGTTGTTAATATTCCAAATATTCCCTCATGAATCCCCAGAGTGTTTTTCAGATTTTAGCGCGAAAAGCGCGCAAAGCATTTTCCAGCATCTCCATATTAGGAGCTTTCCCAGGGGAGTGACTTTCAAGCAATCTGATTGGCTGGTTGTCAAAGAGAAAGTGACATGTAACCAAGGCGTTCGAAAACAAAGAGTCGCAAGGGTCGCGTGAATTTGCTAAAGTTTCTTGTAAACATTGAAAATTTTGTTTGCTGAAGACTCACGAGAAATCAGCAGACATTTGCTGACGTATTTTATGATAGACAAACACAGATGCTATACGTCAATTAATTATGGCTTCTTCTTCTTCGTGGAATCACGAAAAATCGACATTGTTCTCGTCCGAAAAGGGAACTCTGCAAGCTGTCCCGCTTTTGAACGATGAGGAAATGAGAAATTGTGAAGACACAGCTGGAGATAAAACGACGCGGGATGGTGGAAATTTTATGGAGAATTTAGATGATCTTACGGAGGAGGAGCTTGATGAGCTGCTTCAGGAAGCTTGGGATATAAATCAACGATTGAAGTCATTTGAGAGCTCGAGAAAATTTAGTTCGCGATCACATGGAGAACAGAGTTTGGCAAGAAAGGAATACGGATCTGTTGCAAAACAAAACAGCTTTCTCCCGCCGCTTGAACCGACAAAGACTTCGCTAGTAACTGGAGTTACTGTCGTGACGGGAAGTAAACCAAACGCAGCTGGAAGGCAGAAAAAAACAAGCGTAATGTGATAATGTATTCAACCCAAGAAGAGAGCTTATACGAAAACTGATACGTCAAGATTGACAGTTTAAAAGACCTTTTATGAAAGGAAATCGGAACGATGTAGCGGAAAATGGAATAGCTATTTGTAATAATTTATCATTTGTAGCAAGGCTATCCTTTAAAGTATCTGGAAATGGAAAAAAAATATATTATTGCAACATACATTGGGCCTGTTGCCATGAATTTTCTTTTTACATTATTGCAATATAAAATAAATTTTTAATTTAAAATCAGATTTACTGAAATAGTTGTATTTTTAATAACATTGCAGGATTTTTGTCCCCCTCTCCATAAACGAGGCATTTCCTTTTAGTTCAATTGAAAGTTATGTTCCTGAAATATTCAAGTTATAAGAAACTTAATACCTTTTGGACTCAAGTGTTGAAATATATTACTCTTCCCCCCAATTTAAGGCTGTAGTATGTATCTGATCAATTGAGATGGAAATCCAACACTGAGAGCTAGTGGAAAAATTTCAAACACAGTATTTCCAGACTTGTAGCATTTGAAATTTTATAAGATTCTTTTTTTTTTTTCATATAATTTGTGAGAGGCACACATTACCATCAACCTCGTAACAACTACAGAAACTACAGCTGACATCAAACTTCTTCACAGAATTTTTATTCCAAAATGTTAAAAATATGGAAAAACAAAATGCAATTTGAGGAATGAGGAATGGTTATCCACCAATAATTATTGCAACAAAGCTGCTTTATTATTATTACAATACTTCACTCTGAGTTGCACAAATATCTAATTTTTGAGAGGCACCTTTATCACAAGCCTCAACCTTTTCTTTGAAAAACAATTAATTATCATTTTTTATACTCTAAATGTATTTCAAGAAACTAAAGCTTTCTGCCATTTAGCACTGATGCATATCCAATAGCAACTTAACAAAATATTAAAATGGCAACAGGTGATACTGTAAATGGATGTTTATCTAACACCAAATTCTCCCATTTAATATGGGGAAAATATGTCAGCTTGAGATTGAAAGAAGTGAAATGCATGCAATATCAATCTCATTTCAGTTAACATTGTTTTTAACTCAGTGAAATATTCCAACTGCAATTTAGTACAAAAAATGCACATGCAACTGTCTCTATGTACAGAAACAAAATTCATTACCAGATTTTACATTCTAACTTAGAAAAATAACATGTGAGTTTAATCCAAAACACAAACAAGTTATGCATGTTTTTGTTTTTCTTTTAAAAAAGACTTTTAGTACTCGGTAAGTGCGATCAAATACAAGCATTACAGAGTAATGTTTGTCAAAAGACTAACGAATTGCAGCAGCCTTCATAAAGGCATGACTGACAACAGTTGCTTCCATACACATGCATTTAAAACCCTTCCCTTCATTCAAACTGTGACTTAATATCTCTTTCTGCTGCATGAAAACTGTCTTCCTAATCTGAATCTTCTTCTTCTCCATAATCATCAGCCCCAGGGGCTTCTGCAAGAAAGAAAGAAAAAGACACTTCTTCTTGAACATTGCTATGTACTTGAAAAATCACATAAATCAACTATATGTAGGAAATCACACTTTGTACATGCATTCACTCTGTATAAATTTGTTTCCTTATTTATTCACTCAAGGACAAACTACATGGATTTAAAATTTAGGTACATTTCTTTGCCGTCTTCTGAAAAACAGCATTGTGAAATGACCGAATTCAAGGTTTTGTGGAAAACATGAACACATGAGGGTGAATTTTTCATTTTCTTTCTCAACTTGAATGCCAGGCCTACCAGTTTGGTTCCTGGGTAGTTTGCCGTTTTTCGTTTTTGTGCACGTTTAAATGCTTACATGTCCATCCACTAGTCTATAAGGATTCCTTCAGGAAGGAGAAAAACAAATTTTAATGTGCCAGTGGAGGAAAGATAGCTGTAGGCTGGAGGAATTCAAACCAAATTTTTCTAATACAACCAAGTTCTAAAGTAAAAAGAAAAACAGCAACAAACAATAATAATTAAATCCACCCACCTACGGCCCCTCTCAACAGTCTTCCAACCTCAGGGTCTCTTGCTAGGTCGTTGGGTGTTTGCTTTGCATTGTTCCGAATATCTGTTCTTGCACCTAGTAAGCAAAAGACTATAAGGGTCAACAAAACCAATGAAACTATTAAAGATCCAGTCATGTAACATATAATTTTCATAAAGGCAGGAAAGGTACTGGAAGAAGAAAAAAAATAAACAAAGAAGATTCTCCTCTACAATAAAACTTCAAGACTCTTGAAATTTCATATAGATTATTTGATAAATAGAAGGTATCTGACATACAAGGCAGATGAGGATCTTACCTCGCTCTAATAGTAATTCAACAATGTCTGGATGGCCTTTCCATGATGCTGAATGTAAAGGAGTATCACCAAGCTTATTCTAAAATGCATAAAATTGCTCCTGATTACTACTAACAGTACAATCTTATTGCCGAGGTATGAAGGCCTGATAATAAACAACCTTTGAGCGTTAAGCACACGTTACAAAAAACCTTTTACCTGTACTGAAATCTGTATTCTTGGCTGTGCCAGTAACACCTTTACACATTCTATTTTCAATAAAACAAAATATTACTTTATAAACCTTAACTTTAAAAAAATATGACAAGACAGTATAACAAATTATCTACTTATTTATTAAAATCTTATAAAACGTTGAAGTTCCGTGCTTATCCTTGACAAGGTTTACACACCAACAGTGCTTTTTACCCTGTAACCCCTAATATCAAAAAACAAATTCTCCTTTCCTGTCCCCATACTTTTCTTAAAAAAAGTACTGTAACTGAGGAGAAGTTATTAAAATATCAAGAAAATTCACCTTGGGTGATCATATCCTTAATTCTCATGACTTCAGGGGTTGAATAAGCATTAATATTACAAGGAGAAATTTGATACTGATCACTGCTAGGGATTAAAGCCCGGTTAAATATGACTAATTATAGAGATTGCTTCACACACCTGTGTGCCCTCCTTGTGCTGCCCAGTGGAGAGGGGTGGAGCCAGCCTTGTCAAGACCATTGACTGATACCTATCACAACACCAATAACACTACATTTAACTACAAAGTCGCAATATCAACATCGATATTCTCCTTAAGCAATATTCCCATATATTTCCTATGGTTCTAGTTGGGAGACCCAACCCTTTACCTAATCCCTAAGGCAAAATGACATTTTCTCCAGATCCAGGACTACAAACTCAATGTCCATGTGTAATATACCATTATAAAGCTACTCATCACTGATATAATTATAAATGAGAAAAGTTATGGCTTTGAGATAAATGGGCTTAAAACATAAAAATTTAAAAGTTCAAAATCCTCCCAATCCTTGTGTATATTATAGGGGTATTTTGCTTATTTTGCACGGCTCAACATGTTCATTAATGCGAGAGATGCATGAAGACCCACAACTTCTAAGCAGGTTGATTTTAAGGAAAATGTGTGGATGGTCAACCATATCACACATGGGAGGGGGTTAAGTTTTCATCCTTTTAATAAGTAGATCTTCACAAGACCATCTTGGTGTCAAAACTTCATCTAAATCTGTCAAATATTGACAAAGTTACGGTATTATGTGTCAATAGGCACTCTTAGGGATTAAAGGGTAAATTGGTAATTGGTACTGACTCAATTTTTTGACCCCTCTTTTCTCAAAAACAAAGGAAAAGCATTGAAAATAGTCAAAGTCTGTCTGTAAAGAATTCACGAAATCCTGCAAAAACAATTTCACCAACAAAGTGATATAATAATAATAATAATAAATAATAATAATAATAATTTAATATTTATATTGCACAAAATACATGTAAATATGATCAAATGCACATTACATGAAAGTAAATTAGCGACATTAATAAGTTATCCAAAAATAAATTATAACTAAAAATATTATATAAATAAAAACAAATGTATCTATAAAAATATAATACATACATAATCCTAAAAAATCCTAATAAAAAGCTTATCTAAAAAAATGGGTCTTAAGTAAACCTTTAAACCTATGAAAACTGGACTCGTTTCGTATTTGTGACGGTAATCCATTCCACAGTTTAGGTGCCGCAGCTAAAAAAGCACGGTCACTCAATGTCTTTTTAGTTAAAGTTCTTAGGGTTTGAAGCATGATTCCCATTGCACACGATCTTAAATTGTAACTCTTTTCCTCCCTTTTGTTAATGAGTTCTCGTAGATATACCGGACCTTGTCCATGGATTGCTTTAAAAGTAATTATAATAATCTTAAAATGAATCCTAAATTCTACTGGAAGCCAATGAAGCGTACACAGAGTTGGTGAGATGTGATAAAATCTAGGAATCCTAAAAATAACTCTTGCTACGAAATTCTGGAGCCGTATATATTGCCCCTTTTCCAGGATGTTCTTCAATTTCCAATTTACTAATCATGAAATGTGTGTGAGATAAAGTATGGATACTGTAATGAGAAATTTGATGTTGGTCTATGTTGAGGATCTAAGGATTAACATTTGTTTTAATCAAAATAATACACAGTTTTGATAAAAATATTTGACTGCACCTTGCCAACACTGTGCATATATAACTAACACATAAAACCATTTAAAGTTAGATTGTGAAAGTAACTAGACAAGTAAAGTAACAGTGTTGATAAATGAAAGCAAACTCAGATGAAACTGGTGGAATGTACTAGAAAACTCTAACACATGATAACATTGCAAATTACCTTGTTCTGTAGGCACTCATTAAGAAAGCCCATGTTTCCTAAATGAAAAACAAAATCTCATCTACTTTGGAAGCCTATTAAGAACTCAAGATATACAAGACAACACTGATAAACTAATCCCTTTTGTTTTTTGAGATCAGCTTCTGGTATTTCCGGGAAAGCTGTAACATCGATCATGGGAATAAGATTGATTGATCACTCCCTAAAATGTTCAGCAAATTTAAGTTTTGGGTAAAGAATCCAAGGTCAAACTGTGATAGCTGTTTAAAATTTCTCTTTGAAAAGGCCTTAAGGAATGCAGGGAATAACATTTTAACAAATATTGCTTTGATTTTCTCACTGGGTGCCCCATCCTTTAGAAAAAAACACATTCAACTTAACTTAAGAATATGAAGAATATTACGAATATGCCTGCCCTGTTTGGGCAGCCCTGCCAAAGTACTTAGATGACGCTATAGAATCTGTACAAAAAAGGGCCCTACGCATCATCCTGCTGGACTGTCACTATGACGATGCCCTAATTCAATCTGGCGTCACTGCCCTTTCCCAGAGTCTAAGGGAAGTAGCTTGCACAAATTTTATCAGGCGTGACTGCCTGTCGTCTCCTATTCTCAAGCCATTAATTCCTTGTGTGTCAATTGACAGGCCATACTGCCTCCGATCAGGCGAACGTGTTCCGGTTCGCTTTGACCCCAAGACAAAGTGGTTTGCAGATTTCTGCACCATTAAGTATCAAGACCAGTTGTAATCCTTTTCTCTGTTATGTTTTCTCTGTTATTTAGCGCTTCGAATCATATTTATATAATTATTTATTTGACTGTCTTTATACCGTAGTGTCTTGTATTATTGTCACTGACCATCCGGAAAAATAATTCAGCCTTTAGGCTGCGAGAGGGATATCAATAAACTATTATTATTATTATTATTATTATTATTGTTATTGTTATTGTTATTATTATTATTATTATTATTACTGTTATTATTATTATAACTGAATAGTAAGAGTTAAGCATGATTACTAACTAACTGCATACCTCAAAACTGACTGACTATCTTTTCCTGAATATACTATGATCTCAAACACAGTTCTCCCTGGCCTCTCTTCGTTACTTTCAATATGTACAGTCTGTCTCCTAGTGAATAAAAAATAATAAATATCTACAGATTGTTCCATCTCATGATTGGGAGTGCTAATTTTTCAAACATAGTAAAGTAAAGTAAAGTGAACTTTATTAAAGACATGGTGGCCCAATCAGCTGCGGGGCTGTTATCCTGAGGGGCCCTGTAGTGTATACACCTAAAATCATTATAGCAAAGTATTGAATTACAATGAACACTTGTAGTCTAAAACTTGTGGTCTGAGAAAAAAATTACAATATATATGATTCTAATAAACACTTTTGGGCTAAAATATTACAGGATAGAAAAAATAAATAAAAACATTTGCACACTAAGAAAAATCTATGCAAAATCGTGTTTCATCATTAGTCGCTTAAAAGCCTCCAAGGATGCCGCCTGTTTGTATGTTTCAGGTAACGAGTTAAGTAAAATCGCTCCGGAGTATCTAAAAAATCTCTTCCTGAGGCTAAGTTTGGGTCTTGAAGAATGAATGTCTTCACGCCGACGTGTATTGTAACTATGGAAACTGTGGTTTCTGTTAAAATAACACTGCTTTACATTACTCTTGCAATACATATTCTCTACAATGTAACCTATAACCTACAATAAGCATAACCAATCATTATTAATATCATGTATGTAAGATTGGAAAACTGTTCTTGAAATTATCCAATATACCTCCCACTGAAGGCATCTTCGTTTGGACCCTCTCTCCCTTTAAAAATTCCAGTTTTGTAAAATATTTTAATGAGGTATGAGGCATTACCTGAACCAAGTTTTTATAATATTTTATTATTTTAAAAACTTGGTTGAGGTGATGCCTCATACCCTTGTATCCCAATAACCTTTCACTGAGAGGGAGAGGGGCAAATATGCCCTGGGAACAAGGTTGGGGAGTACAGATATTTCCCAGAACTGCACATTGCAAACTAGCAGAAGAGGAGTATTTTTTACTGCAGCACAAACTGCCCCCTAGGTACCCTTGTTAAATCATTTTAAAAATCCCCAAGAAGCTTTGATGATCTGTATAAGGATCTTTTGAGGATCTTGAGTGGGGCCTTGCTCTTCACTTCTAATCCTCAAAAAACTTTAAAGGCGTATTGCGCGCCGAGAAACAGTTTTCATATATGAAAACCCCCCTATTTTATTTGAGTGGGAGTCGAGTGAGAAAGCAATAAGCAATCACGAATAGTCTTTCCCTCCTGCAAGAGTCGTAGAGGAAATCCGTATGACCCGCTTGAGTTCATACAGCCAATAAGATCACGCATTTAGACCATACAGCATTTCAAAACAAAAACAAACGACCGCAATGACTCTTGGGTGAAGGTGGGCCTTTAAGAATCAAAGTGTATAATGTTGCAAAGATCCCTGAGGTATCTGCTATAATCCTTAAGGATCTGATGAAAAAATTAACACTAAATTATTATTCACCAAAGTGGAGGTGAATAGTAGGTAAATACAGTGTATCCATCACTTTCACCGACACTGAGGTGAATAATAATTATTGTTTTAGTATGTATCACACAAGCTGAATAACTAGTGGACCAAAAAATTATTTTTTTTTCTGACAATATACCGACAATTGATATGGAATTAATGCAATGTTAGTATTTACTTTAAGTCCTGATGTTTTACCCGTGTATAAATAAAGTTAAATAAATAAATTATTAAAATAAATTTTAAAATCTCGCGCACCACGCAGTAAGTAATTTCTTGTTGTAGAAAGTTCTGTCTTGCTTTCTTGCCGACAAAACTTTTGGAGACACCTGTTTAGTTCCTACAGTGCCATTTTTTTAATTTTTCTGCAAAATTCGTCCTGTTGTTGAAACAATGCTGAAAATATCACATGTTTCATTGCTTTCATTGTAATTTTAGTGCTAGGCAGTTTTCATAAACAAGGGATTGTATTTTCATTTTTCGCCTTTTTTGAATGTGAGGTTGAAAAGATTAAATAACTTACCATTTAATGCCGTCAAACCAAACTTTGTTGCCATTTATGTATTTTTCTTTTAGCAGGCGTCTCGTTTATCGAAATAATTTCCTCTTAAGTAACCGTGGCGAAACGGGAAGCCATCTTGTTTCTCTTTGGATGCTCGGAGGTGAATAGTACTTGGCTAATCACCTGAGCTAGCCACTCAGTGTGCGCGAAAAGTACTATTCACTTGTGTGGTAATTACTATCACACCAAGATGGGGTTCAACAATTTATTGACAAAAGATGAACAGACTAACAACTGAATATTGACCCCCACCTTATGGGTGGGAGGGTAGGGTTTTGAGGCCTAACAGAGATTGTCCAACATGAGAGTGAACTCGAGCACATGTCCTAATGACGTCACCGGTTCTGAGTGGCCAATGACCATGAGCTATTAATTACAAGTATTAACTCTTACAACTTAATCCTACCCATATAGTAATAACCGTTATTTACCCTTGTGCAGTGTTTATAGCATTGCATGTAGGTGCTAGTGCGGCTGAGTATTACTGGTTACTGCACTTGGGACAGTATCAACACATCTCCCTGAGACCTCATGTTCAAGTAATTTTCCGAGCTGCTATGGTCACATGACTAACAGTGCACTACACCGAGAAACAACTCCAACAATCCTGCAGGATATTACTGGATCTCTTATATCCTACAAAGAATTTTCCCTAGGTAGGATTCTAGTCCAAGATTTCTCCCAATATTATCTTTCAGACAGTCAGTTTTTTATAGCCATTTGCCACTACCCACTGATGTACAGTGTACTGGGGTGGAGAGGGACAGTGACGGGTAAAATTTGTATTCAACATGGCAAGTCTGAGGCCCAAAACACTCACATTCAAATCCAAACTCCAACACATGATGATAACCCCTAGATCAACATACATGTACATCCACATAGATTACCATTGTGCAAAATGTAAATTCTGAGAAATCATTCATAACATTGTAAACTAAGACAATGTAAGCTTTTCACCTCGTTTAGCTGCCTCATGCAGGGGATTTTCCACCGATTCAGTATGTTCACCAACTAAAAAATAATGGCAATAGTAGTTTACTTCCATAATGTCCCATTGAAGGTTACACCTCCTTTATTGACTGAGGGGTTAGTGCATCACACACCCTCAGGACACAAGTTTGTACTTGCCATTATATACAGTTGAGATGTGGTCATTTGGGTTGGGTTTCTGGAAATGGGTATTAATAAAGCTATGCATAACACATAGATAACTTCCAGGGTGTAGGTTTCTAAAGAAACTGTGGTGCTGCTACCTTTAATCATCAACTGTCAGTTAATAACTAAAGTTAATTTGGACACTGTAAAGAGATTCAACAGCTGACATTTCCAGTATCAGCCCTTTATTTGCACTACAAACCTACAGACTCACATGTTTGCCTATAACTGTTCTTACAAACACATAGCAGTCTGTGGCATTTCTCTTCATCATGGCAACACTGAACGCTGCAAATCTACAGAGCAAAAATTCATCTTTCAAATCAGCACCCTTAATCCCCACAAAATCAACAAAATAATGCTTTTCATTCTACAAATTTATTTCTTGCTTTCCACTTTTCCATGCTTCCATCAATAGCATAAGTCCACTGCTCACCAATATAAACCACACACAACCCACAATTCCTTGATTCACACTGATGAAGGACTAACACCTGAAATGTTAGCTCTCAAATCTCTTTACCATGGCCAAATAACCTTAAGTATCAACTCAGTTGATAAAACCGAACGCTTCCCCACCAATGCATCACCACCAAATAATTTATATGTATGTATAACACATTCAAGATCTGCCTTAGTTAGGTGAGCAAGACAAGCTGCCCTTATTGCCTTCACATTGCTGAGCTTACATCCACCTATGCAGCATTTGAATGATCATGCTTAAAGGGAAAGAATCAGCGACAAGGACAAAAATAGTTGTCGAAGAGAGTAGGACTGACTAAAAATTCACCAAATTAGGCTATCTGTAATGAGTATCTGCTTTAATCTTACCATAATTTGATGGAATCAGCCCTGTTTTTTTCCCCACTTTGGCTTTCCACCAAGGTCCAGAACTCTGCAACATAAAAAAAATTTAAAATTTTATTCAATAAAAACTGACAGTTGGTTCTTACTACTTTAGAAGATATCTGCTAAGTTAACTACACATACAGTAAGAGACAGGGGGAGACAGTGTTGTAATCTGCCTCTGTGGGGTACACTAAGGTGTAAGTATACCTTGTAGGCACTGACGAATGCACGGGGTTATAGGCTCTGCCACCAAGTCAGATATCACACGTCACCATGTTAACTAGCCTCCCACGCAGTCGTTTTTAGGGGACTCGAATTACCTCCTCCCCACAAACGCCTGCTTACCCAAGTGCCACATTCCTTTCCGCCGCTAAGCCAATCACAGCAAACCTTCTAAAATCTGGAAGGTTGACCTTGACCTCAGAACACCTCTCGCGGTCTCGAACAGTAAAAACATCACGGCAGAGGCAGAACTTTACCGAGCTTACGTGAGCTTTGAGTATTGTGTGCCCTACGTTCAAAATTTCTAGTTCAACGGACTGCAATCAAAGAATTAGAATTCGTGACGGGAAATGACGATATTTTCGTCAATTTGCCGAATGGTTACGCAAAGTCGCTTTAATATTTATTGCTTTGCCTTCAATCTTGTCGACCTTGTCGGTGTGGAGGAAACCGAAATATTACCCGATATGTCAGTAAACTTTAAAGATTTTGCAGTTGAAACTCGCTTTATTATTGCAATTTGTTTGGGGGCATGTAGGACATTAGCTGACATTTTCCACAAGGACCACAAGTTGATTGGCTCTTTGTCGTTTAACTTTCCGTTTAATAGTCTTCAATGGACTGATAAATACTGCAGATCTTCCCTTGAATCGAGTTAGCCTCTCGAAGCACTTCGTCCAAACGAACAAATCTGCTCCAGAGTAACGTAGAGTAGTGTAAGAGGTGATATCATATCTTCATCGACTGTCAACTTGATCAGGCCGGGAAGATCGACTACACTTTCCCGAAGATTATGACTCTCCCAGCAGTTAACGGTGTCAAAACGTCGCACAAAAAGCGCTTTTATTCACACTCGATATTTGTTTTGGCGTTTCAGCCATAACCAGCCATTCCAGAAGTGAAAAAATATCTGTACATTCTAACTTAACTCCCGCATCTCTCAAGACTGTACCAGAGACTGTACAAAGCTCGCGGGAAACGGAAGCGGCCGTTGTAACCAAGAATTTGATTTGACACATTGGACAATGCCTCGATGGTGATTGACTAGGGTGCTTGAGGAGTAAAACAATGGGAAAGGAATGTGGCGCTTGGGTAAGCAGGCGTTTGTGGGGAGGAGGTAATACGAGTCCCCTAAAAACGACTGCGTGGGAGGCTACATGTTAACCCCTGGAGCCAGGTTGTGGAACAGCCTATCCAGTGACCTTCGTGCAGCAACATCTTACATGATTTTAAATTTAATCTACGTTACCACAGTTTTGAATGAGTTTTAACACGGCATGGCATCCTTGTAAAGCAGCTTTTAGTATGTGGTTAATAGTATTTTAGGTTAGTTTGTTTAGTTAGGGACGGTTTTGGTTATATTAAATATAACATTTTTATCTTTTATCTCTTTATAATCTTTGCTGAAGGATTTACCATGTATAAATAAAGTTATCATTACCATTACCAAGGCATCTGGGGGGGGGGGGGGGGTACAGGTGAACCTCCAGCCCCTTCAAAATGTGGGATACTATGGCTAATGGAAGGACACCCCTACAGAAAAATCCTGGCCCTCCAGGTTAAGGAGTTGGCATGAGGTCAAAACTGGAAATGTGACATGAGATGATGATATCCAAAGCGCCAACGTGGAATTGTTAATTACCACATAAGTATAAACTTATGAATTATAAGCTTACACTTTTCTGTTGTATAAATCTGGGCTTGAACAATCGATGAAACCGATGATCAGAAAATCAATCGATCAATCAATGACAATCGATGCCTTGTTAGTTTATTGGCATCGATTGGCATCGGCCAATCAATGACCAATCGATAATCACACAAAAGTGGTCGCAACTCATCGATTGTCATCGATTGGTGTTAAAGAAACAATTTGGTATTCCACACGTTCCAGCATGTACGTATACGCGCTCGCAGTACGCACAAATGTTTCAGACTTGAATTCGTTCACCGGATTGTTTGTCTGCAGATGCGACTGGAGACGAGTGAGCTCTGAATTGGTGGGTGATGTAATTATACTGAATTGTAATAAAATAAAACAGAATAAACGTGAATAGGCTTCGGTAATCATTTTATTACTTCTTTGTCACAACGAAGGTGCATGAAGTAAACAGGGTAAAAAATGAATAAAGTTTACTGCATGCAGGCTTAAATGGGTGAGCCGTATAGTAAAAGCTGGAAAAAAAGAGACCATATCGAGAAACTTAGAGCTAAGCAGGAAAAAGCCAACAACACAACATGTACAGCCTCCGTCCGAAACATAGTTACCACCGGTCACAAGAGAACTATAGGCCACAGTTTGGACTCAGATTCTTTTCGTAAATCTTGACTGAAAATAAAACGCATCAAAAATGAGAACCAATCGATGATAATCGATGTCAATTAACTGATCGATTGGCGTTGATAATCGATAAAAATTGATAATCGATGAAATCGATAATCACAAAAAACCAGTGCATCGATTGTTCATCAATTATCAATATCAATCGATTAATTGGCATCGATTGTCATTGATCGATTGATTTTCCGATCATCGGTTTCATCGATTGTTCAAGCCCTGTATAAATAAACAAAAAAAAAATGTGCGCTGTATTTGTACATAAACCAAATTTATGACCCTGAATTAAATAGCCAGATATATGACTTCTTAGCTGTAAGAAAAGCGTATTAAAACGATACTTTCAAACGTTTATCGACCTGCTAGCTAAGCTGATCGATATATAAACAACGATCGATAGATAGTGAAATCAATATAAATGAAACAGGACTAAAAGCATATGTAAGTGAAAATTATACATCGTTTACCCGGTCGATAATGTAAAGAATATCTCCTTCTTCAAAGCTAATCTCGTCTGGCTGCAAAAGAACAAAATGAATAAGCAAAATCACCGATTGGCATATATATTCAATGATCATATGCATCACCGAAAAAAAACCTGAAAACCACCAAAAGAAGGAAGTGAGTCGGCAGTATTGTACCTGTTGCGCTGCATAATTGAACAAAGCTCTCACAACTTGTACATGATCTGCAAATAAAATAAGAAATCAGACTGGATATTTGGAGGATTTTGACTAAAATCGCTGCATAACCGTATAACCTGGTCTGGGTATCGGAGGTGGAGGTCTTCGAGGAACAGACATCTTGGACGCAGTGACGGACGCAGTATAGGTGCATTATGCGCACGCGTTAAAGCTTATGAGCCAGCAGTTTCACAGCGTGTGCGGCTAAGCCAAAGAAAGATGCATGACTCATGTAAGACTCACGAAACCAGTTAGCTACAATGGCGGATCTGCAACAATTTTTGTCCTGTAAGTCCCTGTAAGCTGTAAAGCTTGGATGAATTTGGTTTGTGACTATGGATCAACTAGAAGAACTCTATTTTATAGTATTGAACAGAAAATGCTTTGAAGACGTCTATAAAAGAAGAGTTTGCGATTTCCTGGGAGATCTGAATTTTCAACAAAGCAGCAATGTACATTCACTATTGCTTGCATTAACTGTTATTCAGAAACTTTATGGAAGTCTTGAAACAATTCAGTGCCAATATTTAAGGATGATTACGGATGATCTTGTTGTCAAGAACTCTCTAATGGACAGTTTGTTAAAATTCCTGGATCACAGAAATCAGCATGTTGTCTTCTCTGCAACTAAAGCCATTGGAATAGTTTTACAAATGCTTCCTGAGCAGATGATGAGCGTTGAATGGATTAAAACGCTGTTTAATTTCAGCTGCCTTGGAAAAGAAGTTGAGCAACCTTGGAGACGACTATACAGCATGGAAATATTGAGAAAAGTTCTTAAAAGCTCAAGAGTCAGCCTAAAGAGAAAAGATGAAGATTTCCAACAACAAGAAAGGAATCAAGCTTGTCATTGCCAACACAAAACAAATGCAATTTATGACACAGTTCTGAGCAATAAATTGGTTGAGTTATGTTTAGAGAGTCTTAACTTGGTACACATTTTGTTTCACTACATTCCTTTTGTTGTTAGACCAAGTGGAATCTTCTCTTTTATGAAATCATGTCGGCAAATTGATGCTGCTGAAGATTTGGTTGTGTTACAAGCAGGTCTGAAATTAGGAGATGCAATTCATGATCAAGAAAATGTGAAGCGAGAGGCCATCTCTGGGAACAAAGAAAATAATTTGGTAGCATTCTTGCGCTGTGTTATGGAGATTGCTAAATATCTACAAGACAATGCAACACCTCTGGGAGACACTGATGCCAAATCATCTAATCAAGAGGAAAATGATTTGTATAGTTCTCTGGGAAGTAAATCTACAGAATGCACTGGAAACATGATGGTAAGATCTTATAGTGTTTCACCTTGCAGAGATGACACTCAGCTTGACGCCAAAACTGATGCCACAACAATTCAAATGCAAGCAAGAAACACCACCATCAGTCAGCTTTGCACAGTCTTGGCAACCTTGATTCAATACCTTCATTATCCAAGAATTCCATCACTGATTTTCAAGAAGATTTTGGAACTCCTGAATCAAGTGTTGGTTATACCAAGCCTGTCATTGTGTAGTCAGAAATCTGAGAGTACAAAATTTGAAAAGATCAAAAGAAGCTCTTCCATTTCTTTTCTGAGTGTTTTTGAATGCTGTCTGCTTGACAAAGTACCAAAATGTACTGGATTTGTTGGGTTCTGTGGAACAGAAATAAAAAGATTCTCGGACTTTACCAGTGGCAAGCATCATGAGTGTACTGATCTTGTTGCACTGAGAACAGCTTTACTTATTCTTGTCAAGGCTTCTTTTGTGGTGCTGAAGACAGCAGCAAATAAAGAAGGTATTCTGGAATTGATTTGTTTACTCTCTCAGAGAGCTTAATAAATCCCTCACACTTTGTAAAACACATCATAATGTTAGAGACAGATATACTAGAGTCTTTCTGTTGGTCAAAATGCCTCAGTCATCAATTTATAGTTTATACGCCGACTATTAAGGCCTTCAATCTGACAAGCTTCCCATTTGGATGCCTGATTTTGCATTAAGACAGCCCCCCCCCCTCCCCCCTCCACACCCCACCCTTAGGGTAAGTGGTAAGTATTAAAATGTGGGTTGAAAATACAAAAGAAATGCAGGTGGAGAAATGGTCAAAATGTCTGAAACAATTCCATCAAATAACACAAACCAGTTGGCTATTTACAAAGCATGGCCTTGATTTGAAAATGGGCCTGCAGCGAAACAAACCCAAGTGTGCAGAGTGGTACTTGAACCCAGGACCTCCGGATTACAAGACTGGCGCCCTAACCAGGCCATGCGTCCCTCCCTAAAACTTGGCCTTCATTTTATTATTGTTTTGTAAATAAAGGAAAGTGTTTTTGTAACACAAACATTAATGTTACCTTTCTGTTTTTGGTTGAGTAGAATTTTGGAAAATTACCCTTTTCTTTAACAAAATTTGTGAGTCGTAAAAAAGTCCCCCCTCCGTTATAACCCATTCCTTCTTGAGTCCTGATAATAAAATAATATTAATTGTGCTATCATGGTCACTTATTCAAAAATCCTTTTCTAGGTCCATCAGTACTTCAGACGTTATCCCTTTCCTGTGTTACCCGGTGGTGTAGTCACATTCAGTCTCTTGCCCCTGATATACTTGCTGACAGTGAGACCACCAAGCAAAGCTCCAATCAGAGTGAATTTCCCTCCGTTCTTGTCACACTATTCATTGATCAAGATGATTACCTTGTGGAAGTTCTGTTGTTACTCTTGCTGCTTCATCAGGAAATCCACAGGTAAAATTTCATTTGTAAGGCTGTTCATGCTGTGTGCTGTTGTTTCCTTGGACAGGAAATTTGCTAACCTGAATTTCCGGCATAATCAGCCGGAGAATACACATGTATGGCTGACACTTTTAGTAAAAATTGCTCTATTGCAAAAGTGTCTTTTATACTTGGATCCAGTATATAAATGGGTATTGAAAAATCGTTACTAAAAGAAAAACAACAGTTTTAATCTTGGCTGAAATCCTGAGATGGACTAAAATGTTATAAATGTGGGAGAAAAAATTCTCCTACGGTGTAGATGCTTCTTTCTGAGATCACTAGCTCTACATCTCTTGCATCCTTCAAAAATAAGTTAAAATATTTCTTTATTAAGAACTATTAATTTTTTTAATACAATTTGTTCTCTGATCTACTGCCTCAAGCTCATCCATAATTAAAGTACCTATTTTGTGAGGAAACCTAATTTCTTATAAGCCTCGTCGTTTTGTTTAGGTTTCCTTGCCCATTTTTACCTTCAGCTTGAAAACCTGTATTTGTATCTTAATTTGTAATGTGTGTAATATGGCAAAAAAATGTAATCAAAAATTGATTCTGAGTTCATGGATGGCTCGTCCCGTAAAGACCCTATATGACTTTTATTTTTCATCCTCTTTCTTAACCTGCTCCAGGTGTTTGCTCCACTCCTCACTTTCTGAACGCCTGCTACTTCTTCCTGTGCTGTCAGTTCAGTCTTCTTGTTTGTGTGACTTTTAATGAAATTTAACTGTGAATTTTATAACTAAAACAGAGTTTGGATTTTTGTTTTACAGGGTTCTTCCTTGCAGTGAAATTTCAACAAACGTTTTACAGCAGTTGAATCCCCATTTACTGTTTATGGCATTTGTGCAATCAATCGAGTTTGATCACTCAGTCCTTCTTGATCTCCTCATTTCGTCAGAGACGCGATTTCTCGAGTACATTTTAGAGTACCTTCACTTGGTTGTTGATGACTGGAAGTCGTTCAATCAATGCCTGCAGCCTTACGAAGGGAAGTGCTCTTACAGCGAAGCAGGAGAACAGACAAGGAATGACTCCAGCCGAGAAAACTGGCTTAGTGAATTAGATTCGTCTTCAGAGTTCTCGTTTGACACTACAAGTGTGTCTCAGGAAAGGCAAATTTTTCACAACGAATTTAACCCGAGGGAAAGTTTATTTCCCAGTAAACAGGAAAAACCTAAAACACAAGAGCAAGCTGTTTGGGAGAACAGAGATGTTGACGTTTGTGAAACCTTTTCATCGCACATTGTTCGCAAGAGCGGCTGTTGCAATCAGCTGTCAGTGTTAGCGCGCCCACAAGCTGGCTGTGGGCTCCTTCATCCGTGTGATACACTGGAAAAGGAAAACCACAGTGGGCTGAAAAACATCGCCGCAGCATATCCCTCAAGCGATGAATCGGACATGGAAATTGAATACAAAACTGAGAACGCCTACGATTGTCAGAAAAACAATTCAGCTATTTCCGCTCCTGAGAATTTAGACAAGATCATGTCTATGTTGATCAGGCTTAGATTGTCAGTGGCGAGGTTGTCATCCAGCGGCCATTTTCCGTATTCTGCTGCTCCTTTATTAACACTTATGGAGCGTGTTGAACAATGCTACGATGGCTGTTGATCAGAGCAATTATACTTACGTAACACTGACAATGTACTGTCAATAAGAACTTTACAAGTTAAAATAATACCATACTGTTTTACAAGATTGCCGTGTGGGAGCCTGACTTACAATTGCTGTAAAGTCGATCAATTTCCATTTTAAAGCGTCCAAGAGAGTCTAATTTTCGTAAATTCACCGGTAGACTGTTCCACAATAGCGTCCCGCTGCAGCCAAAGCTCACTTGCGATAATTCGTGCGTGGCTTAGGCAAGTCTAGTTTGATCTCGGAATCCCTTAGATTATACGGTGTGCTTCGGATGCTAAACAAATTTTGCAACCAGGTTGGGGAAAGCCCTTCAATTGTTTTAAACATTAATTTCGCCTTCAGCTTCTTTCGGCACATGGAGAGATTGTCCCAGTGGAGCCTATTAATATAACAGTATCAATAAAAGTATCAATTATCTTTAACTTTGACTGAAATACTTCTTTCATAATTATTATCGGAAGATCCTGTTAGAAAATGAAGAAATTCAAACACATTTTGCACCATCCACTCTGAAATTGCAATAAAGCAGGTTGAACAAAGCTGAAACCAAAGAATTAAAGCTAAATAACATCTGAATAATCACATTTTAGACTTTCATCCTCAGATTCAAAGAACTTCACACTTCGTTGTACACCTTTTTGAAACGAACGATTGCGCGGCCACGCTGCAACAGGTTTTCAGGCGTCGAAAGTCTAACATGCTTTCAGCAATTTCTCTCAGCTCGCAAAGCACATTTTTCAAAAGTTGTATGGCAAGTAGTACGGAACATTGCCCAGTGTAACAGGGCGGTAAAGGGGTTGACGGATTTTGCGTGCTTCGAGAAAAAAAAAAACCAAATGTGATGCGTGATCCCGTGCGTGATCTGTTCTGCGTGATTCGTGAATCCGATGACAACTTGCGTGAAAAACGAGAATCAAGTAGCGGTAGGTAAAAAAGAACTGAAAATGATAACAAAGAATATTAATTCACTCTTAAACCTAGGTTACAGATTATAGGCATTTGCTTCTGTCAAAAGTCGACTGTCTTTTCTTATATTACCACTTCTCGCTGAATATTGTCTCTGCACATGATGACAGAACTTAGAGTGAGGGATTGCCGGATCGTTTGGATACAGTCACTTGTATAGAAAATACTCTTTTAGGAGAAAACTATCTAACAAGAGCTACGCTACCTCGAGAAGATGCCGTAAAACACACTTTTTGGTCGGCGCATGGGCTCCTGTCGGCGTGATGTCCACCATCTACGCATACCGATCCCACAATGCCTTGCTCGTTCTAGTTGGGACAAGAGGCGTGATTCGTGACTCGAGGAGAAAAGGTTTGTGGGTTTTTTTTACCACCCTAGTGTAAAATAGCCTTGACTTATTGAAATCTTTTGTAAGTGCGGGCTTTTGTTGTGTGCACCGAAAAAGACTCGCTCCATGTACAGTTGTGCCTTCACGGTAAAAATAAGCGACCACCCAAAATGTCAAGCCTCGGATGGTATATGATCGCTTACGGAAGGTAGTCGCTTATGAGAGGTCACAATATTGAGGGTCTAAATTTTGCGGTCTCAGTTTAGACTGTGCATTTATAAGCCTGAAATGCTGAATCATGAGTATTTTTAGTAACAATATCCTTTCATAGTCGAAAAATACTTGATACTTTCCAATATTAAGTCAAAAAAGTTACACGATGATTGCCTAACAGATAACACTTTGCTATATGTGTATTTACAATAGAATTTTTCAACATCCGCGTAAGTTACAGGATTAACCAATAGAACTTTATATCTCTGTGGAAGTATACAGCAAAGCACTGGTCATCTTATCACAAACAAAGTGTTCTTTTCAAGGAACAAAATTCGTTGTTATTTCAGAGTTACGGGTAATGTCAAGTGGTCGCTTACCGGAGATTATAAATAATAGAAAATTTCAAAACATTACTCCTGAAAGTGGACTCGGTCACTTAAGCTTACCAGAGGTTACATCCGTAGAGATTACATTGTGATACGTTGGTAGTATTTTAAGAAAGTGGTCCCTTACGATAGATGGTGGCACGGGAAGGCTTGAATTAGCCTCCCACGCAGTCGTTTTTAATTAAGGAAGGAGCTTAATATGACTGCCCTTAAAACCGCTAAAAATGACTGCATGGGAGACTTAAGCTTCGCATATATTTCGTGCGTTTTAAGTTTATAACTGGAACAATTGTTTTAAAATCTTTCTTGGTTGTTCTTGCTTTAGTTTTCGCTTTCCTTGTTTTTGTCAGGCTTTTCCGCGGAAAACAGAAAGTTCCGGAGACTTCTTTTCTCCTTTACCCTGTGTTTCTTCAGTCAAACTAACAGGTTCCAATTTAAACCCTAAACGATGCATTTGTGCAGACCCACAAAAGTATCCGGTGCTAGAACAGTTTAAAAATAAAAACTGAAATGAGTCTATGGCTTTCTTCTTCTTGACTGACGTCAATGCCGTGAATTGAACGCCCACGCACTCTCGTACTAGACTTCCTGCTTCGCTGGCATGAAATCGCATTTAATCAGTTTCAAGATTTCCTGCACCTAGAAGTTATCCTTAACCAGTGTGGTACAAACCTCCTCTTGAAAAAAAAAACTAACTGAAAGACCACGCCAGTTTTCAGATCGGGATTAAAGCCAATAGAGACAGGTCAGTCTTATTTCATTTTATTATTATTTTTTCAGTACAACCCTTAGCGTTTATAATTGTTTTATATACCAGCGATCTGCAAGAATAACTTTTTACAGCATCTCAGTTGATGAGTTACTAAACATAGTTTAAACTGAAAAACCAGGGCATGATTTTAATCGATTATTTAGAAGTTTGGAGCCAATAGCACGTAATTGATATTTTTGGAACGGACGGTTGACATGGACTACACTACGCACTTTTGTATTTGTGTGTGTATTTAGATCTAATTCCCATCATCACCAGTTTGGACCATACTGCTAATAAAAATATAAGTCAATAACCAGTTCCCAAATTTTCACCGATTATGACAGTCAACTCACTGAAATCTGCATAATATATCCGCTATAGAGGGCGATCGAAGAAGTTTCTGTTTTGTTTTGTTTGTTTGTTTTTTTTACTTCAATGGTGGATTCGCTTGAAGTGTGACATTTGCATTTGAGCAAACTTCCTTTGTTTTGACTCCACGAAAAAAATATAAAACAATGATTAATTCACTGCCTTGAAGGTGATAATTCCGGTTACCAGTTCAAAAGGGCTTGACGATTTTCTATGGCCTTCAAATGTTTTAAAATATATTTGTTTATGGCTTTATTATCTTAAAGTTTTGGTGGAATATGCAATGTTACCATCTAATGTTATGATGCTGTTGTTGAAAAGTGTTTGTGTTTTAAATCATAAGTTATTTCATCAGGAAGCACCTTGAAAATTTACAATCCTAATCTTACATGGTACATTTGGCCAAATCGGGCCGAAGTAAAGATTGAATAAATGCTTTGTTTATGTGTTCTTTGTTGTCTACTCACATTAAAAATAATGATTCAAATTCCTAAATCTCAAATGGTTGGAAACAGGAGCAAACAACTTCAGTTCAAGGCCAAAGCAGGAATTGCTACTTTCCGGGGACTCTCTCTCCCCCCCCCCCCCCCCCCTTCTTCCTCTACCCCCAGCATTTTGTTGACAATGTCTTCTTGCACACCTAGGTCGAGAACGAAAACGTAGAGTACAGTTTCTTGCCTAAGGGACAAGAAACCCATCTTCGCAGCACCTACCCTCCAACCCTCCGATCGGCACGCCTGAACATAAACTGAATCAGCAACGGATGCTTTAAATCAGTATTAAAAGGGGATTAAAGGAGATTGCCCGTCCGGTTAGCCAATGTTTCCGTTCAGTAGCGAATTGTCTTAATATTTCTGCTATGTAAACGACGAAGAGTTTACAACTATAGGACAAGAACAAGATGATCGATGTATCCGGTCGAGAAGGATCCGACGCTGCGGCCTGTTTTTCTCATATTTCTAGCGAGGAAAATCGAGGAAAGAGTTATTTCTTTATTCTAGATCAGAGCTTTTTAGCCTTTGAAAACCAAACAATACTTTTGTAACCTAACACATTTGCTTCTTTTCGAACTATCCACGATGAGCTGCTCACAACTACTTTAAAAAATCAGGAAATCACAGGAACTGGAGCAGATGTGGGCTTTTCAAAAATAGAATGTGGCTTTATTTAGAACAACTCGAAAGATGAAAAGCTAATCGAACAGCTAGTTAATTCCTTTCAAAACAACCCTTTTTAAATCTGAATTTGTCCATTTTATCGGACACAATCTAATATTTATGAGAAAATGACCAGCTCCCAGTTGGCTTAATAGCACAGTTTGACCGGCAGTTGGCAGAAAACACTTAAAAGGTCGAACTGATCCGTTCGATTCAAGCCTGAATTTTTTTCTGTTTCTTTTCGCAACTGTTTACATGTAAGTTGCGTAGATTACAGCAGTGGTTCTTCTCAAAAGTCTTTCACCTACAGTTCATACATAATATTTCATTCTGAACATTCTCACTATTTCCCTACTCGATAACGTGCATTGTACTAGTAAGGGTGTTAGTTGCTGCTGTGTCGGTTGGGGAGGGGGGAGGGGGGGGGGGGGGCAAGTATTTGAGCGGTTTTATTCGAAATTTGGCCACCGTAAAGATTCGAGAACTGACGATTCCAGTATTTGCCAGAGCGAATTGAAGGCTGCTATCGCTCGAAACGTCAGCCGTCGAATCTTTTTAAAAAGGTGGCCAAATTACCATAGCAACACAGTTGTTAAAAGCTGACGTGCTTCCCTGTTTACACGATTTTCTTGATTGCCTAAGTTTGCTTGGTAGCTGAGCTATAATTGAAGGTGATCAGAGTTTCTTACCCTTCTCGATGATAAGTTTCAGATCTACTCTTCTAATCCTTTTCTTCTCGGAAACCTCAACACAAATGAATGAGTAGCATTTGACCGGAAATGTACCTTGCTGTTGGTGACGTTGATAAAATGTATCGTGTTTATAAGTAATTTCCTTGCATGCAAATCAAGTGTAACGGTAATAATGAGACGAATTCGAAGAAAATACTGATTTCTATTTCAGGGACAGTTCATTTAGCACATTTTCTTTGTCTCTCCGTTCGGTTCTCTATGCATTATCACTGGCATTTAAACCCCTCGTATAAACGTGATTCTTGTTGCCCCCCTCCCCCCCCCCCCTCCCTCCCGTGTTTGAGCAAGGAAACGCTCTTTCCTCGTTCATCGCGTCTTTGTCGATAGCGAAGACCACAGCTGCAGGAAAGGCATTTTGAAGCACCTTAGGCCTTATATTTTCGTGTGCATTTTAGTTTGGTTGTTTCCTCCATTGTGAATGGTGACGAAAATTGACCACTCTGGACAACGTGTTTTCTTTTCATTTGAGGTGTGTGGCCGTACAGAACTTTTAACTACCTTGCTGGTCTACACACTCAGTGTTGAAATTTACGAAAGGTAAGCATGATTTCATTAATCGTAAGGAAAAGTTTTAGTTATTTGTAACTGAACTATTCACGAGATTGAGAATGATGTATTATTCAGTAAGTGACATGGGCATACTCGGAAAAAAATCTGAGTGCTCCTATCAGGAGGCGTTGATAAAATTTTAGTTAATGATAGGAGGACTCGGATTTTTTCCGAGTATGCCTGTGTCACTTACTGAATAATACATCATTCTCATTTATTCACCAGGCTTAAAATATTCCATCACATTTATTCCATCGCGCATATGCCTCACATGTTCCAATCCTAGTACTATGCAGGATGTTTGTCCCATCAACCTAGTTTAATGGCCTTAGCTCCCACGAGTCTCCTGTAGCTCAGTGGTAGAGCATCCGAACTAGTAATCGAAAGGTCTTAGGTTCGACTCCTGATAGGGGAACTCGGATTTTTTTCCGAGTAAGCCTGTGTCACTTACTCAATAATACATTATTCTCAACAAGCTTTATGTTCACAGTAAGCAAAGCCTGTATATTCAAAGTAAACTTTACCGTAAAGCCGGCCATCTTTGCGAATTTTACCCTAGATTCCTACTAAACAAAACGACTGGTAACAGACTGGTAACAGGCCTAAGAAGGCCTCGTCCAGTATTGAACATTTCTCGTTCATTGTACAGTCAGCGCGTGCGTGTATTTGTAAACGAAACACTCACAACAGTCTCTAACCGCCATTATTAAAATATTCCATCACATTTATTCTATCGCCGAGATTTATCGCTCCCTACTTCTATCTGATCGTACCTAATGGGAGCAAGCCAAAAATACGTCTACTATATTTTAAATTAACGTGGTTTTTGTGTGGTTCTTGTTAATATTTTGTAAGAGATGGTGTTTCGCAAAAAATCCTTAACAAAGATCTCGATTCCAAAAAGGAAGGGCAGGTTCAAGAGAACAGTTATTAGAGCCATTTGCGAGATAATAAAAGCTGCCCACTCTTATGAGCTAGAGAAGGAAAAAAGAAAGGAAAGGAAAGCGCAACGAAAATCGATTCCGGTGGACTCTACGCGAGTTGATTTAGTTCCTTCCTCCTTAGATTCCGCAAAAGGAAAGTCGACAAGGAAGAACGCACCACAGCATGCGGAAATTGCCCGGAGCGTGGAAGCAGCGCATAGTTAGGATGTAATGT
The DNA here is from genome assembly GCF_977016875.1 of Pavona decussata. Lineage (NCBI taxonomy): Eukaryota > Metazoa > Cnidaria > Anthozoa > Scleractinia > Agariciidae > Pavona > Pavona decussata. Next base: position 2,469,808 of record NW_028145546.1, read on the forward strand.
TTCGGCGCGCGGCAGGTGCTTTTCGCGCTCGCATGAAAATGTCATGGTCTGCTTATGCGCCGCATTACCGTATAAATGCTGCCACTGATGTCCTATGCGTACCACTGATAACTTTGAAAAGAAACGGCGCCGTTCAAATTCTACCGTGGGGTTGATAGTTTGCCGTAAGTTTGTACATTCATACACAATATAGTACAGTACAATACCTTATTTCAGTGGCATAATTCTTGGCGGTATCTTGTAACTTTAGGTGTCTACGTATAAGCTTTGCAGCTAATTAGTTTTTCACTATTTTGCAAGAAAATAGGATCCTACTTAAAACACTTAGGGCCAATTATCTAAACAAAGTCCAACTGAGGCCCCGGCTTAAGACCAATCGGTCGGCCTCCAAATCTGTTTATAAGTGGCTTATTTAAGTAGATAAATAGTTTTCTAGTCTGGGATGCAAGCCTTCTTGTAACCGTCGGCAGTAGATAATGTTTAGATGTGATTGTTGGCAAAATTGAAAATGGCTTAGAACGTGGTCTTGTTAAACACCGTCTAAACTGTTTTTTAATAACTGACAAGCAAGGCCGGATTGTCTACTTCATCGAAAGTTTGCGAAAAGTTTCCAAAATGGTGGTAACTTTTCTAGGTGTCGATAACAAGCATCATAAAATCATTATTTGTCGATGCTTCCAGTTTCCTTCTTTCCGATTTTGTTTTAAGTTCCTTTGGGCCTTTTTAAGTCAGAACCATCTCTGCACTGCTCTACACAGCTATCGATCGCCATGTAGTTTAACAAATTAATTGGACAATTTTTTTTTTCGTCTGTCCTGTTACTGTTAAAAACTTAAAATTTCGTCATCGCATATTCACAAAGAAACTGCTTGACAAACTGCATCATCCCTAGAACCATTGTATGCTGGATTTTATATGTCCTTTTATGCCGCAAGCAAAGAGTTCAGCTGAGTAACGATTGTTACTCGGAGTGGAAAGCTGTTCCGGCTGGCGTGCCACAGGTCACTAAACTTGGCCCCTGGCTAGCTGTTTGTTTGATAATGGTCAATGATTTGAATGTGGACTGCTTTGATCTGTGGGAGTACGTGGGTGATGCCACAATTGCGGAAGTCATTTCTAAGAACGATCAAAGTACAATACAAGAGTATGGAATTGAGCTCGCCAGAAAGACTCGGGCCGATAAGTCTTGCGATGCATTTGAGCCCATTGTTGTTATTGATAAGAAAATCGAGGTTGTCCCATCTGCAAAGCTGTTAGGCCTTATAAAATATAATGAACTCAAACGGCAGACTACGTTTTAGGCACTTGTAAAAAGGTTTCCGGAAGCGTTAATCCTTTCTCAGGAAGCTGAAGCGCATGGGCGTTCCTCCTTTTTTATGTCACTTGCTTCCGCCTAGGTTCTGAATACGCATGTTAAGTTTACCATAATGCATTGCCGCAGTACCTTTCCGATGAGTTACTGAAAAGCTACAAAAGTGCGCGATGCGCATTATCTTTCCTGTGATTAGTCTTATGGAAAAGCATTAGAAACCTTAAATCTGACAACTTTGTACGACTGTAGAACAGCTTATGTTTGAGAACCGATCTGTGTGAAGAAATTATTAACAATTGACGCCGCGATCTGCATGCATTATTGTTTCCTTTAAATAGCAGTGCACATTGCGGAAAAGGCGAAAGTTTCAACAGTCCCGAAATGCAAAACGAACAGATTCAAGAAACAGTTATATTATAGGTAATTCCTCCCGACATGCCAACTAGCGGTACTCGATCGATCCCTCAGTTTTGTATTCTATTAGTACGTAAACAATAATTTGTAAGGCTTATTGCATGAATATAGTTTTTAGCCTTTATTTTAGGAGTAGTATTTTGAACATGATAACAATTGCAAAGCTGGCCTGGGGGCTGTAAGGTTTAAGTTAATAAATTATCTATCCGTAACTACCTCATTGATTTTTGCCTTCAAAAGTAAAAGGAATGAATTTCGTGAACACCAAACAGAACGCTAGCTTTTCTTTATTATTCCGGAAATTCAAGCTTCTTTCCACGAAAAGGACAATTGGGTGTAGCTGACATAACAGAAGAGATGCATAATAACTGACGTCATTTTTCCCTTATACAGTAAAAAGCTGTAAGGAAGTATGGGAGATTAGGTTAGTTTCAAAACCGGAATTTCATCGAATAATAATTGTGGTAGTCATAATCTCATAAACTAAAAAATTAAAATTAAAACAGTTGAGTAATACATTGGAAAATTAAAACATTTCAAAACTAACCTTTATTCAAGTTGACAATTTTCTCAGTAAAACAATATGACGGAACAGAGTTCAGAACAGCTCCGGTTATTTCGGTCTTGGCAAAATTTTTCGCTCACCGCCGGTTTTCAACAACAAACACTGATTCTCACCTTTCCGATGCAGAGCCGCCGTCTTATCTTCTTGACAAAACGTTCGTCACAGGTCGACGACATAAGCTCTCCAACTTTCCGGTTACTATCCGTTCGGTTATGTAAAAAAAACTTCCCGGTGTGTTTTCTTATGACTTCGATCTCTGAGCTCCGTTTTGAGCGTTTTCCTCTCAGCTGTTACAAGTGGTCCACGTCATGTGACGTGCTTTTAGTGCATTTAATTACATTGATAAATAGCTGACAGGAAAATAGCTCAAACGGGCTTTGAGGAGTTCAAGCAACAGGAAAACACTCCATGCAGGTAAGCTTTTTCCGATTCTATTAGAATTATTACAGGCTTTCGACGGAAAATTGTTTATTGTTTTTTGATCAATCCAAAAATGATCGAATTATACCATCTTTTAGCATTTTTAACTCGGCGTTCTACTTTGGAATTTGAATGGACACACTTTATCGTTTCATCCGCAGACAAAAGTTTAAACCACCTTGTTGCTCAAGCGATTTTTGAAAGAAAATTACTTGGAAATGTTTCCTTCTGTTTTTCCAGATCGTTTTATGGCTTTTTAGGCATAATTGTGTTATCTAATGCGCAGATCAGTTCGAAACGTCCGTAACACCCCTCCTTCCCCCCTTCCCAACGGGGCAACTTTTGAACCCCAGGGAATTTGAACTTTTGAAAATTCCCGCCCCGCAGGACCAACACTGAAAAAAGCTGTTCAAATCAAATGTCCCTCTACAAAAACAATGTTCCGATTTTTGGTGGACGCTATTTGAAAACCGTGTTCACATTCAATCCGATTTTCTATACATACCTTCGAAAACACTTTAAAGTTTGTGGAGACTCTTTATGGTGAGCCAATCGCTCACAAAAGAAACATTTTCCCCCATGAACTCGAACATGGATCAGGAACCTCGTGGCAATTCCACCACAAGGTGTAAACTTAGCATTCCCCATCAAATGCCCTACTCCCCGGGCACGGAAAATGCTTTAAATACCCGGGGTATTCCGGGGGGGGGGGGCGGAGTGTTGAAGGTTTGAATTGATCAGCGGATAACACAGTTTAACCTTTCCGGATTCTTTACCTGAAATTCAAATCAGAGAAAATCTTAAGGAAAGGAATCTTATTATTCTCCGATTTTCGGGCTACTGTTGGCTTTCCGCGTTATTTCGTACTCTAAAGAAATATTTGCCCTTTCGAAAACAAAAGGGATAAGTTTTCGCTAAAGAAAACGTTAGTTTTTCTTTTACTCTATTCCGAGTTTCTGAGGTGTAATTTAGTCCAAAGAGAAATTTAATCGAAAAAGACCGTTGGTGCCCTCATTACTGCTCAATACTGCAAAAATAAATTTGAACGCTCAAACGTGAAGATGTTTATTAATATTCACGGGTTCTAAATTTAGAAAGCGGACATTCGTTGCTGTCAAGTTTTAGGAGTAAAACATTATCCCAATGTTCTATTTCTTTATCGATATCGCCAATTCTTTTTCAGTGTAAAATCCGCCTTCCCTGCGTGCAGTGACGCATCAACAATTGCCCAAAACAAATGTATCAAATCGATTCTGCTCTTTTTTCCCCCAAAGTAACAAAATAACAAATTATCGTATCTGTTTGTTATTTTTATAACCTTTGATACTTTTTCTGATACATTGTTCTGCCCACAACTTTTATTAGGTTTATTATTCCCACTTTAAAGCGTATATTCCTCTCTCTAAATGTACACATAAATAGTATTCCAAAACACTCTTGGCGTAAGCCTAAAAAAGCGTCAAATTTGTGAAAAACCTTTTAGAAGCTATCATTGATATTCTATTGTATTATTTTGAACGCGCCCCCCAAGTGAAAATGAAGGCGTTGTCACAGTTCTCAATGTTCTTAGCTGATGTTAGTACACTTAGCTTTTAACAGCCATTCCGGTAAAACAACGTGTCAAAGGTCCACCTGTGAATCTTTTAAAATATCAGCTCTTTGACGAATGCGTGCATGTTCATGTTGTCGAAAATTCAGGTCAGATCACCCGGCTACAATCGCTTTCTTGATATCATCAGTAGCTTGTATTCCATTGTTGTACAATACAGTTGCCGTGTGCGAGTTGTTCTATAGAACCAGAGTATCGAGACTGTCTGAGAGCAGACTTTTTATTACGTAGTATTTCAACAGGAACTTCTTTTGCTGTAAATTGCTTTTCAAGAAAGCAAGTCAGTATTACCGACAAAGCCTCACCTGTGATCGCATCGTGTGTTGGTGATCAATCACATCTACTTCACCCATCGCGGAGTCTCTAGTGCATAGTTTCGACTTTTCTTCTGTTTCGTGGGCGTGTGTCAGTTTAGGTATTGTGAGCCATGTGGTGTATCAAAACATTTTCAAGCGACTGCGTAAGCAAGAGCCTCTCAAGAAGAAATAGATCCTGATAGCCTTTTTACGATCCTCCATCATCAATCTCCAAGTATGATTCTTTTAAAATAATATTGTTAACTGCTTAATAAATAAGGCCGGTTTAAGTTTTATATATCATATAACATCTGATCTCAAATCTTGTTTTCAAACCAGGTTGAAACAGAGCTGATCATGTAGCATAAGTACAAGTTCTGAAATTTTCATGTAACACCGAAAGAAATTCGAAATTTCAATTTGAGAAACAAAGAATACTATATAAAAGTCAGTACTGTTTGAGAACTTTAATATGAATGGCCCATTGCAATTTTTTTTTATCCATTGACTTATAATTACATGAATTAAAATTATATACTTGTGCAGCTCGCCAAAACAAACAGCACCACAGGAATTTGTGGCTGCTCAGTAGCTTGTCATCCACAACATTAAACCTGTGTACTACCCAGTAGCTGTCACTCAATCAGGTCACACTTTAGGATTTCAACCACAGTTAGAACCACCTTTTACAGCATGGTCAACAGCACCACAGGAAAGTACTGCTTAGTAGCTTTCATTTGAATAGTCACACTTTAGGATTTCATCCACAGACTCAAAACTTAGAACCTCCTCGTACAGCATAATTAAACAGCAACAAATGAAAGTACTGCTCAGTAGCTTTCATTCGAATGGTCACATTTTAGGATTTCATCCACAGACTCAAACATAAGACCCACCTTGTACAGCATAATAAACAACAACATAGGAAAGTACTGTTCAACACTGAGCCGTTAGTTTCATTCCGTTGTTACAATTTAGGATTCGACCCACAACCGACTCAATCCTCAAAAAGTTGAAATCGCCTTGTACAGCACAATAAACTTTACCGCGGTGAGTAAAGTACTGCTTCGTAAGTTTCATTCGACGAATGGTTACACTTTACGATGCCATCCAAAGCCGAACCAAAAGTTCATTAAAAGTTCCTTAAACGACACAATAAAAAGCATCCGAAGAAACTACTTGTCAGTAGTTTTAACTGAAAGGCCACACTTTAGGATTCCATCCACAGAGTTGACACTCTTACCAGGGAAGGTTCAGTGGTATAGTTATAGAGGCAGTGGTGGTGATGGTGGTATTGGAAATAGTCGTAGTAGTGCTAGTAGTAGTTTATTTTGACACATTCCCTACGATCAGTAAAAAGCTCTTTTAAACTGAGATGTACGTGATTATAAAGGAGGGTCTCATGGTGTCTCTCATTTTAATGAGCTGATTTGAGTTTAAACTACAAAATACAATAAATTCTAAGCCCATCAGAAGTTAAGCTACATCTCATATGTTGCTAATAAAGGTACAGATAATTGCCTTATTTCGCGGCTTAGCGCTGTGCACCTCAGAGAGGCAAGTCGAGAAGATTCAATATCACTGGGACAGTCTGTGGAATTCAGTACCACCTTGTTGCTCGGGCGACGCCATTTTCGTGAGGAAACGCAGTTGAACTCAAGAGAGCAAATTTTTTTTCAATCATTATTGTTTACGTTTTGTGCATTTACAGGACTGTGTCGGACGATATAGAACTGAGTTAAACTTACAAAAGAATAATAACGATCAAATTATTCTCTGGTTGTAAAACTCGTCTGGAATTCGGATAAGAATTAAGGGCCTTTCCTCTATCATGACTGTGCACGGTAAGGCATATTTCATTGAAATCGTTTTACGTCAAACGATACTGCTCGTTTAGCCAAGTATGGTACTTTAAAAAAATATTTTTGTATGTGTATGTTCATACACTTCGACTACGAATAAGACTTTTTATGGTAAAAATCGAGTATTTATTCCACAAACTGATCGACTTTCTTCTCGATTATCCCGTGAAACCGCAAATTAGACCACAGCTATGCTGCATTCCAAGTAATGCAATGAAAAACGACTTTTTGCATGTAAACAAATTCCGTGCCTTCCCTAATATGAACTATCAAAATCGTCTCACCCATTGTTTTCGTGGCTTTAAAAGATTTAAAAAAATTCAAACGACTTTCCGATGACATCATAATTATATTGATCAACGAGAGGGCCTTGGGACATTTTTATGCTTTGAATTTTCCTCTTTAATTAAAGCTTTCAACCTGTTCTATTCTTTCATTTCGTCTGACCTTCCTGCAGAGCAGACCTTTGACTAACATTATTCAGGATCATTTTGGGCGAGTCAGGCTTTAAACGGGTAAGTCCTTGATTTTTTTTTTTTTAACAAGTTTATTTTTAAATAGCTGTGGTCTTTATCTTAATCGTAGTATTTAACCCGTGTAAAAATTTCTACAACTATATTTAGCGAGGTTTATTTGCAAACGCACCGTTTAACACACCCGAGCCAAAAACAGCTTTAATTTGCGATTAGTTACCACCAGTCCCACAGTGAAGCTGTATTCACAGAAATTTTTTTTATGTCTTTCTTGTTTCAATAAATTCGCGTCAATTTTCTTCGTCAGAGAGTTTTCATCTTGTCTATTTATCCTGTAACAGAAAGCGCGAATTAAAACTGCCTTGGATTCTTTTAACATCAAATTAACATGGATTGAATTATTTCTTACTAAAGCTTACTGAAAGCTTTCTGAGCTTGTAAAAGTTTCCACGCGAAGCCTTATTTCACGATCAGCGAGCTTACTTTTACTTCAATTTCGTCTGTTGCATGATATGGCAAATGATATATATATAGGACCAAAAAATATTTTGAGCAGCTCATCTATTTTCAGCCCTCAGTAGACTCTACACTGTTCTCTCTCAATTCACAACTCACTAATGTCGGTTACTAAGCAGATTTGATCTAAGTTATTTCCTCTTTTATTTTAATCTGTTTTTTCAATGTTATCGTTGATAAAGGGCTTTTTTAAGCTTAGGTTTTAATCTCTCTCTAATGCGAATCTTTATTTATTCATCTTGTCCGGCCCTCTTAAGATCAATATATCGCCGGAACTGGTGTCTATATTGAATTTGTGTTCTATTCAATGTTGAAAAGACGAGATATTTGTGTGTTTCGCGTGGGTAGCACTCCGTTTCCAATTTTCTATTTTTTCCAACAAAAACAAAACCTCACTCTATTCAGCGCTTGATTCACACACCGGAATGTTCATTGGCAGGAAAACCGACATTTTTTCAAACCGATTCTGGACTGTATAATACCTTTATAGCTTTCGATTCACTCCTTTTGGTGTGGTTCTTTGTGAATTGACCCTTCCTTTTCGATTCATTGAACTCACGCAACCACGGCTGACAAACTGTCATCTTTTAGTCCCAAGAACACAGGCATGAGCTCGTAAACGTTTTGAGGATAAGGCAAGTATATAAAAAATACACTGACCGTAACCAGGTATAATTTGTTAAAGCAATTTAAAAAGCGCGATATAATATCATGATGCTGCACTCTTTGATTATAACAATAAATGGAGTAGCGCACAGTCACAGTGTGTACACAATAAAACACATCAGTCTCAAATCTGTTATTTGCATCACGCTCCTTTCCGCCAACGTGGTTAACCAAGGCCTGCCCCAAAACTCGTGAATTAAAGTCTTACTCGGCTTCCCGCCCATCTTCACATGTGGGGTTATGTAGGAAAAACGTTCAAGAAGAATGAAAACTGTTTATAGCTAGTGCTGCTTTCCCTTTTTTTTTTTTTGCTTTTGCTGTTTGTCATGCTCCACATGATGGTTCTAGCGTTTTGAATTTGGAAACGAAATCCTAGAGGTTGACCCCTCACATGAAAGCTACTAAGCAGCACTTTCCTGTGGTGCTGTTAATTATGACTTTTGAGCTTGCGGATGAAATCCTCAAGTCTTATAAGTGGCTTTGTAGAACTGTAGGTTTGTTGTGAAATATGGCTTAAACTTTTGCAAAGCTCTTGTGAATCAAGTTTACCTGTTCCGAATTAAGCTACTAATGGTACACTCTTACAGTACTCTTTTATACTGTACTAAAGTTGGGTGAAACCCAAAGTGTGGTCATAAAAAAATATTAGATAGTACTGGCTGACTTTTCCGTGATTTCTAGAGTGAAAACCGAAGGAAATTGGTCATAGATGTTGTTTGTTTTGGGCTGCTCCAGTGTAAAATCGAGTCCAAGCGCTTTTAAGCTGGGTTTAGTTCTAAGTTGTAATATACAAGTACCGCTGTGATGAAGTGCTGAAACCTACTCGCTTTGAACAGCTACAGTATAAACCATTTACGAAACCGCAACAGCCAATATACTCTGATCCATGAATTTGAATGACCTTATGTACGTAATGAGACGGCAAAACACAGGAAACATTTATACAGTAATACTGGAACTTGCTCAAAATCCGCGCCACGTCCGGTGATAGAGACGCTTGCCGCCATATTAATTGGCTAACACTCTTATAATGCCCTTGTACACTTAACAAATGACGCACATACTTTGTACCGTCCAAACAATCATCATTTCAAAGCCCTATTGTTCTATTTTTAGCGTGATATTAGAATTGGAAAGCGTGCGTGGATTCCTGCTAAGTAAATCCCAAGAAATTGGTTTAGTTCTAGTGCGATAGGAATAGTCGTGAAATATATTTAGCCGCTGAGTTCAGTTTTGCGGGAGTCACACGAATGGCATTGGTTTGTGATCATGCAGTCCCTGGGTGACTAGTTGATCATCAGCAAAGATTCACATCTTAGTCACGTTTGAAATCTTTTTCAAGGTTTTCTTCTTGTATAAAAAAAAAATGAGAACAGCGAACAGGACCAAAAAACTGTGGTCTGCGTCGGTGAGGTGCCCTCTGACGAGGGGCTAGCACTCGAAACATCAGCCGTTTTGTATGTCTTTACGACAGCCAATTCACCTCATAATTCAGTTGATAAAGCCGGCCATTCATCTTATAGAACGGGCAAATTTTCTTGTCGGCGGTTGCCTTCTCATATAAAAATGACTGTCCAGAAACCTTGAACACATATACCAGTTTTCAAGCAAATTTAATGAAAAAGAGAACTTATTGGATGCATTAGAGCACTACTTTATGTTTTCCCTAATTCGTTGGTTATTTCGGGAACCATAAATAAAGTTGAAATCTCGCAATAGCGGCAAGAAAATAATCCCTGAGGTATTACTGACAAATCACGACGTTCTGATGTGCCTGAACAAATATTGTGTAGAGCCGGGTGAGTTGGTGACCCCCGTAAAATGATGACATGAATAACGAATTCTAATCCATTCAAAGTCCCCATAAAATTGAAGCCGACGTACCGAAACAGTGGACAGTTTGTAAGGCGGTGTTTCCTTACCAAGCGTTAGGTACAAAATAATGAACCGCTTTAGTTGAATTTTATGGAATTGATAGGGACCTAACTTTGAACAATGTTACCAATCTGTTTTTGGCAAAATGGTTGATCCGTTCATTTTGCGATAAGTTCAATCATCATGTATCTTAGTGTTTATATGTCGATGACTACATGACTCATGTACTGACTGAGTCAGTATGACTTAGAGTTATTACTCAATGTCTCCTTTCCACATACAATCTTGACTTACTGAAAACCTAGTTTTCGTATCCTTTTGTCGAATTATTCCTAAAGTCTTTCCGCTGTTTCAGTTTCCCCTCGATAACTAGGACAAAGTATCGAAGTTTTTCGAAGCCGCCATTTTGTTGTTCCCCTGCATTACGTACGCGGTCAGTGGTGAATTAAACGGTGTGTTTGTTCCCTTGTCGCTTCTTCACCGAGATTCTTTAGATATGAAAACAACTTCAAAGACATCAAACGCAGAACTGAGCAAAATTTTGTCAGAGTGTTGTTTGTCGGCGTTCCTTTCTCTTTCCTCTTGAGCCTTTTATGTCAAAGGGATATTTAAAAAATCTTTCAGAAAAGGAAATCGTTCTACTTGTTGCCTTTTCACCCACAATATGTTTAATCGTTGTACGTCGCCCGGCATGTTCCGATCTTTTTTTGTTATCCTAATGGCCGGTCATGGCCTAAAGCGAAAGCCTGGTTCAGTCAAATTTTACAAGAAGGATGCTGCTTGAGTTCCAAAAGTTCCCGCCCTGGTTGTGAGCAGGGCAAGAGTGGATTTCTACTCAAATCACTTACTACCATATATAGTTTGGAAATGCTCTGTTTGTTACATTTTCTTCGACGTTGGCACTGATGCGAAAGAAGTGTTAATCAATTATTTTAGAAGGAAGATAGCATTCCAATGCTTCAACATACTTCAAAAACATAAGAATGCGCTGTCATCGAGAATGTCTGATGAAAGTCCAATGAAAGTTTCTTGTCTTTACAAGTAATATTTATTCAAAACGTGTTCTGGAAAGGATTTCAAAAACCGTTTAAATGTGCTGTCTCTGCCAGTGTAGATACATCTAGTTTCTCCAAGCTTTTTATTCAAAAATTTCATTCAGGCACAAGTATTATTTATGACAAGAGCTCATGACTATTTTTAGGAGAATTTATTCAGTTATTTTTGGAAGCCGTTTTACAGCGATTGATAGTTGTTGATCCGGATCATTATAGTTCATTATTTTATATTGTGGTGCAGTTGATTCTAACTGTTTTTATTTGAAATAAAAACTATTGATGGATTCATCAGTCTTGTATATTATTATTGTAATCTGTCTGTACAATCTTCGTTCTAAATTTTCAGTCTGTGTTCCTGTGTCTTATTTGTATTGAGCTGTACAAGGCCAATAGTTCTATTAACTTTGGGTCAGTAAATAAAACTCTAAAATGTGACATTCAAATCCAGTCACGAATAGCTATTTGTTGGCTTTGTGAGCTTTCCTCTTCTGCTTTTCAGACGTGTTTCCGCGTAAAAAGTGTTCTTACCTTTGAGTCGTTGGATGAAATTGTTGAGTACCAGCACTCAGTTTTGAGTATTGAGTAGCTCTTTGAAACTTTGGTCAGTCATGATGGTCATTTATCATGCTTATACCACACCAAAGGTGTCTAACATTAACTTGAGTCAACGGAGACTGAAAACCATTTATAAGTTCATCAGCAATTTGAATGCTGGCGGGCTGTTAACTTTTAATGTTTTACGTAAATGACAATCAGTACAACTTGAAAACAATGTATCGTATACGTGTATGATGAGCAATGTATTCGGCTTTGGAGCAGCGATCACGAAGAATGTCGACTGAAGAGAATAAGGTTCTGCGTCAACTTCCAACTTTGTTCTTGCTCGTGAATGTTTTCATTCTTTTCCTTATTAATCTCTGGTAGAATCCTTGTAATTATTTTCTTTTCTTGAACCGTCTAGATTCAGTGCTATCGAGCTGTTCATCTATGTAGTTATGTTGCGGAAAGTGTTTCAGTTTTCAGAAGTCTGCGAGCTACCACCTAACGAAATTCTGAAGTTTGAGCCAGTAATGGCTTTTGGTATCCAAAAGGTGGTCAGCCTAACTTTTAGTCTGTAGAGGAAATCGTAAAGTGTGACCATTCAAATGAAATCTATTAAGAAGTGTGTTTTTGTTTTATGGCTTTTTATCGCCGGTATTCTATACTGACTAGTTGTTCTCGCTAAAAGAGATCCTAAAAATGTTACCATTCAAATGCGGAAAGCATTTGAAAACATTTCTATGGTGCTGTGCAACTGAGGTGATGTGGATGAAGTCAGTTGAGTGCTCAGGATTTGAACTAGATTGACCGTCGTCTGAGCATTGATTTTTACTGATCCAGTCTTTTGACTGACCGTGTATGACTGAGCTGGCCAGTTAGTTCTAAACTTCCTTAGCCTGGTGAGTCAGTGAATCGATCACAAAGTGTGATCATTCCACTAGTGATGCTAAACTTTCGTTGTGTGTCGCACATTTGTGGTTTCGTTGGATCGTTAGTTCATCACTAAGACACATTTAATTTCAAAACAAGATGGAAGCCTTTCTTACAATTATTTCACTTCACTTATTTCAAAAAAATTTAACGCCACTCAAATGCAACTGTTTTAAGTTTGAAACTGTGCACCTTTCAATCTTCCCCTGCCGAAGCATTTCAGTCCCGTATTTTTCTCTGGCTCCCCCTGGCCGACAGAGCTGTTAGCTTGGCATTCCTCAAGTCCTATAGACCACGACATTTTTGAACAAACGCTATATCCTGCGTCGAGGTCCACCGGATTAAAACTATTGACAAGTCGAACAATTCAACTTGATGAACTTTGATTTTTCGTTCAATTCCAATTTTTCTTTTATGGAATTCTTCAGTTTTAAAATCAGTTCTTAAAGCCAAACGTATTACGAAAATGAACTAGGGAACATTTCTCTCAAATCAGTCTCCGTTTGGTTCACTCTGAGTTGTTTGGGAAACAAATACGAAACAAATATCTTCGTATAATAACAGGAAACGGAAAAATGTTGCTGCATGCTAAAAATCGTTTTGCTCCCACAAGACAGGACGTCGTAAGCTCTATGTATCCAAGAATTCTTGGTCCAAACGGGAAACATACGAGACACTGGGGGCCAATAAACATGGAGTTGTGTCATGACCTAACATGACCGACAGGGAACAATATTTAGCCTGCCCTTTCATGGCAATAATTTATTTCATGTCAACAATGTTGTCGAGAAGACCAACGTGGATTCATTGATAGATGCGCAATTAATCTTTATAACACTTAACAACTTTTTAAACGTCAAAAATAGCGAGAGTTTTTAATGTGTATTATGTTTATGGTTCATGCCCTTTTTTTCGCCCTCGTTTTTGCCGATTGGAATATAATTGTTTTTGGTCTTTTAGCACATTATAAAAAGCCTGTGGATACAAACTTCCAAGAATAGGGAGGTGGGGATCTTAAAATTAATCAACCTCGTACAAGCTGCGATGCAAACCAACACTTTAGTCTCAAAGAATTGTTCCTAAATAATCTTTTGCTATATCATTTCAGCCGCGGCACAATTCAATTCGAACTTGCAATTTTTTATCATCCAGCACCCGCCGGCAAGTGTTTTCCAGATCAGCACTTTAGTATCTTTTCACCCTCTTTTTCAAAGCAAAATAAGCGAAGAGACATGAAGGAAATCTCTGGGTGATGACACGCCCAACACGAAAAGATGTTCAAGTTTTTTCTTTCTCTCTCTTTTTTTTTTTTTGCATCTATAAAACACGACAAGTTGTCTTGTAGTGCAAGGCTTCGACCCATATCAAGATAAATTCCCTTTTAGGCCAGTATGCTCATGGCTATGGGGAAGTTTACACTCGGTACGTACCGCATGGCTTTTGTGCCGGCACTTGAAAACCGTAACGGAAAGCCATTAGGTCTTTTGTTCACGTACTGAAAGCTGATTTCCGCACAATTTTTACGCTGATGATGCGCTGCTCTCACCTTTAAAAGCGGAAGATTTTGAACCGCAAAGGTTCGCACCGCTTCAACAAATAGTCAAGAAGAAGACAAAATTGCGAAAACATCGCTAAACTTCGAAAATTTGCTTCTTTCGATTCACCTGAGTTGATTAGGTGGTTATAAAACTGGTCCGTCATCGTAAAGAGATTCAAATAGAGGATTAATTTGCGAGAACAAACAATATTCCTTACCGAAGTAAAATTTTGGTTTCCAAAAGTCAAAAACGTTTCTGATTTTGTTAGAAAAACCGTCTCAACGGCAAATGTTGTGTGCCACGAGATCGCGGCCGCGGAAACAATTCCACAGAAAAGTTTCCTTGCTAGTACATCCTCGATTTGCACGGATAGCAGCACAAAGTTAGGGTGTACGTTGCCTCGATATTCATTCACCTTTCAGTTGACCTTTGTGAACTTTTTAACCTTGCTTCCAGCAGACTGCGAACAGTCTCTTTCATCTCCTAATTTTTCTGTAGCCAGTTTTCCAGCGCGAGAAAAGACAAAGCACACAACGGAGCAAACAATGATCTCTCCTTGTTTTTACAACTTTGAACACAAATTATACATTTTCTCTCGCGTGAAACTAAGATCTGAGAAAACTGGGGTGGCGACTCAGAAATGGTGCATTGAGGCTGTTTTTTTTTTTCTGCTAGCTCGGGAGGGCCTTGCGAGAATCCAGGACGTCTTCGCGAAAGAATGGAGTCTGCACGAGACCTGTGAAATTTGAAAAAACTTTTAGGATACACGTTTGTTTTGAAAAATCGTTCACCCTCTTGAAAATGTACGACTGCTCACTGTGCATACCTCCAGGAACAGGACGGAAAAGGCGGCCAGGTGATTAACAACCGGAAAATCCTGAAACACTGTTTAGCTGGCTAGTGTTTCCTGTTGATTCATTTTCCCCCAAAGGCAAGGAAGGAAACTTCTGTCGGCATAAGGAAACACTGTTCTTAACATATTGTTCTAGCGTGGAGAGAGCTACAGTGACTTGAATTGTCACTTGGTTTTTGTGTAGTTTTATATTTTTCCGCCTTTAATTTGCTCCATATTATGCTATTTCAAAAAGTGAAATGTTGAAAAGCCAACCAGTTGCATAAATACTGAAATTCATTCTACAAATTTGGAGTTATCGTTTGTCAGCTGCTCAGAAAATATTTAGCCCTCGAGGAGAATTCACCAAAGCTGATTATGACTTCTGTCAGCGAACTGCTTCGTGATTTGTTCTGTCTGGAGCATTCAAGTGGCTCTTACATGTAAACTATTTTAAAAGTTTCCTGTTTCTTCAAAGGCTCAACTTGCGGTTCAACCTACTCGGATGTTAAACAATTTGTACATTTAATATGGCAGTAAAAAGATCTCGTATCCACCGGTCTTATAGAGCTGCAAGCACACATTCGTTGACAAACTGAAATCAGTCAGAGCATATGATTCGACTTCGATCTCGCTCTTTGTTTCTATTATATCGAATTCCCCCCAAGAAACCTGAACCGGATATCTTCCACAAGTCGTTGTATCTATTGATGCAGATAATCTAAATATACATTTTTGTTCACGGATGTTATAAAGTTTGAATTTATTAAGTACCAATCATGAAACCCTTATAGCAATTAATAAAGTGATGAGAGTTACACTCCCACGTTCAGATGGTGCGTGGCTAAACAGCTCAATCAATTGCGGTGATTTTTCCGGTACAAACGACCTGGCCTACAATACGTTTTCAGTGAGGTAAGGTGACACCAGAGATTACTTAATGACTAAGCAGGCAGCAGAGTTTAAACAAAGTATTGAACGAGTTATTGTTAATATCTGGATTTCGTCAACTGCTACTGGTAGGTTATGTCCTAGGCTTGTACCCAACTTTGTTGAATTTTAGTTTTTACTCAGAAAGGAAGGAGTTTCATTTAGTTGGACTAACTAAGATTTTGATGCATCCTTTTCATGCTCGGTGTAAATTACCGATTATTAAATTACGAATTAATTTGATTATGAGTCTGTTGGCTTAGTTTGAGTTTAGTTTGTGTTTAGTTCAGTCCAGTTTAGTAAGTTTGGTATAGTTTAGTTTACGGTGCAGTGTAGTGTAGTGTAGTGTAGTGTAGTGTAGTGTAGTGTAGTGTAGTGTAGTGTAGTGTAGTGTAGTGTAGTGTAGTGTAGTGTAGTGTAGTGTAGTGCAGTGCAGTGCAGTTCAATTTTTGTTCTTAAGTTTGCGTATTTTAGTTTCTGTTTGTTACCAGTCTTCCATAGTTTAGATGGATACCGGTAGATAAATGGATGGTTAGGAACTTTATTTCTGTACACTTATGGCTGTTTTATAAATAATCTCTAGTTACGAAAGTAATATTTATTTGTTTCACCTAAAAACCGTGCACTGTACAAGCTATACTGTTAAATGTTACTGAATCAGGCTATAACGTACAAATAAGTGATATATTGTTAAAGAAAAATAAAGATGGTAAGTTTAATTCATGAGAGGGTCTTAATTATAACATTGTTAGATGAATATTTGCCATGTAGCTGTATGTAAATCTTACCTTTACGTCTTTTATCTAGTATGTTCTGTATGTTTCTGGATATAGTGTGAAGATGGCGTGCTAAAAGGCCACAGGGGTTTTCTTTGTTCCATTGACGTAGTCTTTTTTAAATAACTGTAATTACTTTCGAGGTTTGATGATGAAATACGTCAGGATAAAATTGTCGTGCCAACTATACACATTTTTTTTGGCTCCCATACTGAATTGTCTGAATTGAGTACAGGTAAAAATCAGTGGCATCCTTCTAAAGATTACAGTAAGCCATTTATGAACTAGAACTTTTTTTTAACGCTTATCGAAAAGTTATTCAAATGCAGTACAATTCATGTACAGGAAGAAGCACATTCAACTAACGACTATAAGGCTGCAGATTGTATGAGGGTCTCTTAATAAAAGCCGAAGTTCCCTGCCCTTCGGATTGTTATTATACTGTAAACTGCTAGCTTTAGTCTCATCAGTTGCAGTAATATTGAACATGATACTCTACTTTCCGAAGTTGCAGAGCTGAAAGAATGCTGAAACGCTTGTATTGCACTACAATACATCTACAATACAAAATGTTTTGTTGACGTCACACATAACCTGAAAAGTACGTAAAACTACAGGTGGACTCGCCCTTCATCGAAATAAATTACTAATATAGTAATTGGATTCAGAGTATTTTAAGTGCCCTTTATTTACTGTTTTATAAGGTTTATGTTCTGAGACCCCTACAATGTTCTGAATCTTTACCGCGCGCTATACAATCAGCGTGAAATTAAGTATTAAACTTATCCTTCAACTATAAACGCAACAATACCATCAGGTACCATATTTCTCATCTCGGAGTCAGCTTGACCTTATGTCTATCAAGTATACTGTCTCATGATTCATTCAACCGGAGACAGTTTTTGTGTTTTTTGCAGCCTTTTGAGCGCAGCTGTTTTACCTGCTCATTTGGTTAAAAAACATCGGAAAACCATCCTTACGCCTGCAGCTCTCCTCCTGCATGATTGACAGGGACATGTGACAGGTTGCGTAAATCGGCGACATGTACCCTCTCGAATGACGAACGAAGCTGAAACATTTGCATTTTAGCGACAGGGATCCAGGGAGATATCGGAAGACGACAAAATATGTCAGATCATGTTGGACGAATATAACTTTATTTATTTCTCAAGCAAGCGATGTGTACCATCCTTACAGGAAACTCAGGAAACTGAAGCAATTTTGAAAGCAGTTCCATTTTGGGTATTATGATTCTAGACTTCTGCGAAAGAAAGTGAAATTTTAATGTTTTTCTATTGCTTTCAGTGACTGTCTTGGCTTCCTTTGAAATGCCAAGTTGGGTTTTCCCCGAATTAGTTTTTCCTGCGTTTTGAGGAAGGAAATAAGAGAAGTCCACAAGCAAGGTAGCTCCTCTTGTTAAAGTTTATTTCATTCGCGGAACGGAAAGGAAGGTGTTCGCCGTTTTATACTGAAAAACACAGCGTAAAAGTAGCCGGCAGCACGCTTATTGTAATTATGCGATAAAATATATCCGATAGGAAGACTGACAGTTCTGATAGTATATAAATAAACTATTTTTCTGAAAGGAAACGCAAAACTGTTATTCAGTTCGAAAGCTGCAACTAAGCGGGGAACCGGTTAGTCCCTTCGCTTCCGGTTTCCAAGCCAACCGGCCGGAAATCATTTACTTCAGAATCTTGTTCGCGTTTTTGCATCCTTTCTTTAAATTTTTTCGTATGTGTTGTGGCAATTCAAATTGAAAACGAGAAATGTGCGGAAAACGAACCCATTAGCGTTGTTTCTCACTCGATTCTAGGGCAAAAAGTATTTTTGCTCCACGTAATTGAAAGGGGAAAGAAAACAGGAAGCAAAGAACATGACGTCAGCGACAACTATAGTAACCAAGGGGCCCTGGTAAGAAGAATTTTTCCCTTGATATCACATTATGCTAATTTATGGTCCTCTTGAACTGAATGATACTTACATTATATTGTGATAGAAAGTCGCCAAATTTTGATGTGAATAGTAAATCGTTAGTGTTAACAGACGCTTTTTATACCGATATTTCGGTCGTTACTCGGAAAAATTATCTTTACTCGCCATGTTGTCTCCAGCAGAGTGGTCTGGTATTAGTTTACATACTTATTTCGTTTGTAATTTGCTCAAATGCCTGATACTTATTCCACCGTTTGTTTATGACACAAAGAAAACTAGCGAAATTTATTTTGTTTTCATGTCTGTAAACTTTCCTAGAAAATTGGGCGATTCTTAGCGCATTAATTTTTGACGAGTCATGTTGTTTTATCGAGTACCAAATTCTCTCAATGATGCAATGACATCACTCTGACATCACGACTCCCTCCCAAAATGCAAATTCCCGAAGCATTTTCCTCACTCGAAGTTGAGCCACAAATAGCACAAGTATATATACATTGTCAGGGCAGCTGTTGTGAAAAGGCCTATTTACTGGTGGGTAAAAATAGATTTCTGAATTTTTATTTCCGTCTAACACCGAAGTATAAACAGCGTAGAACTTAGTGGTGCGATTTGGAAAAGCTGTTCTAAATCAATTGCAGGATCTCATTGCTCGTTTTACCCGTCCATTTCTTGTTTTGACTCCAACTTGCAGTGGAAAATTGTGTCTTTCGCTTGCAGTTTTCCGCAATCCACGGCAGAACCTTCGCTGCCGCTAGCTTCACTGTTATTTCTTCGCAGCTTCCGACTGTCTGATGCTACAACCATTTTAATGATTTAAGCTTAGGTAAAACTCATTCAATCTTGTGGTTACTCGAAAAGCATGATAGAACAAGTTGTACGCAAGCTACGTGTACTTCGCTGTCATATCACAACCACCTAAATTTACTTTGTAAAGGATGCAAAGCCTATGTAAGCTTACTTCCATCGCACTGTTGCGATCGATCGATTAGTCATACGCTTTGCCTCGCTATCTCCGAGCTTATGATGCTTTCCAACGAAAATGACAACGCTGTAGCTATCTCAGTGTTGATAAAATTCGAAACGAAGATAGAATGTCTGTGATGTCCATACAGCTGTTCAAGATACGCTCATCACAAAATCGCTGTCGAAGTTTCCGTAAGTTGAATTTGATCAAACCATTCGCCTGGCAGTCGATTCAAATCCTGTTGGAAATTTATCACAATCGTGAAGGGAACAGCTGGTAATTCGTACCTTTCGAAACGGAGGAAACAAGTCCTCGTTGTTGACGCGATGGCAGCAAAGTTGTTTTCACGCGTATTTTACAGGAAAATTCCGCGCCGAATGCCGATCTTTTCGCGCGAAAAACTCATTTATTCTAACTATTCGTCGATCACCATAAGGCTCAAATTTTACGATGTTTCAGGTATTTGCTAAATCCATGTTCCTTGCCACGAACTTAGCTTGTTCGTAGTCCACAATATAAATTCACCTGGTCAAAATGGCGTTGGCGTTTGCCCCCACAGGTGTAGTCCAGTTTCAGCAAGCAAGGAAAACATCGATCCAAGGTGGCAGAAAAAAACTTCCGGCCTAAGTTTTCAGGTTGTTTGTTACGAAGATGTTGTCCTTCTTTGCCATCTTCGCGACTTCGAGGAGCAAATCCTAACCTCTCGTGTTCATAGCCTGAACGTTCGCGAGGAATGCTTCCTTAGTGAGATCATTCCTGCTAAGATCTCCGGCGAAAATCACTGATCGTAAATCTTATGACATCATTTCACGCAATGAAAGATCGCTTCGATTGCAAACGAAGAAGTGCTCTTTGCCTCTAGGGTCACTTTGAAGTGAAATTTATCGAAGAGAAAGAGGAATTTGCTCGCGTTGCTTTCGAACAGACAGGTTGTAAGAGTTGTGACCTTGCATAGACAGTGTTGATAACGTCCATCGCTTGATATGGCGAGACTTCGTGCTGGTACTTGTAAATCATTTAATGAACTCACTTTGTTGTTTTTGATCTGTTCATTTTACAGATCTATCGTTCTCAGAGCCACGATCAGACGAAGTTGTTTTAAAAACTGGCTGAAAGCCCCCCATCAGAACTTGATTTGAGCGTCGACAGCCCAAAGCCACCACGTAAAATGGGAAGGAAGAAGATACAGATTTCAAGAATCGGCGACGAGAGAAATCGCCAGGTATTTAAGAGGCAAACTCTGCACCAATTCACGCAAATCAAACCCTTTATTATTGTGGGACACAAATAGACGAGAATTTGTGGCTTTTTTTGTTCGCGCGGGCGTCTTGGCGATTCTAAATATTGCACACCGTGGTCGAAAATAGATCGGTTAGGGGTTAGAATTTCATTATGGTGGGGGTATTTTTAGCTCGCTTAGGTCAACTGGCTGGGTTGCTATTTGTGAATGTAATGTTGTTGTGTGTTGTTTGACGATTAAAAGAATGAAAATCGAAGTTTTCGTGGCTATGTTGCAACGTGCTGCGAATGCAACGTACCATGTAATTTTATCGGGGTTAATTTTACATTCAACTGGCAAAATTCCGGGGAGTACACGCAAAGTTCGTCGAAATCTCTACCTTGAAGGAAACATATCAGCTTGTTGCGCAGTTCACACTCTACCTGAACGATAAAGAACATTTTAGAGTAACGATTTGAGTGGTCTTTTCAGATCCTCGGGCGAAATTTCTTTGCTGTTTGTGGGTTGATGGCGGGCTACTGTCGCGACACGAGAATTCCGTCGCGGCTTAATATTACGTCGCGTGTTGCAAGATATTTTTGGATCTTTGTTTGTCCGTGATTTTCGAGTTCACTTTAAATATGCCATTAACATTTCACAGAATCGTTTTCTTCTTCAGCTATTTGTTGACAAAAGTTAAACACGTGAGACGTGTGAGATCTTGAGTGGTGTTTTTTGTTAGATGTACATTTCGATGGAAACAATTGTTCTGTGTGTTTTGGCGGTTGTTTGGAACAATACATATACCAACAGTTTAGTACATCCCTTGAAGAATGATTCGTCGATTTCCAAAGCCGCAACTAAGAATTTTTGTATTCAAATGTTTGTTAATTAAACGATTTTGTAGAAAACGTTTTATATCAAATTTTCGCTTCAAATTGGAGAAGATTTCGTTTGAATTCTTCATTATAAATACGCATCGTCTTGATTTTGCTTTTGCATCAACAGGTTATCGCTTCTCCTTTTTTTCATGCCTAGAACACTAAAACTCTTGGGAAAATATTAGATCTGTGTTGCATCTTTTTTGACTGAATGTAATCGATACCATAGTCTTGCTGGGCGCCGATCGAGTGTTCTAGAAACATTCCACAGCTAAATTCCTATCTATCCAGCTGTGATTTTCCATTTTTTATAATTTTTGTGATTGTCTGCTGGTCGAAATGAACATGCGTTATGCCAAAAAGCACTTATCTTCCATTTTGTCCAGTTAAGGAAAAAAAATATTAGCCATGAACATAAGAAAGAGCATTGCATGGCCATTAAACATGTTTCCTTAAAGAACAATTTTTTGCAATGTCATCTGCTCTTGAGTCGACAGTTTGACTTAAAAAGTACATTGGATGCTACTGTATTTTGGAAAATGAAAGTTTTGATGTAAGAAGTTGTGCAGATTAACAGACAAACATTTATCAACAGACGGCTTTGGTAATTTAGAAAAATACAGCATTGATTTGGTGACCCATTTTTTTATTTTCTTTACTGATCCTCTACATAAAATCATTTATGAAGGGAGAAAAATTTTTAAATGTTGGAAACTGGACATACTTCATTTTCACTACCCATGCATCGTTGAATTTCACCTATGCTGTAACTGCACAGGGTTTGCAAATGTCCTTAAGAAAGTGTTATCAGTTATGATAAAAAAATGTTAGGTTGATACACCTATTCATGTCTGCATTGACTATTTGCAACCATGAAAGACCTATTATAAAGACAGGTCTAGTTTTCAAGATAGGGTTACTCGTGTACGTTCAATCTTCAACACAAGCCCAGTGACCCCATATTTTTCTTTCTTTCTTCTTTTTGCAATTTATACATAAGTAACTCATTATTTCACTCTAGATAGAAAATATTATCAATAGCAACTTGGGTGCCACCTTTTAAACATCAAAGTCTAAGTCATACTGTATGTGATTTTGTTACAAAAATGTGTTGAAACATCTCAAAAATGCCAAGTGGTCTAAGGAGCAGCATTGTCAAGCAACATGTCTAAAATCTTTCCACAAATGCTGACAAATGACCCCCAATTCCAGATTCTTTACATATTGATCTTATCGTTTCTTCCTCACTGCTTGCTCTTGATGTACGTGTATGACAGTGTGACATTGCAACACAAATGGCATACATAGTAATGATGTGCAATACCAATCAACACAAACATCCACAAGGATCTCGTCCACATTATACTCAAAGAGAGTATCCTCCAGCTGATTTTATTTCTGTTCTCAGTCGATGTACATGTAATAAATACAAAAAATTTATTATGCACACAATAGAAGTAATCGGTTATAAAGTAAGGGTACAAGCGAGCGTCTTTTAACCTTGGTGCACTTCATACATTTTTCTTTTATTGAATTGATATTAATTTAATTACTGTCATCTTTCATTCAATGCAGGTGACTTTTACCAAGCGTAAATTTGGATTAATGAAGAAAGCTTATGAGCTGAGCATCTTGTGCGACTGTGAGATTGCACTGATTATTTTCAACTCCAGTACCAAGTTATTCCAGTATGCCAGCACAGATATGGACAAGATTCTCCTTAGGTACACCGAATACAATGAACCACATGAAAGTAGGACAAATGCAGACATTGTTGAGGTAAGCACCACGTGTGAACTGGGTTGAAGTTAAAAAAAAAAAAACCATTGCCGCTTAAAATGTAACTATCAGCATATTTACGCATAGTTGCTTTTTTCAGTAGGTGTGATACAATGATTTACATAATTGTTACTGATCATGTGAAAATGAGAGTCGCCAATTATTTTTTTTTCTTTTTTCAGTGGGCGTGATACAATGATTTACACATTACTTATAATGTGAAAATGAGAGTCCCCAAGTTTTTTTTTTTTTTTTTTTTGAGAGTCACCAAGTAGCTGGCATGTCCAGAGTGTATATTAAGAAAGCAATTTTCTCTCGTTGTCGGGGCTTTCACAACACTGTGGGTTTTTTGGCAACACTTTTCATTGTAACTGTTCTTTTTTAATTAACTTTTAAAAGGCAATTTCAAAGAAGGAGAACAAGGCATTGCCATCCCCTGATGACACAGACAAGGTGGGTTTAATTAACCTGTTATAAGCATTTATAGCAAACACATTTCAAAAGTACATCAATAACGCGAAATTTTTCCAGGAGATTGTAACAAAATTTTGAGATTTTTCCTGATCCACAAAAAAGTAGATCCCACAAAAGTGTATTACCTGTCTATAACATATTTCTCTATGGATTGCAAAAGGGCCATCTTAATCTTTTGAAATTCAAGAAGGGAGATCATGCAAATCATCGGAAGTGCATTTAAACTCAGTGTTTCAAAGGAGCAGTATCTTACCGCATAAACCTTAAATTCAAGCGTGAGACCAATCAAAACAGCTCAAAACAACTGAACATTGTTTTTTGTGGTAAGAACACTTTTGTTGGTTGAAATGTGTAAATAATTTTTAGTAAAATTTGTATTCTTTTTTTGTGTAACAAAGTGCTTAGGCCTGGTTCAGACACTGTACTTCATAGGGTAGATAAAGTTTTAGACTTTAACTTTACATAATGAATTAAGTTCGCATTAAGTACACCGTCTGAAACAATTCAGAACGACCGATCTAATTCGGATTGGCTCAAGCGTTTTTCTCGCCAGGCTCAGCCTGGAATAACGGCTGTGGACCGGCTTTGATTCAAACGCTGCACTTCACATAAGGCGATTCAAATGCAGAAATATTACAAATCCGCAATTTTCTTCAGTCGTAGTATTTTCTGTGAATCAATTTCGGCGTCTGAATCAATTCAGCTGGGATTAATTAATTTGGGTCGATCTAAATCCAAATTTGATTCAGCTCATGTGACATAGGGCATCTGAGGCGGGCCTTATGTTATGTAGTTGACCAAGATGGCTGTTTTTCTTCATCCACATGTTTTGCATGAGTGTAGTAAATACACAAGTGCTGCAGCTTGTTAGCCTGCGGCAAAACTGTTGAAAAAGGTGTTTTCTTCAGACATTGTAGGCTATTTCGTGTCTTCACTTTTCTGAAATACAGTAAGCACTTTGTGTTTGTAAACATGAAAGATGTTTGATTACTCAGCCATTAGTGAATATCCAATCATGACAATTTTTGCATTTTGATCATTTGATAAACCTTTGAAGAGGTTAATGGATTTTTCATTTGTTTGTATAATATAACATGTATTTTGTTTTGTCACAAGTGTTCAAACAGTTATTACCCACCCACAAATTCAAACAAAAATAATCTTATCTTGGATCTGTGTATATTTTGTGATGTTATCAAGCTTGTGAGTTAAAGATTTCTTTTTTTTTTTTAAGATAGGTCACAAACTGCTAAAGCATGCATAGAAATTTATGAATTAAATTTTCTGATTAAGTCAACTTTGTTGTCAGTGATCTACTACTGGAAAACTATCTAGCCAAAGAAAACAATAATATTCTTTTTATCAACTTAAGAGATAAAATGTTTGCCAATTTCTCTTGTGGGGCGCAAGGAAGTTTTGTCTCTTTGCATGTAAAACATTCAATACAGACTTCCTGTGTCTGTGTATTAGTAATGAATATGTATATTGCTTTCATTATCACAGTGTTTGTTCAAATGTGTTGTCAGAGCATTAAGCCATCATAAACAATCGTGATAGCTATAAATCCTTCTTCTGCCTCAAACAGAAGCCTTTTCTCCTAAGCTTGAACACTATAGCACAGCAATTTCTTTACCACAGTGGAACCCTGACAAATGACCACATTGTTATTACAACAACTCAGTTTTGGCTGAAAAATTATAATTTGCGTGCATGTTATTCGTATTGACCCTATTAATATATTCATGGCCACCTGGCAAATTGTTGTTTTCCTTGCCTGGTGATGTCATGTCATTGGGATTCTGCTCTACCGACTTCCTGCCTTTTGAAATAGGAGTTTCCAAATCAACTTGTCCGTACATAGGGAAGTTCTTGCAATTGGCTAAAAAAAATTTGCCATTTTCTATTTTTATTTAGCATTGATTCCCCAATTGCTTTGCATTATAATAAATCCACAAAAAGAAGTTATGGCAATAAAGGTGTTTTTCACCACTATTAATCCCACAAACAGAGTTGCTTTTGTGCCAACCTCCTATCGTCAACTAGCTTCTAACCCCCTCCCCCCAAAAATGCCCCCACCGCCACTCCTGTCCTGCAAAAGCAACCCCATTTGCTTTTGCTTCAGTAGATGCCTGTAACAGATTGGTTGAAAGATGTATGGGAATACACTTAGAGACTGTTAACATTAATTTGTTTGAATTTTGAGGAAATTTGGGGCTAAAAACTTAGTTTATTGTAATTACACCTGTACCTTATTATAGGAAATTTACAATGCACTCTTATTAACGCGATTTTACAAAATTCGTGTTAATTTAATTTATCTTAATTAATGTCTATGTAAATTTAATGCACACTATTTCATTATCAAACCTTACTAGTTCATGACTCCTCTTTTGGCTCTTCAGATTCACTATCTTTTGAATTGATAGGGTCTAGTTAGGCTTCAAACCAAATTTTTGGCTTGAAAAAAAACTTAGAAACATCCGTGCACTTGTCTTGGAAGGTTTTATTGACAGAAGCCAAAACGCAGTTTGGCATTCAGAAATCTGTAGTGCGAGTTTGCAGAATTATGAAAATCGCAGTAAATAAAGCGAGATGCTTATCGAAAAATTTGTGTTTATTTAATGCATGTAAACCTAAGTTTTGAAAAATTTGCGTTAATTTAGTGTAATGTAAATTTTCTTCGTTGTCAACATACATTGTTGATTTCCTCTAATAAGGTAGGTGAAAACTAAGTTGGGAAAGATTATGTGATATGGAGAGGAGACCAGGAGATTCATTCCATATCCAGGAGACTTTTGGACAATCTGGAGTCAGTTGGGTGCATTCAGCTCATATTGGTTTTTCTTTTAAACTTGTAGCAATTTGTGCTTACACCACGGACAGAGGAAAAGTACAACAAAATTAACCAGGAGTTTGATCAGATGATGAAAAAGAACTTACTTCATCCAGTGAGTATTGGTGTTATGACAGTTGAATTTGTCTATCCCTGACTTTGGTGAAGTTATATGTTTGATAAACTTTACAATAAGCAATTATGTTAGGGAGATCTATGCACTGTATTTTAAAATGGAGAGACCCACTACAATTTGGTGTTCAGTAGTCTTGCTTTTAATAGAGACACTTTTATATTTTATAATTTCATCTACAGATACAGCATTTGAACTAGAACATAAGAAAATAAAAAAATAAAAGAATCAGTGTTTTGAAAAATAACTATTTTAAATAAAAAGTAACATAACCATTTATACCATTACACATGTGTATAGAAATGCTAAAGTTTAGATTAAGATATGCTGACAGAGCTTATATTAATTTCTTAAATTGCAACAGCAAACTTCAACAGCCAGTGACAATTATCAGAGTCTTCCTGTCTCAGTCCCCGTGTCGTCAAACAATGTGTCAGAGGATGGTTACAGCAGTCAACCAGGAAGTGCCAATGGCCCTGCCATGGGTTCTGGTATGCCAGTCAGTGCAAGTGGAAGAATCACCGGCGAACACATGAATGGAAACTATTCTCGAGGAAACACGCCTGGTATTTCAGGTACTAATAATTAGAACAATTATTCCTCTTCAGCTTTTTAAGTCCCAGTGTCAACATGTGTATTCTCCTCATGGTTTTCTATAGATTTCTTAAGGTACCAGTCGTGAGAAATTATATTTTAGTAAAGCATCTACCTTTGGTGATGATTTCCTGAGTGAGATTGTAAAGAGAATTTAGATGTTGATCAGTGTTGACTCCAAGGATTTAAGGTTTTTGTTGAAGTTGCATGTAAATTGTACCCAGATGCAGATTTCATTGCTCTAAGATTCAAATGATACATTTTCATTTTTAAACACCGGTTTTACACATACAAAAAAAAAAAAAAAATGCTCCCAAGTCAAACCCTCTCTCGGAAGTAGGAACTCAAAGTTGCTCATTGTGACAGTCTGCCCAATGCTGGCTAGTGTCCTTAATTTTCATTTTTAAAGAAACAATGAAGGTGAAAAATAAAAGCTGGAACCACTTTTACTTTATGTGTATTAATTTTATGTATATTAGCTAAAGGTCATACAGGGTGAATAAATTTTAATAAAAGAACATGAACTCTTTAGTTTTCTTTGATAGCTTATCCATCAGATGAGACATTAGAGTGCAAGAAATTAATACAAATAAATAAATAAACATTAACAATAACAGTAATTTTGGCAAATGCAGTACCAGTAGTTTGTCTTCTGTGTTCTCTGCTTTGTCCTTCAAAGTTTCATAGAAGTTTTCACAGTTTTCAGCACTTAGAAAATTATAGGGTCATGTTAAATGCATCAAGGCACTGACTGTTTTGAAAGTCCATTTTTGGCAATGTACTGTACAAATAAATTTGTTACACCAATGATCAGTGAAGCCTGAATAAGCTTTCTACAGCAACTCACGATTGAGTTCTACTTAAGTCACAAAGTGTTGCTATAGCAGGCGAGTAGTGTATAGTAGTAAAGATTTCATCTTTAAGTCTTGAAGCCCCTTGGGAAGTTTATTTTTGTTATTAACAGGTAGGGATGATTCTTAATTATTTTAGTTGATTGCAAACCAGATCGGATGAGATAAATTATTTGGCTCATGTGTCTTTATGGTGTTTGAAACAAAGTAAATTTAAACACAATTGTTTAAACACATTTTTTAGGGCATGTATAACGAACTAGTAAAAATGTAAATTGCGTTGTTTTTGGTGTTAGTACACTTCCAACTTATTTTAAACCAGTCACAACTAAACAGCTTTCAGACAATTTGCATCTTGTAGTTGTGGTGAGATAGAAGCCAAAACAAACCAAATTTTACATAGTAAGGTCAAGATATAGTGCGCTAGCTTCAAAGTTACTAACTTTTCTTTTCATCAGTGCTGTACACTGTTGTGGTTTTTTCCCCAATAAATTTCACTATGTACAGTACAACTTCAATTGCGTCTTCTTTGGAAGTCATCGATGCACATTTCTTGCTTTGTTGTCAGAAATTACCAGCTAATCAGTGTTGCTTTACATTTCAGACCAAATGTATGGCGCCCCCGCACATCCCCACAGCTGATTCTGGATTGTTTCACCACTGCATGTGGTTTCATTAAAAAAAAAAAATGTCAAAAGCTTTTATTTAACACCCAAAGGAATTCAATATTATTAAATTGTGCGAACGCATATATGAACCACAATTAAAAATATTTCCAAAATATAACAAATCAATTTTAGTTTCCCATTTTTGCAGGAATGTTTAGTTACAGGTTTTGTTTAATGACCTTACTGATTATCCATGGGTTAAATTTATTTGTTAAGATACATCTAGTTGATGGTTGAATTTTGTCCTAAGATGGCATGCATTTATGGTGGTTTGGTATCTTTCATTGCAATCTTTAATTGCAATCAGTATTAAGCATTATGTGCAAAAGTGACCACATTTAATTAGTTGGGTGATAACTCTCAAATCAGTTGCTGAGGAGAGCAACATATTTGGGTTCAAGTGCATGTTTTTAAGTTTGTAAACTCAGCTTTGATCTTGAATCTCTACATTAATATAAACTCACATAATTGACACCCGCTATTCTGAAGTAGTTAAAAACATTGTGGTTTTCAGGCAATCATGCCAGTGAGCAATATAGCAACACAAAATGTTCTACAAACAGAAAATTGGCTAACGTTTAGGTCTAAGCAGTTTCTTTGAGGTAGGTTTTTAGATTTGTCAAGTGTTGTTTTCACTTAGATAAGGCTGTCAGCAAATAGTTACTTCTTTTGGTGATCGATCAGTGCAGAACTCTAAAGTTGAAAACAGCCGTTTGTTGCTTTTTATTTGCTGTCAATTGTAAGGCTAAAAAGTTCATGTGCTCTCAGAATGGTCCATTGGACGAACTGTAAAATAGCTTCCCACTCATTTTACATCTTTGACTTGTAAGTTGCAGAATTCAGTCTCCTGAAAAACTCTGTATATTTTGCATTTGAGTGCAAGGAAATTAGTTTTGCATAGTTTTATCTAATTGCTAAAGTGGTTTAAATACTAAAGTGATCCAATCTAAGCAGCTGTACCAGTGATTTATATTACTTGCTGTGCTCATTCTGTTGATGTTTTGAATATTGTTAGTTTTCTACAAGGTTTTCTTACATTCTGATGATGATAATAATTATAATGATAACGATGACTGCAGCATTAATTATTTTATATCAGTGCCTCTTCCAGAAGCTGCAGGTATAACTTCTATGTTAGAATGATTTCTTGTTAAATTACAACTGTAATTACTTAATTATTAATTGAATAAATTAACCAATGTTAGCAAAAATGTGAAAAGTTTAAATTTAAATTTTTAACAGTGATAATTATGACACCCAAAAGTATCCAAATTTATATTAATTGAAAGTGGTCACAATTCCATGCACATTCAAGGAGCAGAGATATTGAATTTTGAACATTAATATTTTTCCAATTGAGTTTTCTTATTTTTATGTTTCACATTATTTTAATAATAACCACGCTGAATCTAAGATGTGGTGGTGCAATTATATTTCTAATTTTAGTCTTAAGTCTTTGAAAATTATAATACAGTTTTGTTTTTGGCTGTAATGATGCCCTGATGTTGTCGTTACGCACTGTTAGGGCACTCAAAGCTTTAAATTAGTGAAACAGATGAATTGATGTTTTTAAAACTTTGAGTATTTTGTTGAACTTAAAAACATCTCTTGATTTGTCTTAAAATGATATTTTGCTTTAACCTGTAAAACAGTAGTCCTTAATATATCACAACAGGATAAAAAATAGATAATTTTGAGACTGTAAGGAAAAAGCTTTAAAAATAAATAAAAAGAGTAAATTTTTACTTTTGAACTGAAAGTGTGAGCCACTGTCAGGACATGTAGACCTGCTGACACTGTAATACGAAAATAATTTCAGCTGACACAATACCGCTTCATTTCAAAATTATCATTTCTAACATCCAAACCGACTTTTTTATGGCAAATCATGAACTGTTGACGTGGCTCAAGCTTATTTTTAAAGGTTATTTAGTATAACTTGCTAAATTTGCTTAATCATTTTTATTTATTGATAATTTTAAACATTTTTTGAATGTCTCAACATATAATATATTTGTTGTAAAATATGCGAAAGTTAATGGCAAAATTGTCAAACTTTTTGTGTAAACAAAGGAAACAACTAAATGATAAATTTAAAAGCGAAATGTTAACCTTCAAGTTTCATTTTGTGTTAAAATATTACCTATAAATATTTATGTACTTCATGTTTATTTGTAAATTTATCTTAATTCGTTGTATTATGAGTTAAACTTGAAATAAATAGCTACTGTTGCTGTGAACTTACATGTGTTTTGTTTTGTTTGTAATTCTTTTATTTTTAATGAGATCTTTTTATTTTAAGAAGTCAGGAATTAGAATTTTTTTATTAGTTTCTGCTAGTTGTGCCATAAGGAGCAGGTTTTAGTTAGGTTATTTGTAAGGTGGTTCCAACTTTTTAGTTCACAATTATTGTCTAATGCAATAAAAAATAATTAATGTTTGAAAGTATCATTTTGGTGCGGCTGCCTGAAAGATGAGTCGAAACACATCCATAATTCTCAGTTTGTATGCATTGTATATCAATCTGGAATTCATTGCAAAGCTCCTCGTCAGTTGAACTGGCCTTTTTTTGGATTTAGTAATGAATCACTGCTACTTTCTTTCCATTACAATAATATAACTTTACACAAAACTCCAGTCCTTTCCCATTTTGAGCCAGCGATAATATTGTGAGGCTACTGTCAAGTTGCTTCCATCACTCAGACAGACAGACAGAAAGTCAGACAGACAGACAGACAGAAAGACAGACAGACACAGACAGACAGAAAGTCAGACAGACAGACCTATTAAGCGTCACAATGCTTGTGGGATCATGTTCTAACTTGAGACAAAATTCACGCAAAACTGGACGAAAGAACACTGGAAAAGATTAGATGCTGGCTGTCCACAGGCTACCCAGACTTCTTTCTGGTAGTAAGCTTCACCACTCATGAACCCTTTACAGTATCATGATCAAAGAAACTCTTAAATCTGGTATATTACATGTTTAATTGTTCTTCTTCTTCCTTCAGGAAACACACAAAACATGTCTGACCTTGTTGCCGCGGCAGCCTTGAGCAGGAGAAGTGTTACTCCTGGGTCGGTTCAGGGTAATGATGGCTCATTTGCCACACCCTCCTCTGGGGTAACAAGCACTGGTCGGAATTCTGTGTCACCTCATCCACAAGCTGCCACCCCTCCGCCCAACAGGCCACCATTAAAGATTAATATTCCTAGCAGAGGTTCCGCTGCTGGACAGATGGTAAGAGATGCTCCTAAACATTACTAATCTAAGAAATAGTACGTGTCAGGTGCCTGGTGTCTTCCTGAATAAAGAAGAATTTGTTCAACAGACATCTGTTGATTTGTCTCCATTTGAGGGCTATCTTTAAGCAGTGAAGAATCTGGCGACACAAGGAAGGTAACCATTCACAACCTAAAGAAACTCTCCTGTGTCTGCCGTCTTTTTGTTGTAATTTTCAAACTCAGACTAGTAAACATCTTCACTGTGACAGCTTTTTGCCGGTTGCTTTTGACAGCCCTGGATATTTCTTGTGTTGTCATTCCGAGACTTAATTAGCACAGAATTTAACACAACAACCCCTGTACTTTTAACTGATTTTTTCTTGACTTCCCTTTCAGCAACCTACCCGCCATGGGATGACCATGGTATCATCGCATGAAAATCAGCCTCTGTCCACCCCTGTGATCTCCCTCAATTCCATTCCTCTACAAACCCCTGGTGATAATCCCTCTCTGTCAACACCTGTCTTCTCCATGGCCACACCCAATCTGGCATCAGCTGCACCGCCGTCATTCTCGTCTGCGTTACCTTCTGGCTTTCCATCTGATTTTCATCTTGAGAACACTGAATCTCTGGCTCAGAAATTGGCGCAGTTCCCCAGTGCTGCAGCGTTACCATTGCTTCAACAGCAAGCTCTGCTTCAGCAACAGCTTAGTAACATGCATGGATTACTACAAGCCAGGTAACATGTCTTCCCTGTTTTAGCCGTTAGCAGGCAGAGATTGTAAGTTACAGTACAGCTGTAGGTAATTAATCCTTTCAGTAGCACTAGCTTTTTTCTAAAACACATCGTCACGTAATCTCAGAGAAATTTGCTGTGCTAAGTTGTCACAAAATTAATACAGCTGAACCCCACTTTTCCAGCACCTGCTAAATACAGACAGTTTTGTTACTCCCAATCCATGCATTCATTTTCTAAGAGTAGCCTGCTAAATACAGACACCTGTTTGCACAGACACTTTTCCTGGTCCCATTGGTGTCCATAGTATCAGGTTTGACTGTAATAATATTACACCTCCAAAATTTTACAACCAGAGTGTTTTTTTTGTTGTTGCTTGTCTCATCCTTACATTATTTTATATTTTGCATCACATTTCCTTTCTAACAAACAATCTGTACTAACCTATGGTCTAATATTTATTCTCTTAGCAATTTGCCAGTAACCAATTTACTGGGCAACCGTCTGACTGTTCCCAATAGCTCTATGGGGCAAGGTATGTCATCGGTAAATATCAAAGCCGAGCCAGCTGACAGGGACTCATCCTCCCCCAACTCTCACTCATCAATCTCACCAACTTCACCGTATCAAATGCAGCGGCGAATGACACCCAACAGAGAAGATCCACGAGAGATGGACAAAGATGGTGGCTCAAAACGTCCCCGGCTTGACGGCAGCATTGCTGCGTATGGTTTGCGCTGAACTACATGTAGAGTTCTAAGATTTTATAGTGCTAGTAGATTTTAGGTTTGTCCATTTGTGGAAGAGTTGTACCTTAAGGCTATTATTTTTAGCAATAAGAAGTTTTAGTTTAGTAAATATAAATACTCACTAAATTTATAATTTGTTCAAAGAGTAGTGGGCAAAAAACCATTGACTCAGATTAGTATTCTCTTAAGCTTTGAGGGAATAAAAGTCTTTAATTTAAAAAGTTTTGTTAAAAATGGTACTCTTAAAGGTACAGTAATATGAATTATGTGATGCTGGCATCATGTCTTGTGTCAAGGCTGTCATAAAAGTTGCATTGTTTTACAAATGTCCTGCATTATATTGTTTGTTTGGTCAAGGTTTGCGATAAGATATCCGTTAAAAAAATCACCTTGTCAGTTTGCCTCTCCTGGGCCTAGTTTTGCAAAGTCAAATGAAGCTCAGCCTAGAATAACCACAGATTTAAGAAGAGTTTTATAGCTGCTATGGTTGTCGTACATATGGGTTACTCCAA
The DNA here is from genome assembly GCF_977016875.1 of Pavona decussata. Taxonomy (NCBI): domain Eukaryota; kingdom Metazoa; phylum Cnidaria; class Anthozoa; order Scleractinia; family Agariciidae; genus Pavona; species Pavona decussata. The sequence continues at coordinate 2,503,974 of NW_028145546.1, forward strand.
TATCAGTGTGGATTTTTTCCTCTGGCTGTCTCTCTTCTTCATCTCAGGCAACTCTCAAACTCTAGGCTTTACAGCTGGAAGTCCTCAGTGAATATGCTGTATAAAATTTTATCCCGGCCCTGAAAAGTTGGTGACGTAGACACTGGGTGAACTTTTTCTTTATGTCAATCAGTGATAAGTAAATCATCAAAAAGAATTAAACCACATCAGAAAAATTCTAGTATTTAAAACCAAGCCGTTGGCAAAACTAGTGATATATTTTTAAGCTTCCAGATACGAAGCAAATTGCTGTTTATTGCAAAAACACTTAAAGCTTGGTCAATAAGCACACCTTGATCAGCCATGTGTTCTTTCGTTAATTTTTAGTTCTTTTTTTACGCCTGCCAAAAAAAGGCTTGGCAAGACATTTTTGCAGTTTTTATGAGCAATTTTTTATTACAGCCTTGGAATACATAGTTGCAGTGGTTTGTTATTTGCATTTTTCATCATTTCTTGTAAATAGTAATTGGTAAAGACATATATTCAATATAGAATTAAATACCCCCCCCCCCCACCCCCGTGAGAAAATAACATTGCTTATTAAAGCAAAAGAAAGTTAATGAAACATTTGCTATGAATATAACATAACATCACTTGGAAGAACATTATTATACTGAAGTGATTTTATTTTAGCTAGTTTTGCTCGTTTAGAAAAACAAAAACATGACCAGAGTTAACAGAGTTCAATGTAAGCCAATGGCATTGTGTGTTGTAATCGTGTGTTAAACGTTATTTACCTCATACAGGGTTAGTAACGAGTGATGATGGTATTCATGTAGCAAAGAGCATATTATACCATTTTAATACTTACCACATGTCATTATATTATTGTATGTAAATTTATGTAACATGTCATTAGGACTTTTAGAGTGTAGTTATCAGCATATTGTTTGAATTTAAATACACGTACCTATTGCATGTTACGTTGAAAGTCAGGGGTATTTTCCTTGGTATTTAACTAGTGGCAAGTCTCTCCTGGCGTCCTCATGGGAATATTTTAAGTTAACTTTGAAATAAGACCGACATGTAGTTGACTCTAGGTGAGTGAACACTGTAATCACGTTTTGTGGCACATTCGTTTATTGTTTATGCACCTTCACTTGTTTTGGGGTTTGCTTTTGTTTAGCTGTTTACTTTTTTCCTCAATGTCTTTGACGATTCAAGGAGTAGACATTGAGATTTTATATCACATGCGACTTTTTTTTTTGTATATATTTCAATTAAACAAGGTTTTGAATTCGTGAAGGTAATTTTCCTGTTCAGTCTACCTCAAAGATACATTATCAATACATTTTCACTAATTTACAGTTAAACGTTGACCGCGTTTGTAATTTTTTATTTAAACGCGGTCAGAATAGATATACTGTAGAGATCTCGCATTAAATCATTTCCTTTTGTATTTCAAACCTTTCTTTTCCTATGATATTAAATTGGCGCATTTATATGGGCGGGACCCGACGTGGTGAGCGCCTTCGTTAAAAAAAGAAACCTTTTTGCTAAAGTTAGAAGGTAGCATAGGAGTTTGATACAGCTTGTAGTGCAGAGTTTGCCTAGTTCCTAGGCCTCTCTCTGTCTTTCATCTCGATCAACCTGTTTCGGGTCACGTGGTCCGAGCGAAAAAGCGTTCGCCTCGGTTACGTCACCGAAACGAATTGATCGTGAGGGCCTGGGAGAATACTGTACAGGGGCAAGGCAAGTGTGGAGTATTGTTTCGATGCAACGATTTTCATTAGACTAAGATTTTGTCGCACAGCTTTGCAGCTAATCAAAATGTGTTTTTTTGTCGGCTGTGCTTTCTTAACATTTGAAGACTTGTGCCGCTTTTACAGCGTGGACGCGGGTCATTGTTAGCGCTTTTTGCAGGGGAGCTTGCAGGTTTAGCATCAAGTTTAACATTCATTTTATGAGATTTTGTAATCAATAATATCTAAATTCTTTTTTGTAAAGTTTATAATTTTAGTTCTGCATACGTTCCTAAAAATTAAACACTAGAACTACCAAAGCAGTGTGGTCTGTTTGATTGCATATCCATAGAATACAAGGTTTTCCGACCTGTCTGTTGGGAAAACGTGAAATAAAAGAAAACAAAATTCTCTACCAATCACATGAGGGGGATATTTTACCCTTTGGCGGTCTTTTCGTCCCCCTTCTAGCCTGTGATCAGGCTCCAAAGTGGGGTATAGGGCAAAGAGCTCGGTCTGGGAACGAGAACGGAAAGGGGCCAATGAGATCATTTTACCAGAATCTGTTATCATGGAACGGCGGCAACAAAAGACTGTCCACAGGCTCCCTCCTGTTCTTTCTCTCCCCTAGACCGAACTCGGCTGGCTTTGCTCGCTGATTTTTGTCTTCGCCCAATACCCCACTTGGGAGCCTGTTTGCACGCTATCCCCCTTCCTACTTCTGACGACGAAACCAGGACTTAAATATCACGCAAGTGTGAGTTCATATGTTCGCTTTACGTTTGTGGAGAAATAGCCCAATAAGAAGCACATGCAAGCGTGCGCGAGATAATCCTCAGTCTCATAGAAATGTGACGCGCGGGCGGAGAGAGGACGTCGTGTTCTCCGGCGTTTGGCGACGCGCGCCCGCTGGTGTGTTTGTCTTATTCGGCTGTCGCTTAGTGAAAAGATTGACTCATGATGGTTTAATAGTGGAACCTTATTTTGGTAGTCCATTCTCGTCAGTTGGAAGTCGTGTCAAGAAAATTAATGTGCGTCGTTTTATCGACTGAAAAACGCGATGAAATATGGTGTCAGTAAAAGAAGAAGCGTTTAAAAATTAAATACTTAATCATTGGAACGCAGTAATAAGTAAACAGTTAGGACTGAGACTTACCAAGCGGGCTGGCGGACACCACCAAACTCCAAATACACCGTGTTTATAATTTAACAGGAATTTAATACTCAAGAAAGAATGGACGTAGAAAAATTCGGAGATTAAGGTTTAGAATAAGATAGTTCTATAACGTCATGTCAGTCTGACCAATCCTCTTCATCGTCATCATCCCAATCATCATCTTCATCATCGGAATCATCTTCGTCTGAGGAGATATGATCGTTCAACGTAAAACGACTCGCGCTAATGAAAATTGGAATTATCGCTACGTTTTGGCCTATTTCTCATTTCCCCGCATACTAAGCAAAACGCATTGCGCGATAAGCAAAGGGGAATTAGAGGGATTTTTATTTGAGTATCGTAAAACTAAAATCAAAGTCATCATTCTAACCAATCACAACAGACGTAACAAGCAAATACATGAAACTTTCGTCAAGCTCAGGAAAACTCGTGCAAGATTGGTTCAGGGTTTGCGCGAGTTTTGCTAACCAATCACAGAGCGTAGTGAACCAAAACCAAAGCAAACGCAGGTTACTTCTGACACTCAATTGAAAACCGCTCTAAGCCACCACCTATTCATTTGTATACTAGAAGCTCCTAGAATATAAGCTCAACCTTCCCACCCAAAATTAGTCCTCCAAGGCCCCCTCCCCTCCCCCCCCCCAACCCAAACCTCATACGTAGACGCAAACGTTATCCCGGATATAACGCCATCTCGACCATGAGCCCACGGACTGTTTTAAGCTGTATTTCATACCCTTTTATAGTTAAGCCTAACACATTTAGAAAGCTAAAAATTCCCTCTTTTAATACCCCCCCCCCCCTCCGAAAACAAGCTTTCGCTGAAAATAAGCTCCTACTAAGATACGTGCTTTTCTAGAGCGTTTATTGTAGATGGGGCGCGTATTTCTTTTTACTTCAGTGTAAAAAAGCATAATAACACAGTGTAAACGATACCAGTGAGAATACCATTCGTCTGTGTCATCTAGTGTTACTTTTAGATGAGATAGCAGAGTAACGAGTTCACTGTAATAAAGGAAGCTAATAGAAAAACGATGATCTTGCGATGCCATACAAATAGGGGCACTTATTGGAATAGGGCTTACGTAACAGGGGCGCTTATTGGAATAGAGCTTACGTAACAGGGGCGCTTATTGGAATAGGGCTTACGTAACAGGGGCGCTTAATGGAAGAGGGCTTACGTAACAGGGGCGCTTAATGGAAGAGGGCTTACGTAACAAGGGCGCTTAATGGAAGAGGGCTTACGTAACAGGGGCGCTTAATGGAAGAGGGCTTACGTAACAGGGGGCGCTTAATGGAAGAGGGCTTACGTAACAGGGGCGCTTAATGGAAGAGGGCTTACGTAACAAGGGCGCTTAATGGAAGAGGGCTTACGTAACAGGGGGCGCTTAATGGAAGAGGGCTTACGTAACAGGGGCGCTTAATGGAAGAGGGCTTACATAACAGGGGCGCTTATTGGAATAGGGCTTACGTAACAGGGGCGCTTCATGGACGAGTGCACTTAAGAAATGACACTTACAGAGAAGCGGCTTATTATTAGAAAGGACGGGCGGCGCTAAATCTTATCATTACCGTAAGCCCAGGGATTATATTCGGAATTTTACCGTACTTTCGTGGTGTCTGATTGCCTTATCCGAAATGGCGAATAACTGGGCAGGAAACTAACTCAAGTTCACTTGTTTCGCTTCCTGAGCACGCTCCTCGAATTATGATTGAATGTTTGATATCCGCGCACGAAATTACGTAACTGTAACTCAAATCACATTGTTAAACAAATCACGCTGCACTCTTGTATCTCTGAGTGCACGTGACACCCAGGATGTTTTTTTCACCCACTCACCTGACGAATGCATGACTTTATGTCGTTCATCTAATGCTCGAGCCAAGTTCCCCAGCATTCCTGTAAATTCTTCTTTTGGTTTTGGAGCGGTCGTTCTGTCCACCTGTCGCGATGTCAAAAAAACCTCGATTTAACAAATCGACGTCAGTTTTCTATGGTCTAGCTATACTCTTATAGAACATAGAAACCTGTCGTCGATTTGGAAAAAATACGAGCGGAATTGGCCTTGTTCTCCATTGAGAAAGCGCGCGCGTTACATCTGACGTCATTTTTATTTTCTGTACTCTTACAGACAATAGCTTAGAGCCAATAAGCGCGTGGGAATTTTGACAATTATTGTAAAACGTTCTTCGCGTATATTTCCTCGCGCTTTATCAAATTTTCCCTTCCTTCCCTTTCTATGCCCGCACGAAGACTACATTGCTTAATATAGACATAAAGGTGAGCCTTGTAGAACTCAAGCGCTTTTCGACAAGTGCTGTCGAGTTCAATCAAATCATGCATTTTATAACCACGAGGGTTGAAAAGTCCGGCCTTAGTTCTAAGGCAGTAATTGGCTATGCTGTTGTCATGTCCTGCCCTCTATAATTTCTTATCATTATTTCGTTTCTGGCGAAGTTAAGTAAATAAACAAACAAGCAAATAAATAAGACTACCTGTACCTATTATGGATAAGCTACCGAGATTGAAACGTTACGCGCATGATAATTTTTTCTGCAACCACTTGAACAATTAGTAGCAACTTGTAGATAAGGAACAACGATGGACTTGTTGAAAAAAGTTTAAAAACAGACAACAACTATAGCACGGCTGATCAGCCGAAAATGTTTTTCAAAATGTGCCCATCTCAAGGTTAATAATGTCTAACGTAAATATTGGGCAAATTTATCATTTAAAAATTTCAAGTGTTCGATCACAGTCATCCATCTTTCAGTTGATGTGGTGTGCATGTTAAAATTTTTAAAAGAAGAACAATGATATGACAGTGATAAGAATTACCTTTTTAAGCTGTGGTCCCGCTAGTATGCTGTCCAGGAAACCCATGCCCCCACCACCGCCACCCGCCTCAAAACCAGAGCTGCTAATGGGACCAACACTGTCCACGGAAAATGGAATATCAAACGTGGGAGGAGGGGGAGGTGGCGGTGGCGGCGGGGGAGGGGGAGGGGGCGGGGGTGGCATTGATCCATCTCCTGCTGTATCCTGTGGGGGTGGGGGTGGAGCCTCTGTTGCTGCTGTTGGGGGTGGTGGTGGTGGTGGTGCTGCACTAAAATCGGTATCTGCCGGTGGCATCATGGGAGGTGGGGCTGGTGGAGGAGCAGCCCTTGGAGCGGGTGGGGGAGGCGGTGCTGGTGATCCGGATGGGGGCAGGGCCGACGGAGCACTTGGCGGTTTTTGGATTGAATCTGTTGTTGAGAAGAAGTAAATAAACAAATAAATAAAACTATCTTTCCAGACTGAGGAGAAGAAGAGGTACGGTAAGTGCATCGAGTTAATTTTTCTTCTGGCTCTCCATTATCCTAGTATACTCAGGGATGTCAGGGCAGTGACCCTGTTAAGGCTTGGTTCCAGCCTACATCATGGTGCGAGTGTCAATCTATATGTGTTTGTGGGAGGGGGATACCTGTCAACCAATGGGAATGTTCCTCGTTCTCTAAACTGAAAATAAATGCCAGCTGAGTTGTTTACTAGAACATGACTTCAACTTAGTTCTCCTACGTCACCTCACAGAATCCAGATTGCCATGTTTACATCTTCGTGAACCTGGAAGCCGTATCCTCGGGTGTTACTCTATATAGATGGGCTCCGGATGAAAGAGGTGCGTTTTCGCCTTCGTTGTACGCTTAAGTGTTTAAAGGTCGCAAAAATGGACTGTGAACAGAAAGGTTAGCACAGTAAATCTATTTGTTAAAACTGAGCAGAAGTTCTTGGCAGAAGTTCCAATGTAAGATTAAGAAAAGTTGTGAGAAGCAATTGTGTGTTTTGGTTCATATTTTTAACCTTCAAGGAACGTAATGCTGCCATAAGACATGAAGTTACCTTGTGGACTAGAGGTTGAATCCTTTGGGGGTGGGGCTGTGTCTTGCTTGATGGGTTTTGCCTGATCCTTTGCACTCCGCTTAAAAAGCCCGCCAAACAAACCTGCAGAAAGCAGACTTTTATAATAGACATTTTAATAGACCATCCCGAGTTGCTTTAAACCTCATCAGGAGAGTGAGGCCTCGTTTATAGTTCTTATAAAGAAAATTAGTTTTCACGCAAATAAAACTAATTTTCACGTGAAAAGCTTTGCATTTAGCCTCGCTTTGTAATGACGTTCTAAGCAATTCGGAAATGGCCTATTCATCAAATGTTTTCGCTTGTCTCCTATTGACCAAAATGCATCATGTAACTAATCTCGTACCCAGATCTCACCGTGGGAGATCTGGGTACGAGATTATCACGTGACTTGATATGCTGCGAATGAAACATTATACCAAACGATATTCCCCAGGTGATATGTATTCCTGGTTTTCAAGTTTAAGACACTTCACTGCGATAAAAATCTTAAAGATGGAGTAAAATTTTGCTTTCTTACATACTTGTCAGGCTCATGGCGTGTTATGGGAAAGGAAATTAGGAACATTTTCTTAATCTCGTACACAGATCTCACTCGATCTCGTGAAATTCTTTTTTTCTTAAATTGTTTCGGTTACCTTTCTTCTCTTTCTTTTCTTTTTTAGTCTTTTTATCGCTGGCAGCCCCGTCATCTTTTTCTTGATCCTTTGATAGCTTAGGCGAAACTTCTGAGGTCTGTAATGCTTCTGCAAAGATGTAAGTAAAGTTAGATGGATCTTTCTCCAAACAGCTGCAGTTTAGGTGTAAACTATTTACAATACAATATGAGAGCCATATGGTTTGGAGATCGTTAAAGTTCCCGACAAAAAGCATTTAAAAGATATTGACTCTTTTTCTTTCGCCAAGAAAGCATGCATAATCGTGAAGAAAAAAGACGATTTTATGTATTTTTTTATCATTCTAATTGTTGTTTCTCAATGTTTACTACCTTGAGAAGGAAATCTAATTGCTTTGTTTTTAGTCATAATGTTTTTTATTCAGATTTAAACGATGGTAGGTCCAAATCAGCCCTTTGGCTACCCATTGTCTGAAACCTACTCATCGAATAAAGCATGTGTGTTTTCTATCTAAAATGTCGCAGTGAAAACTTCAACCAAAGAAATATTAAAGGTGGCAAAGGGGCGGGGAGTTCTTGCTCACGTTTCACGGAAGATACAACGGTCGTTTGAAATTTCACAGATAACAAAATGGTCAATTCACGTTTCAGAAGAAAAAGAAGGCAATTTTGGACACCAAAATTTCTTTACATTTACCTGTTAGATTTTTTCAGAACTATAGGCAAAATCACGAGTGCCAGGCAAATCAAAGCATAGCTATGGTTACGCGTACGTTTAATCAGTTATACAGCTCTGCGATTGCTTTTCGAAATAAAAAGCACAAAATGTTTCGAAAGATAGTACCAAGCAGGGAAGTGAACTGAATTGAAACAATCTATATGGGTGTTGAAGTTCACTCGCCTTTCTGATTCTTAGATTCTGGATTGCCGAGCGCGCCATTAGTAGGAGGTGGGGTCGTTTCATTTCCTGGTTTCATCGAATCTGAAAATGAGAAAACAATTACAGTGCTAAGTATTCGTTAAAAAAAAACCAATTTAAACAATTTTCCCTACTCAACAAAAATTTCGAGTTCCCCATTCTATCTTTCATCGCTTACCGTAGCCTGCAGGGGCAGGTCTCCTTTGCATGCCGGGTTCAGGGGGTCTCCTTTGTTGCGGGGTAGCGCCATAGTACGAATCTTCACCAGGGCGGTGAGCAGTGGCCTGGGGAGAGCCACTGATATTCCGTGTTGGTCCTCTCGGCATACCTGGCCGCATGTGCATGGAGGACTGGGCCGACATTTGTCCGTGCATTTGAACTCCGGGAGCCCGGGGACGAGCTAATAAAAGACAGAAAATTTTAAACTTCAACTGCAAAAACAGTTGGTAAGGGCTCGGAACTGTACATTAGATTGGACAATCTCAATTATCCATTAGCCCGAACTCCTGGATGGTGTGTTAATATTTTTTTAGGTTTCTTGCAACAGTTCTTTTGGTATCTGAATATTACGAGGCCTGATCATGGACCAGTTGATCGATTAATTGATTGATTGATTGATTGATTGATTGCTTGATTGCTTGATTGCTTGATTGCTTGATTGACTGATTGATTGGTTGCTTGTTTGATTGATTGATTGATTGATTGATTGATTGTTTGTTTGCTTGCTTGACTGATTGATTGGTTGGTTGATTGACTGATTGATTGATCAATTGATTGATTGTTTGCTTGCTTGATTGACTGATTGATTGGTTGCTTGATTGTTTGATTGATTGGTTGCTTACTTGCTTGTTTGTTTGATTGATTGATTGATTGATTGCTTTATTGACTGATTGATTGGTTGCTTGATTGTTGATTGACCTAATAAGCGTCCGGCAAACTGATTGAAAAACTGATTATGTTGAATTGGTTGGTTATCTTATAGATCAACTGATCGGAGATGGAGATGGATTTTTGTTTGTTTTTTGTACAAGAGCAGTAAGTCATATTTTTATCCCGATGTGTTCTGTTGGGACATTTCTCGGTTACTTACGCTGTATCATCTGGGATCCCTGTGGCCTCATCATCATCCTCGGACCGCGGCTGGGAGAAGCCTGGTAACGAATCTGTACCCCTGCTCGTCCAATGGGACCCCCAACAAGTGACTGCATTTTCTGAAGTTGCTGCAATTGCTGCATTTGTTGAAACTTCTGCCACTGTTGCATCTGTTGCATCTGCTGCATTTGTTGCATTTGCTGCATCTGTTGCATTTGCTGCTGTTGCTGAGCAAACTGTTTACGTTGTCGAGCCTCTGTAACAAAAGCGACAGAAAATTCATGAGCGGAACTTTGTGTCTGAAGGAGGGAGCCCGGAGTTAAAATGTTTCAAGGATTAGAAACATCTCTCGATCCCAAGGGAGTGATTTTCTTGACAAAAACGTGAGGGCTTGGGATCACAAAACCCCCTCTGATCTATATCTTTTAGATAAAACATGTGTTTGCGAAAAGAAAGTCTGAAAAATATCGGACCTCGATGGTGTTCAAACCGATGAACTCTGCGATACCGGTATCGAGTGCTCCACAAACTGAGCCTTGCTGGTAGAACATTGCATCGGTATCGCAGAGGCAGTGGGTTCAAATCCAGGCTTACTTTCTGCAACTGCCAAAGTTGCTTATACTTTATTTCGTTTATCAAATCTTTCATCAGGAGTTCAAATATATGATATTTCCTTCATTTCCTTTCATTTGATCTTTATCTGACACTGAAATTGTTTCTGTGACGCAAATCAAATCACGCGACAAAAATATTACAGTAATGTAATTTGCGTATCATGAAGAATGACCAAGAATGGTAACAAGGGAAATACATTTTCTAGCTCTAAATTCAGGAAACATGTTGATGTGGTATTCTGCCATTCACGATAAGAACTAAGAAATCGTTGAAATAAAAACATATCAAGAGGTAGTTCGAAGAAGAATTTTAAGAAACAAGCATAGATCGCAAAATTCCGGCAAGAGAATTAGACGGAGAAGGGTTTCTGAGCTAAAAGCTGACTACAAATGATTGGCTAAGAATGTAGTATCTCAATCTGCTCTGATTGGCTGCAGTAAGTTGCATGTTTAACAAGCCAATCAAATGCCATATCACACGCCATGTGTTCTGACATTGTCTGAATCATATTTAAATTCGCCTTTTGGTTTGACCGTAAGTCGGTCGAATTAATTTCACAAACCTTGCCGTTTTCGCTTAAAGTCCTTGATCCTTTCCTTCACGGCAGAGCGAAAAGCAAACGCCTCCAGTTCATCGCAGAAGTTTAGCCCAGCTCGGCAGTCCTGAAAAACATGAGAAAATTTAAAAAAAGTTTAAGAGTGCCCAAACCTTTTAACAAGAGGTTTTCGAAGTTCGTTACAAACTTGGCAAATTTGTTAGAAAATACGTAATTGTCAATCAAAATGCGAATTTCGAAACGAATTTGTAAACTTTACGTTTGAGTTCCACGCGAACTTCGAAGTCCTTATTTTGATTGAAAAGTCCGAAGAAACTTCGGAAACAGCTCGTCAAAAGTTTTGCGAAACGAACTGTGCTGACTTATCGGTAAAAGTAGAGAATTATCGAATGCATCATCTTTCAATCTGGTTAAAAACGTCTTTTCTAAATATTCTTACTATTGCTGTCGATAATGTAACGCCACAAACTGCTTACCCCAGATTGAAGCAACGCAGAAAATTATTGTGTGATTTGAAATAAGGTTAAGTCGTGTACAATGTTGAATGATTAGAATAATACACCAATTTAGCACGCCGCGAAGAACAAACATGTGCATGTCAGAATGTTAATCCGTCCATGCGCTGGTAAAAGAATTAATGTGAACTGAACACGAGGATCGACGATGATTTGTGCCACGACAGTTTTAAAATTCAGTTGTACTCACATGGGCATTGAAGGTATGGAATGTCTGAGTTGCTGCTCTGTACTTAAACTGTTTATACAGCTCTTGCTCCCATTCTTTGTCATGATCCTGCGTACAAAGAGAAATGCTTCGCTGAATCTGAATAGTGAAATTTCACAAGCTCTGATTGGCTATTTTTTATTGTACCATTGAAAGCAATTACTTTGTTATTGTAAAAGGAAAGAAATGTCACATTTTTTAATCGCGGATGGGCTTTTAGTGATATAAGAGATTTTATCACACCCAGATAGAGCTATCAGCACTCCTACGAACATATGTTTTGGAACAAAATCATGAACGCAGACATTATATATTTTTCACTCGTCACGAACACTTACTTACTTAATTCTTCATCGAATTCCCGAAACAGCTACCCTGCAAGAAGAGTCCACTTCGGTTCTCCATGAAAGCAAAATATTGAGAATAATTCCAAAGCAAAATAGAATCTAAAGTTGCCCAAGGTTTGCCCACAAATTTTAAGCTAGTGATGTAACAGCCATAAGCTAGCGATTTCCGTCGAATTTTCTGACGACACTGATGTGACCGTACTCCAAAAAAAAAAAAAAAAACAAAAACAAAAACAAACAAAAAAAAAAACCGTTCTTCCCGACATACCTTTCTCTAAATCACGTGATGCACCACAGGCGTCAATTTCGATTTCAGACCGCCACTCGGTTGGCAGAGTGATTTGCTGCAAAAATCTCACGCCATATTCTCAACCAATTAGAAGTTGAACCAAAATCAATGGTGACTTGGACGTTCGTGTTTTCCCGCGCTTGAAGTAGTAGATCAAACACGAGAAAGAGTGTTTCCTCCAATTTTCAAACACCGAGAAGTAGGTTGGAAAAACGAAGCGCAGCCGAGGCTTTTTTAACCAACTTCGAGATGTTTGAAAATAGAAGGAAACACTCTTTCGAGTGTTTGATATGGCTTCTCAAACTATTGATAATTCTTGGAGAAATTCGAAGCTAAAGTTCACAAAATTTTATGATAATTAAGATCACGTTTCCAAACCTCCTTCACAATAGTGATTTCCTTTGTTTTCTCTTCATGAATTATTAAGGAGTTTGAGAACTTGCTTCGGGTTGATTAGCTCATTGTGTTATTTACGTTTGTTGTGATTGGTCAGAAAGATTACTTTGGTTCTGCTTTTAAGAAACTTTTAAGACTTTGAAGGACGTTGCCTCCTTTTGTTACTGCGCATACGTTCTGCGCAACTCGCGATGGTCTGAGAAACTTGGGTTTCCTATGGGCGGCGGTTACTAATACAGGAATAGTTTTGCGCGGTTTATAACTATGTGTGAAAAGCAGATCATAGCAAGGGTTATTGGTATCTAGAAAGAAAATTGGAGGTAACCACGTATTTTTCAGATCTACTTTTTCCTACATAGTCATAAACTTCACCAAATACTTCTGTATTAGGGGCAGCCCCCTTAATGCAAACCCGTTGTAGTCCGGTGTTAACAATACTTACTGTGGGGTCCAGAACTGTGATGTAGTAGGATTTGGAGATGCCGTCTTTCACTAAGCATACCACACCGGTAATAATGTGCGTCCAGCGGGTTCGATCTTTTGGTAAAGCAAGGAACAACTGAACGACACCTGTTGCTAGGGACTGGAAAATAAATAAATAAATTCAACCAAGGCGCACTGACAGTTGAACTGTGTTCTGTTGTTCTTAACTGAGACATGCGCAAATTAAGTGAAGAATCGGTTTTTGCGGGAAAATGTTTTGCCTTTTTTATACATACGAATAATCTCTTCGAAAAAGGAAAATACCCCTGAAAAAATACTTCGAATGCGTTTAAAAGCGGAAACGTTCTCGGTAAACCTCAATTTCGTAACTATTTTTCTCTGCAATGATTGTTTTTTCTACCACTAAAAACGAAAAATATCTATTTAAAATCAGTTTATCACTGTACTCACATATCTCTTTTGTCCTAATAATTCTCGAACTGCGTTGTTTTCGTCGTCTGTCAATAAAACAGATGGTGTGTGTTTCTTTTTTGCCGCCATTTTGATGGCAGGTCTGTTAACTAACCAAGTTTAAGTGACGCCGTTCTTCGTTGTCGGTCAAGTTACGATATTTTGTTTGTGACGTCAGTTGACTTGGAAACATGCGCGCGCAGTTGGTTTTATGTGCAAATCATGAACGTTTTTCAATTGAGTCATAAGGCCATGTCGCTCTGGCCAATCACAGCAAATGTAAATAACACAACAAAGGGAACGAACCAATCAAAATCGACACAGAAGAAATCTCTTACCCAGAGTCCTCAGGCTCTCTGCCCAGCGATTAGGCGACCAACCGCCGGCCAAAGAGCTGAGGACTGTGGGTACGAGATTGACCAAGAAGCAAATACGTGCGTATCATTGGCGCAAGCGCAAGATAAACGCATGCAATCAATTCCCAATTTTTTTGGTTTTTACTAAATTAATTGGTTTATAGGTAGCGCGAGATATTTAACTAGCCACATAGCGAAGTAAAACCGAAAAATCAAAGCAAATGCTACAATTTTCTTTACTTTAAGGAATTCAATCGTCGAGCGTCCCTGCGTCCAATTTTGTTAAAGACGTTTTCCTCTCACAGCTTTCGTTATTCACAAGTCGATAAGCGGTTGTCCAAATCAAAACTACAATACGAAGGCTATTGTTTCTCTGGCGCCGTTTTCCTGACCGGCTTGTTCGGTTGAATGAAATAAATGATAAAGTAAGACCAAGATTAACCGTCTCTTGCTCCAGTATTTGCTGAAAATAAAAAAATAACAAAAAAAAAAAAAGATGTATAAAAGAAAAGAAGTGATAAACAAACAATATTACAAATGTCACCACAGCTCCCGTCTGAATAACATGTTCGACCAAAATTAGAATTGCTACACAACCGACTTAAAAGTTGGAGCTAGCGGATTTAATGACTCAGCAGTACCCAGCATCGTCGCTGGGAAATGGCGGGCTAATCGGAATCAGAATTGAGATTTGCCCTTCGTTATTTTGACAAATATCTCTTATACTGATAATGAATGGATCAAATCATATCACTTCCGTTTAATTTACCGTACTTTTTAGCCCCTAAATGCCATTTCAAAACTTACACAAACGTTTTTTAAGAATACCTTGAGGATTTGCCCAACAGAATTCGAAGCAAAGACTTTAGATCGATGTATTGAAATGCAATTTATTTTGCGATTGTTAGCTTAGGCTTTGAGAGTTTAGAATAACAGTTTATGGCAAATCGGTAGGCATATAGTCTATTGACACGGAAGGGGCGACAAAGCGGACAAAACATATCTGAACAACAGACAAAAACAACTCCAAAGAAACTACTGAGACATGCAAACATGCCACCTGATGACTAACACACTATATGAAAACAAATAACAATGCTATCTACGCTTCATAAGTCAGCGACTGTATGTTGCAATATGTTAGTTTAGATTATAATTAAATCCCACGGATCGTACTTTAACTAAAATAAAAATATTTTTTGTCTAAAACATAAAGTATCGAGTTTATCCAAAACTCACCCTTAAATGATAAGCTGTCTTACTTGGACGGACGACAAAACTGAGGCGACAAAAACCTGATTAGACAACCAGATGGGTGAGTGGAAAAGCAAATTTTTTTTAGAACGCTGAACTTTAAAAAACGAACAGCGAAATTTTGGACATGCGCAAACTGCAACAGATAACTCCTTAAAGTTTTCGGAATTTCAAACGTTTAGATTGTCACTTTCCGCATATATGTCTCAGGAATATAATATTTGCTGGTTAAAGTTTTTATTCTTTAGTTAATTTAGAAAAATAATAAACAACATTCACGGTTGAGCACGTCCAGTCAGAAGAAGCAAAATAACCAGAACACAGTTGCAATACAAAGAGTCAGGTAGTGTTGTAACTAATTCATAACCTACACTAGCAAGTTTGGCTTTTTGTCAGGTTTTCTTTTTCTTTATCATCCATTTCTTTGTTTGTGCAAATGTTTTTATCATTTGCAATTCGATAAAGAATCATCAATTTCTGTGTGTCCAAAAAACTAACCAAATTAAACTATCAGCACCCTTAACTTTTGAAGGTGATTAATCATTTAGATACCAGTGTTTGCCTGCGGGAAAGAGATATATGATCATTTTTCCTTTTGATATTAGGAAATATATTGAAATAGGGGGCGGATCTTGTCATTCACAAAATTGTATATTTTGTAAATTTATTTTAATTTTCAATATCGTTGTTGAATGTGCGCCATAAGTATTTTGTTAAGGGTTGTCTCGGTATGCTGATCTTTTTGCCCTTTGCTCTCGCGATTTTGACTTCAACTTGCATCGCACTTGAATGCTGAAATAAGACCTTCTTGGCCATGTTTGAATATGCTGAGTACACCTCACACACTAGCGTTTATACAAACTGTAGCTGCTGTTCACAGTCTTGTGTCGCTTTTCAAATTTGGTCGGCTTCTCAGTCAGTGAATCGTAAATACTTTTTAACTCAATTAAAAAAAAGAATTCTACAGAAACTACAGACTTCATAACTGAGTGCGGGAACAAATCAGGCCAAATCAAATCGTCTGAATTATATTGTTTTGTATAAATGTATTTGCCGTGTTGGAATCTCGCTGTGAAAGCTGATTTCAAGCGACCTTAGAACACAAACTTCAGTGTATGAACTAACTGGTAACGCGATGAATATTACATTATTTACACAGAGGTGGCTAATTGCTTTTGTTCTTGACTGGTTCTTTTTCCTCACGGCCCAACAATAGCCATTCATGTTTGTATTAATTGAGCGATCAACCCCTCCAGTTAGCGCTTCCTTAACCCACAGTTCAAGTTTATTATGAACTGTTTCGCCAATGACGCGACATCGGCAATTGATGTAAACATAAGCGCGCTGGCTGAATTGTCGCAACCGGAAAACCCGAGTGCAGAATTTTCAAACGAAGACGATTCACCCGTTCTTCTTGAAAATGCGTTCTATTCGCCGGGGGATTGCTCCGAGAACGAGGAAAGTCCGAAAACTCCTAAGCCGTCCATTGAGTGCGTGGTCTGCGGCGATAAGTCTTCGGGGAAGCATTATGGAGTTTTTACGTGCGAAGGTTGCAAGAGTTTCTTTAAGCGAAGCATTCGACGCAATCTATCGTACGCGTGCAGAGGTTTCAAGAATTGTCCAGTAGATATTCAACACAGGAATCACTGCCAATATTGCCGGCTCAAAAAATGCATGAAAGTTGGCATGAGGAAAGATGGTAAGTTCACCCTCTTTTTCGTTTTTGTTTATTGCGCTACAGTTGCCACAGTAAACGGCTTCAATGTCTGTTACACAATATCAATCTTTCTGATTTCGTTGAATGGTACTTACATGGTGTTTTAACCGGTACATCATGGTGTACCCATGTAAGACTGTGGTGTAACAAGGAAAGTGTACCACTTGAAAACCACTTCCCTGATACACGAGCTGTTCTCCTCCTTAAAATAAACCGTACGACTGAATCGACTCGGATGAATTACCTCAAACAGTGTTCCTTCACAGGAAGGTTCACATTTGTCCTTCGCTGCTCAGCTGGGAATACATTTGGGAATAGTTATTGTTCTTTCAATTCCAGTGTTACCCTTTATATACGGAAATGTTTTCTCTGTGGAAACAGTCATCCTTCAGCCTTGAACAAACCGCGTGAAAACCGTCTAATAGCGCGAGTCTCAAAATTAGTGTGTGTCTAGACATCTACCCTTTCGTCGAAACGGTCTGCTACTCAGCCAATGCACTTTTCTTGCACGTTTCTTTTAACATCACCAGAGGTAACTTTCTTGAATTATTCCCTGCTTTAAACATACTTTATTTGGGCCATTTGCTCGAAACAACTTTTTTCCTTTGCCAATTTGATTGATGACTTCATGAGCCTTTTGGAAACGAATTTATCTATAAGTTTTACTGTGAGGAGTTCAAAAGGTTTCGACTGAGGAAAAAGCGTAATTTCTAGCTTCCAAGCATGGTTACACCAAGTACACCCCTGAAACTAATTTTAGTCATAGTACCATTTATGGATTTTGTAAAGAATTGAAATTTTGAGGAAATTATTTGACGCTAGACGCCGTAAGTTTTGTGTTCATGGTCAGGTCCTTTTTTAAACACGGGCTGAAAATAGTTTTATCTTCTTTCTCTAACAGCTGTTCAAAAGGGCCGCATCTCAACAACACAGCCCGACCCTGCAAGCTCCATCCAAATGGGCCTAGGAGACATGCGCAATCCACAGTCCTTTTATTCAAGCTACATAACGCTCCTGCTTCGGGCGGATACCATCGCGAGATACCAGCAATCCCTTGGGATTCCCGCCAACATTGCGGGATTAGAAACCGCTTCTGAACTTGGTGCAAGGTTATTGGTTTCCATAGTAGAATGGGCGAAGAACATTCCGTTTGTCTCCGAATTCACTCTTCCAGACCAGTCTATCTTATTACGTTCATGTTGGAGTGAATTGTTCATACTGAGCGCTGCCCAGCACTGCTCGCCGTTTCACATGGCCCAACCGCTGACTATTAGCGCCCTCACACCGCCGTCGAGTACCGACTTATTAGCCGTAAGTAGTAATGGATCAATGGCGTTCGATTCCGCTGAAAATCTCAGATTATTTGAAGAACAAGTTGAAAAGCTTAAGAATCTGCACATAGACTCTGCTGAGTTTTGCTGTCTTAAGGCTATTATTTTATTCAACCCAGGTGAGTACGGTTGCATTGTTTGTTTATCTTCTCAGGTTATTATACATTCTCTGACCAATCTTATAGTTTTTCTAGACACTTCCTTTTGGGAATTGGTTCTGAAATGACAATTCAAATTAAGAGTGAGCTCTTCGAGTTTTAAAATTAACAGAACGTTATTTTGTATTGAATACTAGAATGAACCGGAATGACAGATTCGATTTTGAGTTGGCTTCAGGCAATATAGAATTCTCTTAGAATTTTGAGGGAGAAGCATGAGGCTTGTTTTCTACCATTCAGATTAGCGTAAACTCCTGAGGAGTAATTCACGGTCTGTCTTGCAATATTCAGCCCAAAAGCCAGGAATGTCTTTAGTTTCGTGGTCTTGTGCAAGAAAAGGGACATAAAACATTTCTGCAAACTTTTATTAATTTGTTTACAGACCACAGACAAATGACCGGCCTTTCTGTACCAAATGCTGCATCTCTGAACAAACGAACAATCATGTAGAAATTCCATTCATTTGAGGTATTCTATTTTTTTTTTCAGATTCCCAAGGACTCTCCAATGCTGCACACGTGGAAGGACTTCAAGAACGATCCCAGTGTGCGTTGGAGGATTACATTCGTACCCAGTACCCTAATCAACCAACGCGGTTTGGTAAACTCCTCTTGAGGCTCCCCTCCCTGAGGCTGATTCGTCCAGGTACAATAGAGGGGCTCTTCTTCCCACCAATTGGCTTGGGAAATACGGTGGAAAGTGTTCTAAACGAACTGCTGGTTATTTCTAGTGCTCCTCAGCCTGCGCCTTCGCCGAATAATTGGCCTGGTCCAGCGGTGTTTCCCAATGGTAGCACGAGTAACATCACAAACATCAATGACATCAACAACATGAACGGCATGTCGAGCGTGAATATGAATGGTGGTACTGTGATATAGACATGGCTGGTATTCCTGTGCTATTCAGGAAAATTCCCGTATTTCGAAGACCAGTTCCACGAGCGAGAGCCATTCGAATGTTTTGCTGTGGAATGTAATCTTATGATGTCTGTTGTAGATATTTTCCAGTATCCATGCTACAGTTGCTTTTAGTCAATAATGATGCCATTCGTTTATTGTGCTCTAAATTGAATCATACCACAGTCAAACCACTCCCGTGCCTTACTCAAACCGCAATTGCAAAGTGGTCAATCTGGAGTTACAACGCAGTCTAAATTCGATAATACCGCTATACAACACCAAAACAACAAAATTAGTACATTTTACATTGAGTACACGGATCACTTCGTCAACAAATGTCAATCATAAAAAAAAAATTGCAAAAGATAAAATTTCGTTTTTCAGAATAATAGCAACATATAGGAAGATATTTTTATACAGTCGAACCCTCGCTAACTCGCTTACTCGAACCTCTCGCTAACTCGAACCAATTTTCCTTTCCTTTCAGGTCATTTTCCATATAATTTTACCCTCGATTTCTCGAAATCCCGATAACTCGAACCTTTTTCAATTTCCCTTGGAGGTTCGAGTTATCAGGAGTCGACTGTAGCCACAAAATAGTAAAGCTATAGAGTATTAAACATTCCAGAATGTCACAAAACCTGCTTGGAATTTAAGTGGTTTCCTTGCGTCTCAAGCATGTGACGTTTCAGGCAAACTATAAAATATTTCGTTAGCGTTGCAAACGAAAAAAATTTTAGGGTCGAATTAACGCCGTTTTCAATGATTTCGATCACGCTTTTTGCCTCACTTTCGGTCAGCGGTACAACGTGAGCCGCGTATGCGATAAACTCTTTCGAAAGTCGATAAGTCGATAAACTCTTTCGAAAGAAGGAATGTTCATTTGCACATGCAAAAAAGGATACAAAGGAAGCAGGAAAACGAAATATGTTTTGCCTTCAATAATGCAGACCATTTTGCAACAGAAATTACGTAAAGGAGCCAGGACTCACAAATGAAGAGCTGTGCCGGAAATTAAACAGATGCACACTCCCTCACCCCTCCCTGCACCCTTCACAGACCTTGTACTACGAGAATTAGTCGATTTCAGATTGCTAACTCTCCAAACTGAATTGCTCAAAATCTATAGTTTATTTCGGATCAAACTTGGTTCATACAACCGTAAATATTAGTGGAGGTGTATTAGCATCTAATAAGGGGTTATGCCTTCAGTTAAGGGAAAAAAAAAATGTAAATCCTGATAAAAATACGAGAGATGTGCTGAACAACAATACAAAGGCCGACGAGTAACAAGTTAAAGGAGATTTTTTATTCTATCGGATCACAAATCGTACAATATTTATTGCAATTAAAAAATATAGGACTCTTGATGAAAATAGACTTTACTTTAGCGATAATTTTTGTAGTGTATATTAGTTTATTTAGGAAAAATAACTTTCTTCGAAGAAAAATTGAACTTTTATAACTATGAAAGGAGAAATGCTGTTATCATATACACAGTAAAAAAATATATCAACTACGAAATTTTGCCAGATTTTTTTATTTGCTTTATCAGACATGTCAAATTAGATAAAAGATGGAATATTTAATAGACAAAGTTTTGTAGAATAGTTTTTAAATAAATTAATGTATATTAATAAAAGAGAATTTACTCCGGTTGATTAAAGTAGTAGGGCATTTTGGCTCATTTCTGTTATTTAAAGAACTATGGGGTTGGCCTTAATTTCGTAAATTTGTTATAATTTTACACAGATATCCCCTCAAATTGTTGGGAACAGCCTCCTCTCACTGAGCTACCTAAGCGGCCGGGCCTTACGAGCGGTTTGTCGTGGACGAAGTATAGTATAGTTTAGTATAGTTTTCCGTGGACGAAGTAAGAACTCGAGTGAAGTGAAAAACGGCATTAAACAGCAAGAAAAAAAGTCAGTTTTAAACTTCTTCTATGAAGATTGATG
This sequence comes from Pavona decussata, assembly GCF_977016875.1. Classification (NCBI taxonomy): domain Eukaryota; kingdom Metazoa; phylum Cnidaria; class Anthozoa; order Scleractinia; family Agariciidae; genus Pavona; species Pavona decussata. Next base: position 2,524,887 of record NW_028145546.1, read on the forward strand.
GATTAAATAATTTATTGACTCTTGTGATTATGCTTGACGAAAATCGCGCTGGAATGTGATTGGCTATGGAATTTGATTTTGATTCTGAATTTAAAAGGCGGTTTGACATTTTGCCACGAATGACGAAAGGAAACGAAACGAAAGGATGGATTGCTTTTATAAACTACCAAACCACTAATTTGTGAAAATTGCGATCAATGTTAACCCCATCATCCAGTTGAGATGCAGATGTCTTTCAATACAGACGTAACTTGACGGCCGTTTAGCGAGTTCCAACTGTCCGCAGCTAATGGCTTTGAAAACCTCACCCCTTGATCGTTCTCTTCCTTATTGTTCAAATAAGCTGTAAAAATATTGCCCATCACTGCAAGAAGTTCCCAACTTGGTTAAAATGTCAGTTGAGAGATTGATGGTAAATTAACGTCGCGATAGCCGCAACCCCAACCGCTACCAGGCAAAGTTTTTTCCACCATTCTTTTTCTCTCGCTTCAAATGGCTCACCAAAGGTTTGATTAAACGATTCCTGTTGGGAAAAAGAATCAGTTTTTAGATTAAATTAATTGATTAATTGATTGATTGATCAACCAGCTAATTTGCCCTTACAATTATTAGCAATCAAGAGAATGATGCGGAATACGGAAACTTATAACAAGAGGACATTTATTGGCAACCCCGTTATTTTTGTGATAGCCGACATCTCTTTATACTATCAGTAAGAAGGCAATTGGTAAGAATAAAGCAAAAATATTCATAAAAAGGAAATAGAGTGGTTTTCATTTGAGCGTGGTAAAAATCAAAACCATAGTAGTTACTCAATCTGACCAATCACAGCAAACGTAAACATTGCAGCGAGCCAATCAAAACTCGAAGCAAATAACGTAACCGGCACCAAGCGCGGGAAAACGCATGCGGGCAAGTCACGATTTTGTTTTGGTTTTGCCTTTTATTGGTTGAGAAGATTGCGAGAGTTTTGTTAACCAATCACAGAGCGTAGTAAAGCAAAACCAAAGAAGCGGCACTCATGCAATTGAAAACCGCTCTATTATGGTAAAAGCTTGAAGTAAGGATGATTGATAGTATGAGCGTAAAAGGCGAAGAAAAAAAAATGATAGTCTCTTAATAATCTTGACAAAATTAATTATTATTTATCCACTGACTTTAGTTTACCAGGAGCCCGTGGTTTGACAAGGTTTTTCCTGAAAAATTTTCGTTGAATATTATGCCTTTGTTAGTATGCCTAGCGAAGTCACTTTGTTCAAACTTGAGAAACATTTTTACTTAAAGAGATCATGATTGCTTTTCCAAACGTTTGTTTCCCTTAACAAAGTTATAACTGTTAATTATCAGATATAAGGAATGCATTTGGTAACTTTCTCAACATGTTTCTTATCGTGAAGGTAAGGTGCGAAAAATTACAGAACTGATTTATATTTGTTACGGTATAATGTATGCTTTATTCATGTTTGAAAAAAAAAATCTTTGCCTGAATCACTTGCCAATTTGTTTGATATGTCACATTAACTCTGAGTAAGATTACGTAGAGATTATTTAAAAATGATGTGGCTTTTTGGAGTTAAAAAGAAGAACCGCAAGTGTACTCTCGACGTTCCACACTCAAATAATGTTTCAGTGAGCTGATGGTCTAGTGCGCGTGTTTGACTTTGCGTCCATCGCTTACTGCAATGCAACAGGTCCTTGAGACCACTATCAGACGATGCATCTTTTAAAGCTGCGCGACCCCCGTGTATAATATCGGTCACAAGACCATTTTTCGTCATTCTTTACTCGATCAGGTATGTCAGATTTCAAAATCATTTGTCAACAACAATTGTATTTGTCAAGTGACAAAAACATTTTATAAAAAAACTATTAAAAACTAGCCTTTTTAAAATTTGCAGGTTTTAAACCTTTGTCACTCAGAATTTTGCATCTTTCAGTTTCTTACATGTTTATGCTGTTTGAACTGTTTGTAAACGACGTCTTAAAAAAGATGGTTTTTTTTTACGAACATTCGCATGTTCAATTACGTTTTTAGATTTGCTCTTAGTTAGGCGTTGTTGTATAAACACAACATTTTCAACAAGTTTAAGTGACCGATCTGTTAAATTTTAAGTTGTGGCACGTTCACAGACTACCAGTTTTCCTATGCTTTTATTTTTTCTTAAACTTGTCACAAGTAGCATTTAAATTGAAATTGTCACCTTCATCTTCAAACTACCCCAATGATGTTCAAGACCTAAAATTATCGTTAGCTACATATCATTCTTTCTTTTCTTGTTTGAACGTGCCGAAAAGTTCAATTGCACGCTCGAGGCCTCATCGTGATCACTGAGATATCAATACGACACGTTCAAAGTATGGTATTTCGCTTTCTTACCAATTAACAATCTATGAAGCCTTAAGTTTGTTCAATGCATGTACTCTGTTTTCACTAGTTTTAACCTTGGCCAGTTTCTCATTTAGATTTTCGACTGACCCTATTCCGGAATAAGAATACATACAATGATGACAAGAAATCCCTCCTAAGAGGTTTTTGAAGTTGCTTAAGTACACAAATGGTGCTATAATTATCATGCGTCTGCAAATGTATGCAGAAATTGGTCTTCCCAAATTTACTTTATAACAAGGGAATCTAAGAGCTATTTCGCTAATTCTGTTCCTAAATACGGTCGGTCGAATGCAACCTACGAGTGACAAAAATACAAAAATTTGTTCTACGCTAGACTGATTTCAAAGACAAGTGAAAGACCAAATCGACGCACAACAACAACAACAACAACAACAACAGCATCTAGCGCCATTTGCTTTCGTTTAATTCAGGTTCTGAATTGATTTCACGCGCAGGTTTGATACTGTCATCCAGTGTGCTGTACAGAGGCACGGGAAAGCCCAGTAGCTTGCGTTTAAATGATCACAGATAGGCTTTTCACAGGTTCGCCTAGTTCACTGGTGCAACATTCGGGAATTTTATTGCGCTGTCGTCCGTTGTTATTAGCAGAGGAGACGGTTATACGAATAACGACGGCTTTCGAGGCCAAGGAAACTGTGAACTGAGTCGAAACAGAGCTGAGAATAACTGTAGGGACATTTGATATACACTATACACTCAACCACATCAGTGAACGAGACTCAGTTCAAAAAAATTACCTTCCGTTCTCAACGCGATAAATTTTCCAACGTTTTGAATTTATTTGTTTCTGAGACGTCAGGTTGTTGAATCATCGGCAATAATCACGATGTTTGCCACGCCTTATTTGTATGGCACTAGGCACGAAAAATTACTCTGACAATAAAGATATTTGCTTTCTGTTTCTGGTCACGTTGTCATACTTTCTCAATGAGCTATCCATTACGAATATTGCTTTCACGTTATTTTTTTTATAAGGAAATTATTGTCGCGAACCGCCTTCCACAAAATAAGGAAAAACAAGGAGATGAACAACAGGAATTTTTTTTAAAGATTTTTCTGACTCCCTTGATACCGTAACTAACACATCCTCATTTGCCTTGAAGTTTAGACGAAAATTTAAATTGCCAAGAGTTTAAGGAAACTTGATCTACTGCTATTAGTTTCTGAATTTACTAGTTTGCGTTGACATTAAGGATATTCCATAGTCTGATTTTTTATAAATCCAAAATGGCATTTTTATATCCAATCAATAATAGAAGACTTCAAAATTTTTCATCCAATAAACAACCTTTGCTTTAATTTCAGATATCAAATCGTTGCGAAATAAAGGATATTTCAATGGAATTATCCATTTGGTATCTGTCTAAAAAAGAGGAAAATAAGCCAAAGCAAACATTATTAACCTCGCTACGCGAGGAATAAATATTTATATAACTGACGGCTGACGACCGATGCAAGCCAGAGCTCATTTTTAAATTCTTCGAGGGAATTTTCCTTATCTTGTCTTAAGTTTGTTTGATTAAACTGTTCGTTCACTTTAAGTCGTAAAACCAACAGAAATTTAGCATTCTCCTCCCCCGCCGGGAGATTGAAGAGCGGTTTCTCGGAGTATATGATGATTGCACTGTTGGGAAAACCAGCGACTGATTTCCTTAACAGAAAAAAACATACAGTTGTTGCATTTAAACTGAACCCGATACAACAGGCAGTGAGTTTAAAAGGTTATTTTTTCCCGCAAATCCGTTTCGTCTCTCAGTGTGAATTTTTTCTATTCTTGTGCATCAATGTTAAGTTTGAAGCTGCTTTGTGTAGCATGAATTTGCCGGTAATAGCGTGAGGAGTTACATGCACAACATTTTTAATATTTAATTTCTTGCTTAAGATAGCAAAGTTTAGAGTCTGAAATGTCTCAGTCCTGGTTTGACAGACTTACCCAGCCGCCTTGTGAATGAATCCACGCAGATAGACTTGAAATATAATTTCCGACCCACAAAATAATCTCATCCACGTCTTCTTGCAGCCCTTTTCGCATACTATACTGTGCGACGCAAAGATCGCGACGATTCGTCCCCAGTTAACTCCGTCGCGAAAAACCTCGTCTGCAACTTGCACAAATTTCGATTGGGCAGAGGCCCTCACTACGTTAAGTCTATTGCACATGTTCGAGAGAACAGCCGAGTGGCGATCTTCGAGCTCGTCCGTGAGTCTTCGCAAAATCGCTGCGGTTTGATTCGGTGGAGGAGAGACTTTTCCAATGTGATACGATGCAATATCGTGTGCAAGGCTCTTAGCTTCTTCACCAATGCGACGCACCTCCTCAATCATGTTTGACGTACGAACAGTTTCTTGCACGACTCTAGAGGCAATACAAGCGTTCCCGCGCGAACGAATTTTTCCGCATTCTGGTAGCAAGCGCTCCCGGACGAACGAATTTTTCCGCATTCTGCAGGTAGCAAGCGTTCCCGCACGAACGAATTTTTTTGCCTTCTGACCGCGCGAAAATTGGGGCGAGAGCAAAAAATCGGAGGAACGGGGTGAGGGGTGGGAGGGGGGTGGGTATAGGAGTGGGGAGGCGAGGGAACGGCGTTCGCTCAGTAAGATATATCAACTGTGAGATTTTGCCACATTTTTTTATTTGCGGTAACAGACATGTCAAATTACATAAAAGATGGAATATTTAATAGACACAAAATTTTGTTAATAAAGAAAAATTTTATTCCTGTTGATTAAAGCAGTGAGGCATTTTGGCTTATTTCTGTTATTTAAGGGACTTTGAGGTTGGCAATTTTTCGTAACGGCGAGGCAATATCTGCTCATAATTTCAGAATATAAGGTTCCGCTTATTAAATTTGTGTTCCTAAATGTTTAACCAAGAATCCGAACAGATCAAGCTATTAGTTTACACAGATATCCCCTCAAATTGTTTACCCCAGATTTATTTCTCCGTTCAAGCTTTGTGAAAACAGCTTTCCTGTCACAGAACTACCTAAGCGGCCGGGCCCTCTATCAATGAAGGCGCGGCTGCATTTGCAGGTTACCTGAAAGAGCTTGAAAGCTGTGCAGCAGTGCTTTCCGCTGGCGCTGTTTGCGCCACGTTAAAAATATAATTTTGGATTTTTCTTCTATTTTATAACTTGATGGCCCATGGGAGGGAATGTGTTTAAGGCCCTAATCTGGATTTTCCTTATGAGTTATGATGGCTGTGTTTATGATTGTCGCTGTTGTGGTAGGAATTGCCCTTTTCACGGTTAACTCTGCTCATTTGAATTACAATGAAATCTAGCATGTGTGTGAGAGGCAATTTCGGGCTATTTTGTAGTTTTAGCCCGAAATTGCCTCGCATCCACGTTGGATAACATTGTAATGCAAATGAGAAACATTAACCGTGAAAAGGGCCATTATTGTTTAAAATATCCGCCAACTGTCTGGCAAGTTTCAAAACATTTCCCTAGCTCCACTAAAGTCCACTCTAAGCGTGAAGCAAATGAGTCTCTGTAACTCTTTTTAGAGGCGACATGATCATATCATTCCATTGTCTTACTTCTGTACCAAAGGATTCCAAACCTAGATTGACGTAACCAATTCTCTCCGTCTTTAGCATTGTATCTCCTCTGTATACTTCACACATTACACTCGAATGCTTCAATTCCTCTTCCTTCATTTCAAACACAAAAGCCTCGTTGAAGGCTGGCGAGGTGGTTTTCTTGATGACCTTGGTCTTTTTGCGTTCGATCGCTTTGCCGTGGACGAAGTATAGAACTTTTACGAATGTATCTGACAGAGAAGGAAAAGAAAACAACCTTAAGCTGAAAGGCATCTAACAGAGAAGGAAAAATGTTCACGTGTTGATCAGTAAGAAATCGAGTGAAATGAAGAACGACATTAAACAGGGAGGAAAAAAGTCAGTTCTAAACTTCTTCACGGAAGATTGATTGATGGATTAAAGAATTCATAGACTCTTGCGATTATGCTTGACAAAATATTGCGCTAGAATGTGATTGGCTAGAATAGTTACTTTGGTGTTTCGACTCTTAAATGAATAGAAAAACGTGTTAAAGATGATTGACTGACTGGCGAAATGACTCATTGTCAGAAGGACTGATTGATTGATTGATTGATTGATTGATTGATTGATTGACTGACTGACGTACTGATCTGCTGATGCATGAATAAAATGACAGCTTATATAATAAAATCGAACAGGTTATTTTACCGAGACTCCCAGGCGCGTCTGACTTTGTGGGAGGGAGTCCCATGGCTTTAAGAACGATCACGTGCAAGTGGCCAGCGGATGGCTGTTGACACAGTGAAACAGTTAAGGAGCCTCGGTCCCCTGACTGAAAAAACAGAAAAAAATGTTGGTGAAATGATAAAAAACAAAAAGCTAACATTACATGAGCAGCAAGAACAAAACAACCCCCCCCCCCCCCCCGCCAAAAAAAAAAAAAAAAAAAAGAGAGACAAAAGGTGAAGCGTTTCAGAAAGGAGGTATGAAGGGAACATGCAGTGGCGTGAGAAGGTTTTTGGAGAAGACGGTTTAGAACGTCTGCACTTCCTTCAGATTTTGCTTGTAGCTTTTACTGAAGGAACATTAACCATGGTAACCATGGAAACAACAACAATTGCATCGTGACAGACTGAAGAGTGTAATAACGCAGGTAAAAAGCGTGACAGCGTGATAAGATACTGTACTTACGTTAGTTATAGTCTTGGAGTTTAAGTGGCGTGACACAGTTGTTCCTTCTACCAGGTCAACATCTAAAAGAGACAGCATCACCTCGGCGACGAATTCACTCCGAGAAAACTTGTCATAGTCAAGAACAACGAACTTTAAGGTGGAACTAAGGACAGAATAAATACACGCTATTGACAATTGCAACAAGTTCAGTTTAAATCTGATGCAGGTGATTAACTTCACCCACGTGATCTGCACAAGTACAGATCCGCAAAGATGCAGTCAAATACTTCTCACTTTACTCACAATTCTAATCATTCGGTGTTTCAAACATATCGGAAAAAGCATTTTACATAACATTTAAGGTTGCCGAACACAGTTTGCGCGCGCTTTACAGATTCTGTTAGTGATGCGATTAAGCGCGCGCTAGGGTTGTGGTAAGCAAATACAGATCCGCAAAGGTGCAGTCACTCGGTGTTTCAAACATATTTGAAAAAAGCATTTTACACAACATTTAAAAATTTGTCAATTTGCAGGCTGAAAATCTGACTTACTTTTTTGCTTCTTCTAACGTTATCTGATCGAACATACACATGCGGTTAGTAGCAAGATTCAGGAAGCTTGATCTAGGTTCCTTGGCACGATCCACGGGTAACAGGTGCACACGAACATACGGAGTGGAAACCCCGGATAGACGAACATAAGGCAAATCAAAGGCACCATTCACCTGAAAATAGGTAACATTAAAATACTGTGCTTCAATGAAACGGCCCAGGCAAGTGTTTCATTTTTTCATGCAAACTGGCTTTATGGTGGGAGCAAGAACTACCTTAAATGCATTTTTGTTAAGTTTTAAAGTTATTTAGCTACGTGACAAAACGTGACTTGTCTACTCTGGCAGCACGTGGAGGTGTTGTGTTACAATGGTTTGAAACATGGGATCAAAACCGAATAAGGTGGAAATTACTTCGTTTTCTCCTGAATAAAGTTAATGTACCCTGATTCTTGGTTGATTTCGGCAAGTTATCGTCACACACACAACTAAATTTTTAGCGTAAACACAGACAATACTTTATGTAAAACTTTGTATTGCCCATTAAAATTGTTTTTATATTGAAGGAATGGGCAAGCCTAATGCGCCAACTATAGACAAACAGCCTGTTCTTCATATTTAGCGAATTATGTGGATTCAGTAGAGAAAAGTTAATCAAACATGTTGACGATTACAGTAGTTAATTATTTTATAAAATCTCTTCAAAAACCACATTACCATGACTCAGTAAAATAACTGTCTTAAGCTGTCAAAAAGTACATTGCTATTTCCTCTGATCTAAGAAGCTACCCGGAAGTTTATTAATTATAGGTCTCACAAAGCGTTAATCTCAAACAAATTAATTAATGAAAGCGATGGCGTCTTTTTATACCTGAAAGGAGGGGGGTGGGGAAGAAGCTAAATAGAGGAAATACGGTAAATAAACAGACATACAGTATAACATCGGATAGAAACATACCTGAACAAACAGCAGATTTTTGGTTGTGACAAACTGTATCGAGACTTCCAGTTTTCCGTATGGCGCCACCGAAACCTTCTTAGCCAACTCTTGCTTGGTTTGAACCGAAAACGGTGTGAACTGAGATACAGCTCTGCGATACTGTGGTCGATATTGCGATACACCCACTCCTCCCTCCTGATCAATGTGTGCCATAATCAACCCGTGTCTTACTCCCGGTGGAGCCGAGGGAGCTGGCATTGAGAGAGATCTTAAAACTTCAGGAGGAGAAAGCTTTTTCGTAGATTCGTCCGCTTGATTTTCCCCATTTTCGCTGACCGGCGTTGCTGTCCCATCACTTCCTTCGGAGATCAGAGTATAAGGTGGGATTATGAATTCCGGCGGCTCTTTGGGCCTGATGTAAGTTCCCAGCTTACGGCTCGGCTTAACTCCGTTTAACGTCTTTAAATATTTTCTGAGGAAAACCACGCCAACAATCGCGAGAAGGAGAAGAAAAACCAAAATTCCGAGCCCAACTGACGCGGCCAAAGATGTAGAATTCATATTTCCTACTTCCCACCTTGTATGGCTTTGTTGTCCGTTGGTAAATTGATATCGCTATACCCGCGCCAAACTTCTAAAGCAATGATATCTCGGTATACTACACAGGAGATAAATTGAACTAGTCCCTTGAGTAAGTAGTTATAGAAAACTACAATCGGCTGGACGAGGATTTCATTTCCTGCCAAAGCATTTGGAATCGCGCCGAGCCAAAATTTGTATTCTACAGTTAGTAACGTTCAAACGGTAGAGGTCATCCAATATTGAGAAGCGTCTTTTGCGCCCGCTGAACATTAATCCAACTCGTGCAACCAAGTCCAGAGGTAATTCGAAAAACTGCGACGGTTATAAATTGATTTTCGTCCACTTGCGAACCGTTTGCTTTCCCGCTTAAAACATTAAATTGCTCTCTGCCTCAATCAAAACATGAAACTTCATGTTCTGTTTTCAAATCAATATCAAAACCAACTTCCTGTGGATTTAGTAACGCAACAACTAACACATCAAATAACGCAGCGTGACTGGCCTAACAGAAAAATCTATATATTCCGGATTGTTTTCGCTCTGATCAGGCAGCACTTCATGTTTCGAACCGTTCAGTAGCTTTCATTTGATTCCGGCTTGCAACGTTTTGGCAAATGTTTTGGGAGTTCACCCTCAAGTAAAAAATCAACAGACTCAAACTTTAGAATAGTATTAGTCTACCCAAACGTCCAACTCAAGACTGCACCGCAAGCGATTCCATTTGGGCCGCTTTTGTACGTTTTTCTCGAGGATATTGGGACGAAAGCGTCTGTTTTTTTTATCGCTCTCATCCCAATTTCGGCGTGTTTAAACAGCGAAAAATGCACCAAACCCCAACGCTTGTTACACAGGCTAATCAGGAAATACAACGGTAAGGGATTTGGATTTGGAGCAGAGCACATTTTTGGCGCTAAAACGGAAATTGATGACAGGTAACCTAAGACGGCCAATCATCGCCAGTTATAGCCGATGCAGTATGGCTACCTGAGGAAATCCAAGAGGACAATAATTATTTTGGCCAGAACCTTTCTATATATTACTGGGAAGTTCGACATTTTTACTTAAGAGGACTGACACGTTATGAAGATAAAAGCAGGCGAGAGAGATTGGTCTTGAGTGAAGTGCGGATAAGTGACCGCGCGCCGTTGAGGGTTGTGACCGGAGAGCTCAACTTACAAACAATGCGTTGATTCATTTGATACATCAAGGTGATCTGAACGATCACGAAAATACTGGACTATTTTCTGGCAACAACAGCCAGAATTCTCAACATCAACTTAGTAGATTTTTGGAGGGAGTTTTCAACCACTTGAATATGCGAGGTAAGTTGAAGTGTACACATTAAACTGAACAAAATTTCGTGAGAAGTATTTGTCGGGACGTGATGGCCATGTTCAATTTCACGTCAGATATTTTACCCTTATTCTTGTGTTCTCTTAGTTTTAGCGTTTGCCTAGGCTTATGTGTTCCATTTGCGTTATTTTTTGCAAGTCTAAGGAGACGTTTGTGAGTTTAAGCGGTTGATTTAGAGCGATGTCCGTTAGAAATCTTTATTAGACATTTCAGTCAAAACCTCGTCTAGCTCGGCTTGAAAGGTCAAATTTATAAACGCATACAGTACTAGTGGAAGTTTTCGTAACAACAGGTCTAGCTTTCTTTTTTGAGAAACTGAACAGGTTTACACTGTATTTATTATTCAACCTTGTTTCAAACGTTCAAAGAGAGAGAACACAAAACTCGTCCCACCCTGCGGATGAGTTATAAATTATTTCAAATCTCGCGAGTAAGATGATCTAGCACAGAACAGGGAAATAGGCTTAGATACAAAATTCCTGTAAAATTGGCTAAAAATTCTTTCTTGAATTTCTCCATAAAAGCTCTAAAATTCTTTCAAAAATTTCTAAAATTCTTGAAATGTTTTCTCAGTAAACTAAACTTTAGTTCTCGAAAAATTTCAGAACAGTTAAAATACATTTTCATAGTATAACAAAAGCAAAAAGAAGATATAGCAAGAAAGAATGACTGATAACCATAAAACAACTAAAAACACAGTTTATTATCAAAGCTGCCGAGATACGGATGAGCAGATTGTTCTGAGCGGGAATCCGCTGATTGCCTGAAAGACACTAGGGTGAGCCCTCACGTTGGTCAGCAGTAATACAAAATGAAAGTTTTCACAACGTTTTTGCTTGTGTAAATTAGAATTGTGTCACCTGCCTCCTAAAGTTCTACCAAATTTTACTCATTGTCTAAAATTCTCGATATTTTCTCATATTCTTTTCGGTGTCAAAAATTCTCAAAAAGTCCGGAATTTTGTGTTTGAGAGCCGGTTTTAGCCCCAGTTTTTTAAACTTGTCTACTTTTTTTACTAAACGCGGGAAAACTAGTTTCCCACAAAGACTTTGTTCTTGTTCTTTGACTGATTGGCTTGGAACTAAACAGAATTTGAGACAGGAAATTCTAAACGCTGTCATTCACCAGAAAACCCGGGCTGAAAACTGCTCTCATTACGAGGAAACGTCTTCAGTTTTGGCGCAGTGTAAAAATTGTACTTCCAGTTTGATAAGGCAGATATCAATCAACTAGTCAAACTGAATTATATAATTTTTATTGGTCTGTCTTTTCAACTAGTTTAGGATTCATCTTGAGTTGTCTGCAGTGATTGTAAGCAGTCATCAACGACCTCAATGGTTGAATAAGCATTGATATTAGCAACCTCGTTTCTCTTCCCGTCCCTCTATCGCTACCTGGAGCGGGACGGGAAGAGCTAGTAATATTACAAGGAGAAATTTGGTGCTGATCGCCGTTAGGGCCTAAACGGTTAATAGTATGCCAGTAACAGGGCGCAGAGACAACAATGAAAACTTTAAACAGCCTTATACCCAGAGGTTAATTTCCCCTTCAGGGGTCGATTTCACCAGCAATCTGTTCCCAAATCCATACGCGGACCGGACTCCACTTTTTGTTCCACAGAAGTCTAGGAAGTGTGCTTACCAAGCACGCTTTTTGTTTTACATCAGAAAGAGGACGAGTTGGGAACATAACGCTAATTACTATCTTTACTGGATTTTATCTTGTTGCCAGGGACGTTAGGAATCGTGATATCGATCAGTGTAGGGACATTCCTCGCTGTCATGATCGCAGTATTGTTGGTTAAATGTTTTTTCAATTGGAAAAGACAAAACAGGAAGCAGAAGAAACAGTCAGGCTCGGTTGACGGTACAGTTCAACAGCTGGTTATATCATCGCAGCCAGTTGACTTTTTTCCGTTGATGATTCAGGATCAACTGGAAAGGGACGATGATAGCGTTGGGCTTGCGAACACGTCAGTTGAGGATCTTGCTCAGTCAAGCGAAATGACAGACTCCAAGGTGAGATGAACCGGGGATACTCCATACATTACACAGGGGGACTTCGCCCGAAAGAAGTGCCTTTAGTTTTCATCCTCGCAAATTTAAAATTTTAAAATGGACTGTGAACAAAAAGTATTGCAACTGGCAAGTGTTAGAATGGGAAAAAGGTTAAAGCAGAGCAAAGGGTCCTGGAAGAAATTCAGCGAAAGGTTGTTGCGTTTGGCCGTGCTGTACAAATAATTGTTAACGTTAGCGATATTATTCAGGGTTGCATGCTTTTGTTTTATGTGTGCGGGAAGGGGAGCATTTCTGTAAAAGTTGGTATGTGGAAGGATTAGCGGCTCAATTTCCGGGTTTACGCCTTGAAACAGAGAAAAATTTCAACAAATTTGCCGTTTAAATGGATTACAAGAGTGAGTAGAAAATCTTTGAATTTCTGTTCTAGGAATCTTTGAATACCATCCACGGTTCGGTTGTGTCTACAGTTGACACAAGAGCACCGCGACCAAAGATAAGCAAAAGCAAGCCATTCAGGAAGAAGTCTCGAATACCTGAAAGACGTGGAAATGTTTCTTTTAAAGTGAACTACATCAACGAAAAGCACGCGCTAGAAGTGCATTTGATAGACGCCAAAGGTCTGTCAACCAAACAAGGCTATCTATTGAATCCATTCGCGCAGCTTTCTCTTAAGACGCCATCGAAACACCACAGGCGCGAGAGCAAATTGGTCAAGAAGACGTGCAACCCGTTTTTCGATGAGAGATTCTTTTTCGATAGTGTTTATCTCTCTGAGTTACAGCAGGCGCATTTGAAGCTCAAGATTATGAATCGTGTGGGTGTCTCAAGGTGTGAACTGATCGGGGAAGCAGTGATTTCATTGTATGATGAAGATGTCATGCGCGGGGACTCTGTGTGTCGAGATCTGTTTGAGAAAGCTGGGAAAAGTCAGGTGAGTTGGGTCCGCAATGCATGCTAAGAGCTTATAACTGCTCCACTACTCAACTGCCTCATTGACCCTGGTGAAGCGGATGACTGCGAAAAAGAGTTTGTAAGTGTTGCCGAAGAAGTGATGAATCAAAATTAAGTAAGTCTTTTGAGACAATTTACGAAAAAATCACCCTGTGTGCCATTACTACAATGGCAATTATAATGGCAAGTATTGTATCTTACGTGTTCGATGTTATCTGAGTGTCCATTAGTCTAATTTGTAAAAAGATCATTTGTTTTTACGAGGAGACCTAATAAGTATAAGCTTCATAGTTTCCTCTAGGCCTCTTCTGCACTGTTATCATCCTTTTTCTTTATCTTATTGGTCTTTCTTTTTTCCTTTGCATGCTATTCTGTAATATTTTAATTTCTGAATAGTTTTAGGTGTGGTGAAATAAATAAATAAATAAATAAATAAATAAATAAATAAATAAATAAATAAATAAATAAATAAACAAACAAACAAACAAATAAATAAATAAATAAATAAATAAATAAATAAATAAATAAAATCGTCGTTATCACCAGCGATCGTGAACCAAATGAATGTACAAAAATTGCCCAGTCAGTTCGTTTCTGACTCATGACAGTATATCTAACTGTGCCTGTCTCTTTCAGTGTACCGGTGAACTTCTAGTGTCCATTTGTCATCAAGCCACATCGTCTCACCTCAAGGTGGTGATAATGAGACTGAAAGATCTTCCAAAATCAGTAAAAAGTAAATTAACATTTTTGCTATGGTGTTTTTCATTAGGCAGTAGTTTACTGAGGTACTAATCAAGAAATGGTAAACGTCCTTTACTGACGCTATGTTATAATTGGTTGTGAATGGACGGATGTAACCTTTTGAAACTGTGGATGAAAGCTATTAAGGTCGCGAGTGAGGCTTTCCATTGATGAACTCATGAGGCAAACGTCAGATACTCATAGTGTCTTACCTTAAAAGGCCCTATTCTTATACTTTTGGGAGCCAATTACGCTTAAACCTATATAACAGATAAATTGGATGGTGAAAGCGGACTGGGATTGTTTTCTATCCGATGGATTGCCTTTTCAAGGCACTGCTTTGGGCCTCTTATGAAAAGAAAGATGAAGATGTAGAGTAAGTTTGCGTCCCAGGTTTCTCCTCCAAAATAATACAATATTTAGACGTATTTCGTAGATTAGTTTAAGTGCGTTCGATTCTCCGAATGACTAATTGCATAGCAATTACCAACAGGTCTGACTGTGAGATTTTGTGTTCTGCAGTTAAGCAGATCGAAGTAGAGATTTCAATTCAGGCATCTCGAAATAGTTTCACTTATATCTGCATCACATGCATTACAGCACATTCAGTTTTAATTGGAGCGTTGCCAACCTCGTTCCCAGTGTGTTTTATCTCCCCACCCCAGAAGGAGCTTCCTCGCTCCCTCTGGGGTGGGGAGATGAAACACCTGCAAACGAGGTTGGAGTATTCCGTGCAATGGCTGTGTTAATTTTACTCTTCAACGAACTCATTATATGCTTGAACAAACGGGAAAGAGAACTTTTAAGTGACTCAAGGAATTTATCATTTTCCCTCTAGATCCTACCGTCACTGTGGAGCTTACACACAAAAATGAAATCCTCCAACAGCATCAAGTCAAAACGAAGCGAAAAAGCCTGAGTCTAAACAAAGAATTAGATTTTGAAGTGGCTACTGACACTACCTGCCCGCTTGAGACTTTTGGCGTGCAGTTCACGGTGTATCATCGTGATTTTATCCGTGGAAGTGAGATTATTGGACAAGTGAGACTGGCAATGGACGCGCCATTGCAGAGTGAGATGAAGCACTGGACAGCGGTGGTTCTGTCTCCACATAAACCAATTGCAGAGTGGCATAAGTTACACGCGCCTCTACAGTAACTGATTGGAAGCATTTACCTACAGCGCACCCGGATGTGGAGAGCCTCTAATGTAACAGACATTCTAAGAGTTGTGGAACCTTGAACGACGGCGCAAAAAGTACAGCGGTCACTGTTCACACACCGCAAGCGCGCGAAAATGTTCGTTGCAGGAGTTCGTTGCTTGGTCACCGTTTTGCAAACCGCACGCACGGGAAAATCCGTAATAGTTACGTGATCCTTATGTGGAAAACAAACATAAACGGGACAAAAAATAATTTTATATTATATAAAGGAAGTATAGACGTGGAAAATGTCGTGTGTATCTCAGTGTATTATGAAATTCGTAGAATATATAATTTATAATATCAAAACTACTTTTCCTCGCCGAGTACGATTATATTTATGCATCACTGAAAATAAAAAACAAGAATGATTAAAATTTTCTCAGTATCCGCTTTTTCGATTATTTCTTAAGCATGAAATGGGCACACTATCCAGCTCTGTCCTTTGCCTGTACCCTTATATAATCTGATTATAAGCTTGCTTCATTATTAAATTTATGTGTAATGTTAAAGAATAGGACGTCACCAAGCCTAAACCCAAGTTATGATGTATAACGAGGTTTAGGATCTTTTTTGTTTCACTCTTCCGAGCTATTGGAGCAATGCGCCACGCATGTACGCAGTTTGAGATCTGGGCAGATCTGTGAGTTTAGATAACAAAACCATCCGAGTAACGTCGTCATCTCCATTTCAAATAATGATTTCTCGACGTTCTCTTCATATCCTAAATTTGATTGTTATATAATAAACTCAACGTGTCGCAGGTGGACACACTTATCGTTTCCTATTTTGGGCATCAGTGGCACATAATTATGAAGGCATCCACCCAACCGGGTGATTCATCTGGACGAAGGATTCGAAGATTCCTAGAAAAAATCGGGAAAATAAATAGTTTTGACAAATCATTAAAGGAATTGCTTTCATTTGGTTGAAATTAATAGGATCAGGCAAATTAGAAACTTCTAGACCAAGGGT
This sequence comes from Pavona decussata, assembly GCF_977016875.1. Classification (NCBI taxonomy): domain Eukaryota; kingdom Metazoa; phylum Cnidaria; class Anthozoa; order Scleractinia; family Agariciidae; genus Pavona; species Pavona decussata. Next base: position 2,541,289 of record NW_028145546.1, read on the forward strand.
TGCTAAGATGCAGACCTCAATATCCGTGAAAATCAAACCCAAATCAGTCAGCCACTTTAAAGTTTTCTCCCAATTTTTCTGTCCCTCAAATCTCTCCCTCTTTTGCGCGGGAATAAAGCTTCAGCTAATTTGGAACAGAGCTTGCCGGAAATTGTCGTCGCTTGTTGTGAAGATTCACAAAATCATCAATAACATAGCTTTCTATTTTCGGACTGCAGACAGATTACACGCGTTTAAAATTCCACCTCGATTGAAGCCCATTTGATTGCATATTTAGCGCTAAAACGGAAACAGATTGAACAACATTCAGATGCCAGATATATAACAATGAGCGATAACGAATGATCATTAGAAGGAAGCCAAAGGCATTTTATATTCATTTTGGTCAGGTAATTAGTAAAAGCTTTCACGTTTTTTTTTTCTTTTTTGCTTAATTCGATTCAGTAGTGAAAAAATCGGTGACGTTATTTCAAGGAGTACAACAAGGAGAGAGACTGGTCTCTAGACGGGATAAGTTTCCGCCTACACATCTGTTGAAAATTAGGGTCGTGACCGAAGAGCTCAACATTCTACAACGCCGTAATCCCGCATCTATTGTCTTTTTCTCGAAAACACGGACGACTTTCCAGTTATGGTAACAGCCGAAATTTATAACGTCAACTTAGTGGCTAGAATTTTCTGGATGGAGTTTTCAACCGCTTGAATATGCAAGGTGAGTTTAATACACATTTAACTGAACGAAATTTGGTGTTGGAAATTGGGGGATTTGTCCGGACGTCACATTGCCGTAGTAGAACTTGACGTATAGAAGTGTACAATATTCAGATTAGTTTTTCTATAACTTTTGTTGTATCCTATTATTTTTAGCGTTTGAGTTAGCTCTTGTTCTGTTCCATTTGAGTTACCTTTTCGCAAGAAAGGTTGTGTATTTAAATACCCAGTTTACTGAGTTTAAAGCGATGTCCGTTAATTTTCCTAAAACAGTGTCTGGTTTCGCTTCAAAGGTCAGACTTGGTTTACACAGTTTTGTAACAATGGTTTTCTCTCGATTATCAAAGTTTTAGTGCGTACTTTGCAACTAAAAATCCTTTTAACCGTTTTCCCAGTGTCAAGAAGATGGAACGGAAACCTTTGGGAATGAAGTACGGTTTTCATTAAATTATAACGATGTCGATGTGTGTTACAAATTCATTTGGCATATTTTACATTTTAAATGGCCATTGAATGCGGTGTCACAACAAACCTGTCAGAATTTCATATGCCGCGAGTAACGTGCAAAAAGATCATCTGGATCGGCACAGAGAAACAAAAAAGAGATTGTGAAAGGTATATTTTTTAAGGCTAGTCATTACGTCGATTTTTTGAGCACACGTGTTGCTGATAGTACCTCACATCTGTTAGTGCAAGAACTTATTTTAATTCTAGAGTGGAATACCGACACGCATGATCGCTGAAACGAGTTCACCAGTGGCTTTCGATTCTACTTAAATTTCCTCATGCTTTTATTTGTTCTGAACGAGGAAGTATTCCTAGGCGACATGCCGTCTACTGCCGCTTTCAGCCGCTAAATATTTCGTCATAGTACTTTTCTGACATAAATTGGTTCACGTTTTTAACCTGCCTTTTCAGGAAACTTTTAGTACAAACATTTTGTTCTCGTTATTTTAAGCATCGGAAACAGATTTTTGGGCAAGGAAACTGCATACTCCTCTATCAGTTTTTTTTCACTGGAAAATGCTGGTTGAAAAGATGACGTTGCTACATTAAAGATGCTTCAGTCGTGACATGTAGAACACTAGTTCGTTCAGTGCAAAAAGGTAGCCTGATTAATTCGCTTGCCTGATGAGTGGTTTTCGGCCTCGATGAATTTTAACTCGCCTAGAATTCGTTAGCGTTAAACCGGTTGCCTGCAGTGATTCCAACCAGGGAGAGATGAATCCGGAAAAAAACAAGTCAAGGAGGTGGGATTGAAAACACTAAACAGTTTTTCCAACTGGCTCTGTTTCTCATCCGAACTTTTATCTTCTTTTCTTCGTGTGATAAAGGAAATCGTTCCGGTAAGGCGGAAGGGGGGGGGGGGGGGGTGTACTCTCTTATCAAGTATAAGTGTAGCCACGAAGGGAATGGGTTTTGAAAATGGTATAGATTTTGACCATTACGCTCCAAAGTCTAAAACGATAGGTATCAAAATAAGTATGGATTTTAGAGACCAGGTATGCCAAAAAAACGATGTTGGAAAATTTCAGAATTAGGTAAAAAAAATTGGTTCAAAATAGAGAGAAAAGGATGGCATATCCCTACCAAAAATTCCATAGATCTCCTACTCTCTCCCTCGCCATCATTCTACTTACTAGTACTAATATTTCAGTTCCTTGTTTGGTGAAAGCTATTTCTGTACGTTTCAGCACGAACGACACGTTCACTGTGACCCATGAACCGGTTTAAGCAACAGAGGAAGCATTCAGTCTGCTACCTAAACACGCTTACTCTTCATGTTACGACTTGATAGAGATAAAGTGATCCACGTGACATTATCCTTTAAGACTTAGTCAGTCCAAAACCAAAGACCATAGCATACAAACTGCGCGAGCGATCTCTAAAGAAAGGACAATTAAGAGTTGATTGTGTAACCTGATTTATTTAACTTACAGAAGGTCTGCTCTGTCTTTTTCGGGATTAAAAAAAAAATGAAGTTTTGAGGACCTTTTCGTTCATCCACTTGAAGTGGTTTCATATTTTGTTATCCATCGGTTTAATTGTGCCACGACAAAAGAACATTATGCATCATATTACGCGGGGACATAAAGCGGAAGTGAAGAAGGTAGTTTTTCACGGTTTACTGCCTCGCACCACAGGCCCCCCCAATCGTCGTATGAGACAAAGTTATTTACAGGTTTGAATCTGTAGTATCGTAGTGGTATATAACAAGTCAGATGAATTCAAAATAAAAAGTATTTACTTTATGGTTTCGTCAGTCTTCCTGCGTACTTAAGAGCTAAATTTCGGGGCATTCGCACGTGAAATTTGTAGATGAATTACTAATTAAGTGGAATTGTAGTGCCTCGATATTAAAGCCATATTACAGTGGAACCCCGATTTTACGATCGTCGATCAAACGATATTCCCGATTTAAGGTGGTACTGGAGGCTAATTTTCGCATTTTTGTCACATATCTACATGAATCATATTTGTTGAAATACTTGTTCAATTTTTATCATATGTTCACATGTAAAACGTTTATGTATGTAGTTCCTGCAAAAAACATTTTCAATATGAAAGAATGAAAGGAATTTGTGAAATTTGAGCTCTCAATGGGCGTGGTTGATATCTTCCCAATTCGTGTTTTCGAATGTAGCTTAAAGAGAATTCATTCCACTTATTTAAGCTTGGGCCATCTGACACATATCATTAAAATCTAAACTTTGGTAGGAGTACGTGACAGAAAAGTCAAATGGAAACGAATTACCACTAGAAATGTCATCAATGCACCCTTTCGATATAGGCAATGAGGCTATCTGTCTCGCATTCGCAGCTATCTGACGTACTCGCACAAAAATTTTCCTTCACTAATGTAGTTTACGTCTGCCAAGTTTCTAGTCCATGCTATAAATCAATGAAGAGATATTGCACTGATCCAACTCCCACCTTTCTATCAACATGTATTTTTTTCTCAAAATTGCGCTGGAATCGTCAAAAAATCATCTCGAAAGCTTTCGTCGGCTTGGATTCAATGGCAGCCATGTTTTTTTACGCCTGTAATAACAGTTTACAGCGGTAAATCATCAAAAACGGTCCTTTTAAGGCCCTTTCTTTCCTTTTTTGGGGTGCTATTTTTCCCGCGAAACCAATCAGGAGAAGCGATTATAAACAATGACACCTCTGGATAGCAACGGCACCCGCAACAGAACCCCAACAGTGTGACGGCGTTGAATCAAACAGGCAAACACGTGTGATCGAAGAAGCTAGTTTAGAGAGGAAATATACGTTTAAAAAAAGGGAAAAGTATAAGTGATGCCGCCAAGAAAGCGGTGACACACTATGAAGGAGAAGTCCGAAAAGGCTAACGAAGCTTGTGGTTCAGGATCACAGTCGAGGATAGAGCTAGATTTTGATAAGTTGAGGGAAGCTGGCTGGAGAATCACGCATTTCTCTCCTGTTTTCTCCTGGCTTCGAGATCGCCGTTAGACTGCGAGCAGTCTCTGTCTTCTCCTAATTTTTGGAGCGCGCATCTAGCGCACGATAGATCTAGCGAGCGGCGAAGTCGCATAATTTTACCGTCACTTTTCGTGCGTGATATGAGGGGGGAAAGTACGGCTGCTCGCAGTCATAGATCGCCGTTCGTTGGATTACACAAGGCGACCCGTATCCGTTCGGCGTTTCAGCAAACCTGAAAGAAAAATATTGGAATAGCGTGTGCTGTTGGGTAGTTGGCTAGGTGGTGAAAATAAGAAATAGCGTTTATTTGTAAAATTATTGCGCCAAGAAGCGAATTGCGATATTACTACAAACAATATTAATCATGTAATAGACTGCTGAGATGTTCAAATTACCGGTTTTGAGGAAATTTCCGGCGTCAAAAGCGTCCATGTTTCCATTTCCTAAATTGTCACCACTGAGTTGATCGCAAAAGATGATGTCTTTAGCGAAGACAATAATTTTATTTCATCCATCTAGAGATCCAGAACGGTCTCATCTTTCACGTAAAAGAGAGCACTATTGACAGATCTCTCAACATCATACTCTTTGGGGAATTGTACACGAAGACAACACAAGGATTTTCGCAGTAGGCAGTCCGTGTTTTTTTCCGCGAAAGACCCCGTAGAAACCAAACTTCTCTCGCTTATTACTCGTGAACGCTTCAGTCTTGATCTCTGAAATTTGGCGTACATGTCCCATTTTAAGTAATCTCCCATATGTTTAAAAAAGGTCATGATCCGAAAGATCCGATTTAGCCTCCAGTACCACCTTAACGATTAACATTCTGTATTCCGGCAAAAGTTATTTATAAAGTGATTTTGCTGTCCGCTTGTCATATCGTAAAATCGAGTTTCCACTGTACTGTGATTCTAACCGGACTGAGTTGTCGGAGAAAAACTGAAAATAACAGGAAATAAAACGTTCTTACCTTATCGTCATTGTCTCTTGTCGTGTCTTGGTCGGTTTAAACGTCATTTTGTCGATTTTTTATTTCACCCGACGTACTATCAAACACTACAATTCCACTCAATCATCACTGCATGAATCATCTGTAAATTTCACGAGTAAATGCCCCGAAATTTGGCTCCAAAAAGGACGCAGGACAACAGAGGAAACCATGAAGTAAAGAAAAATACATTCTACTTTGAATGACTCTACGATCCTACATATTCAAACCCGGAAATAACTTTGCCTCATACTGGGTCCAGTGAGAGCACAGGCAACCCAATCGCAGGCGAGTGGGCCTGCTCCGAATCCTCTCTCACCCTCCCCCAAAACGAGGCCCTTGTGGGTTGTGGTAAGGAAGGTCTATGGCCACCTCTCGTTTTAATTTCTGGGGAAAGGGGAAAAACGAGTGTAGCTGTTGATTCCTTATCGTAATTGCTATCTTTAATTTTATGATCTTTTATGTTTTCCAGGGACGTTAGGAACCGTGATATCGATCTGTGTAGGGACAACAATCCTCGTCGTCATAATCGTAGTGTTGTTGGTTAAATGTTATTTGAACTGGAAAAGACAGCACTGGAAACAGAGGAAAAAGTTACGATCGGCTAATGGTACAGTTGAGCAGCTGGTAATACCATCGCGAACAGTTGAATTTTTTCTGCTACCGATTCAAGATCAGCTGGTAGAGGAGGAGGATGAAGATGAGAATGGCAATAATTTTTATATAAGTGGTGGCCGATCAACCGAGAATCTTAATCAGTCAAGAGATAGCGCAGACTCTAAGGTGAGAGGCAACCCCTTACTCGTAGCACTGGTAGAGCCAAGGTTTGGTAAGACAAGACAAAACATTTAAATGAAATGATTCCATCAACCAATCAGAACTGGAGGTTTAAAAAAATGCAATCGTCACCATGCAAGGGCGAGAAAATACGATGAATTAGGGCACGTTCAGTTTGGGCACTGTGTTTGATTGGTTAAAGTTTAAAAAAATACTCTAATACATTGATAATGTAGCGCGAGCTGTTAGTATTTGAAAAAGATAAGTGAAGTTGCTTGTTTAGTAGAAAAAACCACTTACTAATTGGCTAGGCTTAACATCAAGGAAAACCTGCTACGCGCGCGCTGATGACTCAAGAAATTACGCGCAGTGAGAATGCGCAATGCAAATGAATGGACTCACGCAAACCCAACTCTAATCCAAGAATTGTTTTAAGTGTTCGATATTCACCAGTGGTGTAGTGATCAATTAACAGTTATCCTCCGAAGGGGAGGTGGAGAGTCCACGGGTTGGTATATACTAAAAGTCAGGGTTATCTCCCAGGAGATAACCTGGTTATCTCCACAGGACAAGGTGCACGTATTTAAGTCGTTATCTACTAACTCTCTTTCGATTTTTTTAGGAGCACAAATTACCCTCTCCTCTCAAAAGATTGGACACGGCCTCGAGCATCCTGGACAAGTATGATCGTAAATTAAAAAAGCCGAGGGAAACTGGCACTAGAGGCGAATCGTTGTATTTTGGTGACAGCGACAGTGGTAAGCAAGTAGTTTCATTTGTCTCCATAGCAACAGCCGGCGTCAATCTGCTAAACCTTTACCTTTACTTTGTCAAAGAGGCAAACTTGGCATTTTCCTTTTCAATTTTCATCTACGCAACAGAAACTAAACTTTTATTTCAAAAAAAAGCAAATACATTTTTGCTCAATATTTTTTGCTTTCAACAGATAAATCAACACCGAAGAGAAAAATAAGCTTCTCAGATGCTTCATTTCCAAAGCGTAGTAATACAGTGCACGGTCGCCCCGGCAAGGAAAGCTCTGGTGTAACGGTCGGTCGCGTCAGGTCGGCGAGTACAAGGAGCTTGTCATGTGAGTCCCTTACAGACGAAGGACCTGACCACACCCTACACATGCGCAGCACAGTTGTGTCTACAGTGCATACAAAAGACCCGCGATCAAAGATGAGGAAACCGCGGAAGAATAGCACGAGCGAAAAACCACCCTTCGACAAGCCACCCAGGAGGAAGTCTCGAGTAGCAGAAAGCCGCGGAAAAGTGGATTTCAAAGTGAACTACGTGAGGGAAAAGCACGTGCTGGAAGTGCATCTAATCAACGCCACAGGCCTTCCAATCAAACATGGAAATTTATTGAATTCATTCGTGCGGCTTTCGCTTAAGACGCCATCGAAACACCAAAAGCGCGAGAGCAAAGTGATCAAGAAGACGTGCAACCCGATTTTCGATGAGAAATTCGTCTTCGACAGTGTTTATTTCTCCGAGTTACAAAAGGCGCATTTAAAGCTCAAGATTATGAATCGTGTGGGTGTCTCAAGGTGTGAGCTGATTGGAGAAGCAGTGGTTGCCCTTTGCGATGAGGATGTCATGCGCGGAGAGTCTGTGTCTCGAGATCTGTTTGAGAAAGGTGGGAAAATTCAGGTGAGTTGGGTCCGCAATGCATGCTAAAACCGTCTCCACGGACACAACTCCACTGCTTCTTTAGCGATCTATCATATTACCCGAAAGTAACGAAACTAACGTGGTTGAGCTAATCAGAGATGAGTGCGAAAAAGTCCGTAAATAGTGTCGAAGACGTAGGTGGGTCAAAATTTCTCATGACTGATAAATCAAGACGATAACCACACTCTCCAATCTAGGCAAGTGAAAACCTTTAAAGCCTAGCATATATTTGAAGTGACATTCATAAAATGTCGTTCTCTGTTGTCCAGGCTTGCTTTCGGTCCTTTAAGAAGGATATCTGCGACAGCAATTTTCGCCAACCATTGGCATATATCTTTGCAGATGCGACAACCGGACGATATCGGTATGGATATCACTAACTAGTAATCATTGGCAAAATAGCTGCAACCAGCGAAGGTTAATGGCGCGCAAACTACTTCGTTGACTAAACCGGCGTTGACCCCACCTCCCCCCCCCCCCGACCCCGCGGCAGAAACTAGAAATGACAGTATATCTAACTGTGCCTGTCTCTTTCAGTGTACCGGTGAACTTCTAGTGTCCATTTGTCATCAAGCAACGTCGTCTCACCTCAAGGTGGTGATAATGAGACTGAAAGATCTTCCAAAATCAATAAAAAGTAAATATCCCTTTTTTTCTGACGTTATTTTATTGAGCAGTGCTTTGTTTAGGTAGTACTTGAAATGCTAAGCACATTAGTTATAGCATAAACGTTTGAATCTGTGCATGGATGAAATGATCTTTCTGTTAATGAAAGCTATTAAGGAGCAGTTGCTTGTGGTACGGTTTGAGTCGCTGTACAAGGTAACTTTAACTTGCGTTTGACCATTCAAATAAAAGTTATTCAGCACGTCTTTTTCTCCGTTTGTATTTATTATCCAGTCTCGCAACCGATATTGTAGCCTGCGAACAGCAGACGTATTTCCGGTCGTACACGTTATTTTTCGGAGGTACGACCGGAAATACGTCTGCTGTTCGCAGGCTACCGATATGTTATATTTCGTCAAATGACTAATAGAAATTATCACTTTTCCTTCAGGTGTTTCTGTCACAGTAGAACTTACGCACAAAAATGAAATCCTCCAGCAACATCAAGTCAAAACGAAGCGAAAAACCCTCAGTATCGACGAAGAATTAAATTTTGAAGTAGCCACTAACACTTCCTGTCCGCTTGAGACTTTTGGCTTGCAGTTCACGGTGTATCATCATGATTTTATGCGTGGAAATGAGATCATTGGACAAGTGAGACTGGCAATGGACGCTTCATTGCAGAAAGAAATGAAGCACTGGGCAGATGTTGTTTTATCTCCACATAAGCCAATTGAAGAGTGGCAAAAGTTACACGCGCCTGCGCCCCTACAGTTGCAGTAGTTGATTACGAACAGTGCACCTGGATGTACAGAACCCCGGATATAAGAAGCATTACGACATAGAAACAAACTAAAGCTGTGGAACGTCGAACGGCAAGCGCTGAAAAAAGAAAAATTATCGCGGGAAAATGTTAGTCACGTGGTCTATTTGCGCGGGGAATCCGTCACGTGATCATTTTCCCCGCAGACCAAACACGAAAAATATGTCAATATTGGTCTTTTTTCATATTTTCTTACCTTCGCCAGACAAACATGAACAAAATAAGAACAAATATATTATAAATATAAGGAGTATTGTTTCGAAAACAAAACGCGAATGGAATTTGAAGAGTACATAGTTTCAGTTGTTTTAATTTACTGCAATTCCACGTCGCCGTACATTTAAAATTACACTGTTATTAAAAAATATGAGAACTATCTTGTGTTGAAGGAGAAACCTTTTAAACACTCGTATTTTCTTTTTAGGCCGGACGTATTTACGTACGTTAATTCATTTTTAATAAATTCATTATGTTTCAAACATTTCCACCATTCTTATCTGTTAAGGTCGTGATTTTTGCACTGTGAGCCACAGATGCTTATCACCTTATCGCAAACAATGTGCGTCATATTTGGTTGATATTGAAGTCACGTGGTGGAGTTTTAAAACTCCCCCAACATATGTACTGTTAACATGTTTTTGGTCACTAAAAATGACACACTCTCACGGATGTAAGACATATTTTCGAACGAAGATAGCAGCTAAATTGTGATATTCACTGAATAATCGAATATGAGAAAATAAAAAAGTAAGAATTTATTAAGATTTCTTTCCTCGGCAAATAATTTATAATTTTTTATATAAATATATTTTTTGATAAAGCTGAAAAAAAAAAAACCAATTAAAATTAAAATCTTGGCAGCCTGTGACATTTTTTAAAACCCTATTATACTGGATTGTATAAAAAAAAATACGATTTAATGTAATACCATACTTATTGAAGTGAATCCCAGGAAATTACACTTTTCTGACGAACCGAGAAAATAAAAAAAGATGAAAGTTCAATTAGGTTTTTCCAATCTCTTAAAAATTTAATTTGAATGCACCGCATTCATAGGTTAGTAAACAATAAAAACTGTATGTTTTTATGTCGCAAAATCAATACACTTTTTCAAAGTAAAAACAAAATTTTTTCTTTTTGTAATCATGTCGGTAAGAAAAAGCTTTTTCATTACCATAACATGCGAATTATGTGTCGGCAGGAGACATTTAATCTCGCCTTAATATTTTCCTACCGCAAATCGCAAGACCACATTTTCTCAGTTGCCTATGAAAAATTCATTTTCAAACACTCTTTTTATTATCGATCAACAAACTTCGTTAATTTTAAATGGGGAATTTATCGTGAAATCTATACGCGAGCCAAACAGGTTTTGGCTTTTGTTAATAGCATTTTCTCGCTTTTTCTGGCGTATAAGTAATATAAGCGTAAGATTTCCTCCAATCGTTTCATGTGCACGTGATAATGATTTGCAAGACAATGCAATCTCCCAGTATTCAGTGCGGGATTCGAGGCAGGTGCAAGCATCACAACAGTGGTATCCTCTTCTGCATAACAATGTATGTAGTTAACAATCGACGCTAGGAAGAATCAAAAACTTCACCAAAAGACGAAGTCTTATCTTATGAAGAAAGCAGTCAGCACTGTGATAGCATTCTTGAAGAAGAAAAAGGAAGAAATTTCGTTGCTACGGGATTGCAAAAAAGCTGATTCCGACGAGAATCTTGATCACGCTGGATGTGAAAATGAAGACAGGTTTTCGGTCACTAGATTGTGCAGGCGATGTGTTTTGGTTTATGAAAACAAAACATGGCAGGAATACGCGCTTCCAAGCTTACTTCAGCAATGCAACAATACCGCCGAGCCAGACACATGCCACCTTCAATCCGGAGTGGAGGAAAGCGAAATCACTCTATTTTCCGCTAATTTTTACAGAAATCTCCGCAGGTTTTTTGACGAAAGACGCGATCATCCTTCAATGTCGCTGACCTTGGTTTCAGAGCATGTATTACGATGGAGGTCCCCGTTTTCTTCGAAGCAGCAAAATCTCGGACCTCACTACCCGGTATTTATATGGTTGAGAAGCTACGAAAAGGAAAGAGAGGAGGATGTACAAGGCACTTATGAAGATGAAGATCAGATATTGATAAAACTGCGATTAGATGCAGTGTTTTCACTCGCAAACTTGCCCGTGCAACTTCCGGCTTGCGAGCTGGGATCAAACACGGTGGTATGGGTTCTAGCGAAAAAATTTCCCAAGCAGGAAATAACGTTAAAAATGGAAGAAGACTTGGTCATCGGGTATCTCGCTGACATTTTTCACGTGGCATTTTTGCATATTCCATTGTCTGCCAAGGAAAGGCATGAAAAAATCGAAGCAATTTTCCGAGCTGTTGACGAAATCCTAGAAATCAGTGCCCGCGTTATCATGACCAGTGGCGAGTCTCCTGAGAGCACAATCACTGTAAAGGAAGTGATTATTGAAACCGCCACCGTCGTGACTTCAACAGCAGCAGAAAGCACGGCAACTGTTGGCATAGAAACGGCTGCAATGGCCTTAGGACAAGCTGCCGCTGGTATCGCTATATCAGTGCTGGTTGACGTTGCATTAACCGCTGGCAGTGTCACGCGAGCGAAGTTGCAGCGTGACAAAGGCTTGATTACTAACTCTCAGTTTAAATCCACTGTAAGGCGGAAACTTTGTGATTCGGGGTGTCAGTTTATTGGAGGCACCACAGGGACCATCGTTGGGCAGGTGCTTATACCGGTACCTGTTGTTGGGGCTATAGTTGGGGGCTTCTTTGGTAGTTTAATTGGTGTTGGGGTCAGTAAGGGAATTATAAAGACTTCAGAACTTATTGCTAAGGTGCAAAATTCCAGAGCTAAGGCAATCACCGAAAATTAGATCTCTGTAAGTAAGTGATATTACAGTAAAAAACGTGATGGCTTCCACTATTCGGCACGATGCTGCTTTGGACTTTAACGAACTTTGAAACTCAACAGGGACACTCTTTACTTCCACTTCATTTGGGTTACTATCTAAGATGAAAACATAACCCGTCGCTTTTTTTCCTGAATTGTTTGCAAAGAGTTAAAGCCTAAACAAAACGCTGAGCACTGCATTGAGATAAAAGAAGTATGACGCCAAGGGATAGAGGATACCGCTACTACGTGAAGAGAATAATTTGTTTCATCAAGATGCAATGAATGGCAATAAAAATGATCAAACGACCATTGCTTGGTTTTAATAGATTGTAAGTCCTACTACGGAGAACAGTCTAAAATCAGCCTAGCGGCGGTTTCTGAGCGGGACAGTAAACCAGCTCCTAGAATTATTGAGCTAGCTCTTCGGTAGGCTGCAAACCATCAAGGTACTCGAGCAAGAAGCCCGAGTCACCAGCATCATGCAAACTCGACACGCAAGACTTAAAAGGGCGTTGTTTGCAGAACAGGCGTCATTTTTTTTGCGTTTTTCAGGCGAGCGGTGGCAAGCGCGAGTCACGCGCGACATAAGCCGCTTATAAAGGGAGGGACTTACGGGCGCTCTCGCATTTTTTGCGATCGATTTCCATGCCCTGTTTGTCTGGGAAGAAGCGCGGGCTTATTTCCCTAATCCAGTTTGTATACGCGCGTTTCGCTCTTCACATGACAGGAACGAGGCTCCACACGTGGTCTAAATGTCTAGGCAGTCTAAAGAAACTGGTTCTAGCGACGTATGACGAATAGGAAGCGCTCAGCCTCGTCTAAAGGTGGATTTCCACTGTCGCGTAAATTTTACGTGCGTACAGACGTTAATTTAGCTGGCTTTACGTACGTAAACAAAATAAGAAGTGACGTATGAACGGCTTGCGTAAACGTAAAAAGTTGAGCGCTGTTCAACTTTTTACGTTGACGCACGCGGCTCATACATCGCTTCTTATTTTATTTTATTTACGTACGTAAAGCCAGCTAAATCTACGTCTGTACGGACGTCAAATTTACGGGACAGTGGAAAGCCACCTTAAGCCGTCAATGCAATTTGAACATTTTCTGTATTTTCTTTGCAATAATTGAGGCGGAACAAGTCGGCCGTTTGACCATTGTTTAAGGCGTGAACAGGTCATATGTCAACCTCACTCGCGGGTTTTCATTTTGATGGACACGTTTTTGTTCACACATTCTCAGGAGATTTAAAAATAAATAGAATTGCTTATATTACAAGGTCATTAGATATGAAATCATAAAGGCTTATTTCACTTGTGTATCGTCTCTTCAAGTTCTCCATTAATTTGCCGTTGCTTTTGCCTTCTTTCTTCTCTTTGCCTAAAAAAAAAAAGATTTCAAATAAACAAAATGACACAAGTAAAATTATTCCTACAAAGCATTTTCTTCGATCGTTGAAAGAAAAGGGAAACACGCGCGTGAGAGGGGACAAACGCGCGTGAGAAGGAAAACAAGCGAAAAAAGAAACATACACAAGAGAAAGGAAAGACACTTGCGGGTACAGAATTACACGAGTGCGGGAGGAGAACACGCATGTTAGAAGGAAGACACGTGAGCGAAAAGAGAATCGCGTGGGAAACACGCGCGTCAGCAAGTTCAAAGAAAAACGCGTAAGGAGGGAAACAGACAAGCAAGCGAGCAAGAAATTTTCTTTGAATTTTTTTGAAACCAAAACTGCTGATGTTATATGATCAAAAATGGGCAAGGCCAGTTTTGTCTTCTTAACGAGACACGTTGTGAGTATTTGTGCACTTGCGTCACAGTGCTTTTTTCAGCAATAGAGAGATTTAGCATCGCGTTTACGTGAAACGTACTAGGGCAAATTAAGTTTCATGTTCAAAAATCCATCATAACTCACTCCTTACCGCACTTTTCTTCATGAACACAGTGAGTTCGCAAAACATTTTTTAATGTTGCCAACTTGCAGTGTTTACTTGTTCCAGTCCATTCCAAGTTGACGTAGCACATGCGAAGCTAAAGTCAAAAGGTTCACGCTATTTTACGTGAAAAGAGAAACGGCAAGGTGAGGTTTGCCGTTTCACGTAAACGCGATGCTAAATCTCTCCAATAAAACCTTTTTATTTTAAGTTCCTTTTTAGCCCCTACTCAGAAACTTGAACTTACGCTCTTAGCAAGATTTCATCTCTATGATCTTTGTTCGAGTGCACCACAGCCCCATGATCCAACTGGAATTTGCACAGAGCTCTAAGCGGTCGAATTAACACCTGTAAATGAAAAACACAAAAATGAAAACAGAATACAAAAAAAAAAAAAAAAACAAACAAACAAAAAAACAAAAAAACAAAATAGAAATATTTGGTTGAGACCACTTACCTCAGCAATTTCGTTATTATTTTCAAGAACTGATAAAGACAGAGCGATGGCTTCTATGGTGCACAGACTTTTGCTGTTGGGCTGAGTTCTAATCACATATTCACTGATGTGATCATGTTCTAACTGAACCTGAAGAATAAATAAAAACAAACTACTGTAACCATTGCCGTCCCTTCATCGTCATTATCTTCATGTTATTATTTACTACAAGAGGTTAGCACGTTGGACATCAAAGCTGGGGATCAGTGATACAATGCCTATCTTCTGCCATTGAAGTGTTGTATCCAAAAACAAGAAACTCTGATATATGTACATGTTGTCTCGCCTCACTACAGGGTGCAGGAGCGATATTAAACAGTAATTCCAGCGAAAGTAACCATGCATGTTGATCAGTCTTGTTGATTCAAAAATATGTATACCTCCAGTAAAAGCATCACTCCATCTTGCTGTACATAGACTTGTGAAATTTTATCCACAAGTCAAAAGCCGCACACAGCAGTGATTCTGGGTGTATCCTCAGTGGTACATTGTAACCTTGTAGCTTTCTAGAATTTCTGGCTACAGGGTGACAATCACCAGAAGACTACTGTCAGACTTGCCGATAAGATTATTTTCGCCAGACATTTAACCATTACACATAATGCTTTATTCAGTCACATTCACATCTTTGAATCAACAGGATAGGTTTTCACGGTGAACTTAGCCAAAATATGTGTTTTCACCCTGGTCAGGTACAGCTGTACATGTATAAAATCATACAAGTTAGAAAACTAGGGGAAAAATTGACATAATATTTTTTAGGGAATAGTGTCATCCGCAGAAATTATGAAAACCATTTTGAACTTACATGTAGCCCATACTTAAGTTGATTACCTCAAATGGAACTCATAGTCATCAGACCCTTTCTTATTGTTGCTGTATTGTGCTTACCTGTCTGGCCTGGCATAGAAACGGATTGTTGTTGAAAATATCCTTAGCTTGCCTCCATGTTCCATCAAGGACGATAATATCATAATGTTCACCAGGGGGCAGCTGTTCCAGTGTTTTAATGTTTTCAGCTGTGCAGGATAAGCACATGATCAGGTAAGAAGAAGAGCCACAAAAGTGACCAATAGCTTATTTCTCCTTACAGTATCAAAATTTGCTCAAACATACACAGAATAAAGGAAATTAGAAAAGCTGTCTTGATGTTTAAACAAATTCTCCCAACAAATACCATAAAATCCTGTGGAGAGCAGAGAGAAGAATATGCAAGTTGATATCAACCAAAGGTTAATATTATTAACATTTAATAATAATATTATTAATATAGGGTTAATCCAATGAATCCACTATTGAAGTGGGTGCTGCCCTATAATACTGGACCCAGGGAAAGGGTTAATTTCTTTTCACTAAATTTTTCGTTGCTACTGTCACCCTGGCTAGCTGAAAGGTTGATTGTAAAGAGTGAGATGAGTTCTGGTATATGCATCCTGTTATTTCTTCTGACAGTGAAGTTTGCCCCACAGAAGTCGTGTCTTGGTCATGCTTCTGCATGGCTTCCTCACTCTTACACTTCTTTATGCAAAAAAAAATGAAACATGTAAAGACGTCATCCAGTTACACTATCTGATGAAGGGTGAGTGAGATGCATTTACAAATGGGGCTTCAACACAAGATATACAATCATTTCAACTAACTTTGTCGGTTCAAAGCATGAAGCCAAAAGACAAGACCGAAAGTTTACGTGGGATTTTTATGAATAAATTCATCAAAATCAGTCATGCCTGGAGGAAATAATAGGTTGTAATTAGCAGTACAATGACCTGCACGTGCAGGGATGATTTTGATGAAATTATTCATAAAAATTTATCCCACAAAACATTGCGGTCTTGTCTTTTAGCTTGATTTTAATCCGACAACGTTAATTGAAATAGCTGTTTGTGCAAGTAAGAACATGCAATAAACGAATACACTAAGCTTATATGGAGGACATGGTTCTTTATGTGGAAGGCACAACACACTGCTTCTAATTTTTTTGGCCGAAGAAATTAAATTTATCTAAATTTAACAAACCTGCAGGTCCAGGATAGAGGAGCAGTGTTGTGGGTTCAGTCACCATTTTGTGAAGATCAGGGTAGTCATTTTTGTAAAACCTTCTTCCTCTCAGAATCGTGAGTTTCTCTGGAGGCAAACAGGCCTCTAACAATGGAACAGTAGTCAAAAGTCTAGATTCCTGATAAATACACAAGAAAACCATAATTTTCATGTACCCACATCAAAGATCTTTCATTATACATGTAACAGCTCATTGCTCGAACGCTTGTCATTGTTACCTTTCTTATTTTAGTCTGATTACTAAGCTAATTTGCTTATGAATGTTAAATTAATAATTGCACTAAACAATCTACAACTAGTATAACATGCAAATACCTCACGAGGATGCTGTAGCACATGAACTGCTGTGGAGATCTGAAGAAACTTGGATGGAAAATGAGCACACAGACACACTGAAAGGGGTCTCCTATAAAAAAAGTACCCAATAATTTTATGTACATTACAGATAAAGTCAGAATATACCTGCTATAGTTTAAATTTTGTTTTTGGTTTGAAAAATTTCAAAGCAGTTTATTATTAATTTTTTACTTTTCTTCATCTTGGGTAATCCCTTGAATAATTTGGAATAACGTGAAGAAAACTCAATCTGGTCTGTAAAAATTAAAACAAGAAAAATTTAAACTGCATCATCATCATCATCATCATCATCATCTTGGGTAATCCCTTGAATAATTTGGAATAAAGTGAAGAAAAATCAATCTGGTCTGTAAAAATTAAAACAAGAAAAATTTAAACTGCATCATCATCATCCTTGATGTCACCTGTGTGATGCTTCAGACTTTAAATTCTCCTCTTCGAAAAACAGATTTCTTGTCTCACTTTAAGCTACTTTTTGGACAAGAAAAATGTTTTTAATGTAACAAGAGTTTCTGTACAATATTTAAACTCCAAGAAAGATCCGTGAAGTTAGTGAGTTGCAAATTTTGAACAACTATGTCTGACACAAATGTGAAGCTGACCCTCTGGAAACTAATCTAACCATTCACCCCTCGATCCTCCCCTCTGTAATTTTCTGTGCCTTTGACCCTTCTCCACCCCTCTGGAATTTCCAATTCCCTCTGTGGTGGGGGTGTGGATATAATTTTCTGGAACCACTCAATCTTACGGCTGCAAGTCCAATGTTTTTTTCTCTGATTTTGTGACATCAAATGTGTGACAAATCACCTTTTGTGGTAAATTTGAAGGGGAAAAGAAAAAGCAAGTAATATTACAGGCGTCCCAAGCTCACATTAAGAGAAAGTGAACAGTGAATTATCTTTTTATTCATATAAGCGTCACAGTTCTGGGAGTTGGAACGTGACCTTTCATCTTACGCGGTGCTAGGTTACATGAAAAAGCGTTGAGAATTTGAGCACAGTACGGGGAATAAAATATTGTTGATTTAGAATGCTAGATACTTCAAAATATCCATGTTTTTTACATAAGATGATTAAACAAACACACCTTGTGTGTCCGTGGTGCTTCTTCGTTATTTTCGCTGTTTTGGGCTTTTTATGCCACCCCTGTTCTCCACTTCATAAGAACAGTGGTGGCATAAAAAGCCCAATAAAGCTCTCAAATTCTCAACGAATTCTCATGCAGCCTAACAACACGTAAGATGAAAAACCTCGTTCCAACTCACGCAACTGTGACGCTTATATGAATAAATAGATAATTAATTCTCTTCGCTTTCTCAAAACGTGACCTTGGGACGCCTGTAGTAAAATATAGCCTATTCAAACTCCACCGCGTCCCGTCTTTAGTGTGGCGTAAGTCGATGGGAAAAAACAAGTTTAAACGGGAGTTTTCAAAGCTCTCAGACAAGGTTTTGCCTAGGTCAAACTGCAACTTAAAGCTGCGATTCGACCGAGGGAAAATGGCTGAAAACAAGCGGAACTGTATGCCCGCTATTCATTATGCAAACCAAGCGTCGTTAACATGATGCTAAACCTGGTTAATCATAGCTTACGGCATGCTAGTAAGAACATACTTACTTGCATCTTGCACACATGTCTCTTTTTACCGGTGGAGCTAACGGAACATCGGCGAAACTGCGAAAAAAATCACCATCATCACAATCATGAACATCCGCCATTTTAAATTTGAGCAATGGGACTCACCGCTGACTAAACATTATGATAAACTGAATATGCGATCACGGAAAAGAGAACCAGCGGATGCTGCCATTAGCAGTTGTGTCGCAAGTCGAGGTAAAGATGGCGGCCTACGGCGATAAGAAGTGGAAGTTTGATTGTTGTCGATTTGAAAACAATACGAGAGGGTGAGCTTAAAACTATGAAACTCCACCAGGTGTTAACTGGGGCAACGAACACATTCGATGACAAGGCAGCAATCGCCGTTGGAAGCGTGGATGATCATCCTTTTACGGTGGAGTATAACTTATTGTTTTTACTGTTTCTCATATATGCAAGGAACTAAACCTACTATTCATAAATGCAGATGGGCGCCGATGGCTATTTTTCTTAATTTGCATTAATATTAAATACAGCTATATAAAATGCCCAGTAAATCTTGTTCTGCAGATTTAACATTATGTTTGTAAGGCTAAGTTGTCATGAGACCTTCTAAAGGTAAGCTTGTTCAGGCTTATCAAAAATTGATCTTGGTGGAACTACATCGATAAGAACACAGTCATGATCATCTCCATATAAAACTAGATATTTTTAATTTTTTATATTAAAATAATAACAGTAAAACTGTTACTCATGATATTCCTTCCTTTTCTTTCAGTCTGAGGTAAATCATATTACATTTAATCAGCCAAATAAAAGGAACTTTTTTCTCATAATTTTGATATTTTATTCAAGTTTTCCCATAAAATTTGATGTATACTAATCACCAATACAATGGAACTGCTCAGAACATCCTTCAAAAGTTAACCACTCACTGAATACATGCTTGCTTGGCCAACGTCATGCCCAAAGGTATTTTGGTCTGAACCCCTCTACCAGCTGCCTGAATGGAAATCCCAAAGTGGTGGGTTTTTAGATCCCCCCCCCCCCCCCCCCTTAGGCTTAATCTTCATACATATGAAAAAGGTATGGATATTTTCTGGAACTGCACATAGTTAAACGAATGACCCATGGCCTGAAATTGCACCTGGGACAGTCACCAATGGGTCTAAGTTTTCCATCTTGATGACCAATATTCAAAATTTTATTGCCAAATCGGCAACCAGGACTCTTTACTATATTCCCTTATGAAAGTGGAATAAAACTATAAGGTAAATCGGTGTGAGTGATGAGGTTTATGGCATGTTCTTTTACAAACTTGGCAAGAACTCTACAAAGTGAAAAAATACTATTGTGTGGTTCCAGAAAATATCCATACCCCCACCACGGAGGGAATTGGAAATTCCAGAGGGGTGGAGATGTCAATGGCCCAGGAAATTCCAGAGGGGAGGAGGGGTCAATGGTTGGATAAGTTGCCAGAGGGTCAACTTCACGTTCATGTCAGACATAGTTGTTCAAAATTGTAACTTACCAACTAAGCAACTTCGTAGATCTTTTTTGAAGGCGTTACTTTGTTTAACTGTTTTAAAGAAACCTTTGTTACATTAAAAACATGTTTCCCTTCTCTGAAAAGCCTTTGTAAGCGAAGTAGTCCAAGTGAGACAAGAAATCTATGTCTGCGTTGCGTGACTCAGTTATTATAAAACTGTTGTTTGTGAAACTAACGTGCGTAGAAAAATATTGTTCACTGGCACCAATTGAATTTGTATCAATGTTTAAAAGGGAAACTTTTGTATGGCTATAAAGTGAAAGCCCCAATTTTACATAAAACATTGAAATATTTGTTATTTTTGTATGCTGTGTAAAGTTAAGTTACGGGCAAAGGTCAATTCCCGGGGTCAATTATAACTGGTTTGTCAAAACTGACCCGTGTTAAAACTTATTTTGTCCAAAGTATTTCAACTCAAAGTCGAAAACTATTAACTTAATTTCTATGCCAAAATTCAACAAAATAGAGCCAATTCGACATTTCTTTTAATGCGTTATTGATCTCATACAAAATTTGCATAAGAACGTGAACATGCTAATTTCGTTTTGCGGCTCCATTTCGTCTGCGATTTCAAGTTACGATCTGAAAGGTCTCCCTGCCCTGCTTATGCTTATTTTGTCCAAGCTATTCCGGTTCAATAGGAAAACTATTGACTAAAATAACTAGACTGAATGATTACCAGGAGAAAAATCGATTGAGTAGAACTAAACCGATAATCCTTTTGATCTCCTACAAATTTGCATAGGAACGTAAACATGACATATGCAAATTAAATGAAAACACATTTTTGCATTGCCAGACTTATTCCAACAATTTAGATTTAAAATCTTCAGCGAAGCTAATGGTAAAGTTTAATGTCAATGACCACAGGTAAACATAAAACACAACAATAAATATTTATTATTTCATTGTCAACAGCTTTTTGGCAAACTCTACCGGTGAAATTGAACAGCGCGCGCGCTCTTCGATAACGCATATTTTCTCCTCGTGTAGGCAGTTCTTGATATTTCTGAAATGTTTACATCAAACTGATTTTTGAGGCGTTCTGTTGAAATAAAACTTTTCCAGAGGGGGGTGGGGGTGTATTCTGTATTTGAGGAATTTCCGAAGGGGTGGGGGGGTTAAAAAAAATACCTCAAAAATGGAAAATCCTGGGAGGTGGGGGGGTCCTATGTGAAATTCCCTCCGTGGTGGGGGTATGGATATTTTCTGGAACTACACATTAGCCGACATCTTCAATTTCCCAAAAAGTTTTGTCATATATTGTATACTGAAGTGTCCCTTCCTCTCCTAATATTGCGAGCTCAGAACATCAACAAGTAATTTTCCACCACATGTGCTTTCTGTATTATTGCCTTTGCTTGTATTCAATGAAGTGGTACAGTATTATACTGTATAATATAATGATAAGGACCTTAGCATGACAACTGATCGTGAAAATTTATTCAATTTATAATTGTCTTAAATACATGTGCAACCAGGAAGATTCAGAATTTGTTATGTTAGAATTTGTGCACAACAAATCAGTGAAAAATGTTTGCTTCTCAGAAGCAGTTTCATCACACCACAGCATTGACTTCATGTACAGTGTATAACCAAGTTCTAAAACAATCTTGCATTTCATTGCTTGGAAGTAATCTTTATGTGCTCACATGCTGTGTCTTCCTCTTCATCAGATTGGCTTACGTGTACATCTTTACATGTAGCTTAAAAATTAGCTTTTAAATAAATTCTTGTGGATTAGCCATAATCAGCCCTTGAGCAACCTTACCATGATCAAAAGTTCAGTGTGTTTATGTCTTTACCAGTGTGTCTCCACTTGAGCTACTTCAATTTATGTTTAAATTTGTTGTTTTTCTCCAGGCGTATGCATCTGGCTGTGATGTTGTCATCCTTCTTAGTGGATTCACGCGGGTTCAGATCATTCCCGGTTCTCTGTATGGCTACAAAGAAGTCAGTTGTATTGACTGTTGTGATTCAGATGGCAAGGTGCAGTCTACAGCTACATGTACTCTGTCTCTGTCCCTGATATTATTTTGATAATGATGTCAAACAAAATTCACTTAGTAACAAATTAATTTTCATTTGGCAGATTGCAGCATCCTATGGTAAGCAGATTATTATTTTTGAAGCTCGGTCAGCTGCAGCCAGCAATAACCATGTAAGTGTGATTAATGTTTCAAGGTCTAGTTATTTGTTGTTTCAAATAAATTGAAAATTTAATGGGGTTTTATTTACTGATTTTATTTCACTTTTTTACAGGGTTTTCCTTTCCACTGGGAAAATTCTGCTGAGCTGTGTTTGAACTTCAAGATTACTTGTTTATCATGGAATAGAGAAGGTAGTTATCATTATTTTCTATCTTTTTCAGGGATCCAAAATTTATAATTCGTTTGATAATGAAGTATTATGTAATGTTTAAAACAAGAGCAGCAGTGTTTTATCAGGATTTAAAACCATGAGGCGTAGCCGAGTGGTTTTAGACCCGATAAAACATGTGCTGCGAGTTTTTTGAACGGCTTCAAAAACATTCCTGGAAAAGCGTGTGTCAAGAGAGTTCATAACAATGATGCTTTTGTGAACGTTGGACATTAGCATACGAGAAAAACATTAAACACTGCATACTATTAAGGAGGAGTTTTTATCAGGTTTTAAAACCACTGCACGCGATGTTTTATCAACCATTATTTTGATAACTCAATGGGCCTATGAATTATTAATGTATTTTGAATATTTTTTTAAACTCAAGTTCTATTTGCTCTTTAAAAGACTAAAATTATTAATAATGAAAAAATTATATTAATCTCCTGGTTTATCTTTAATTAATTTTTTGCTATTGACTTTGTAAAATGCCATGTAATCATCTTGGAGCCACGTAAATAACATAATTCATACTTGCAGGTAGTTTGAAAAGGCCAAATCACATCTGAGCTTACTTTATGGTGTCTTTTAAGTCTCCTTACCAGGTTTTCTTCATACTTCTGTATTTTAGTATACATTGTCCCAAGCTGTAACTTCTAATCTTTTATGCGACAAAATAAAAATCAACAAAAAAAAAATTTAAAATATTATGTCAAAAGCAGGCTGTTGGTTTATTTTACAGGTAAAAGGTTGCTTATCGGTGGTGACTTTATTCAACTGTGGAGTTGTGAAGAGTATCATGAGCAAAGGAACCTGCTGGAAGAGAATGTGTTTTGGACATGCATTTGGGCTTGCAAGTATGTTGCTACAACCCCTTTCAAAATATAGCAAAATATACTATGTGCACCTAAATTGTTAAATCTTTAAAGTGAAACAGTCCAGTTTCAAGATTTGGTCTTCTCTGGTTACACATGGCCATGGTGACATACATGCATATCTCTCTCATAATAATATTATTTCTTTACTTCCCTCTGACAGATAGTTACCGATAAATGGCTTGTGCCAAACTCATGTGTAGCCTCTTAAAATGTGCTAGCAGCTGCTCATTTTGCTTTTGCCAGCTACCTATGGTTGATTTTTGTTGCTTCTCACTGCACCACACCCTTCCCAATCAAACATAGAGACTCAGGGCTCTCTGCCTATCAACCAATGAATCAATCGATCGATCAATCAATCAGTCAGTCAGTCCATCCGTCCATCCATCCATCCATCCATCCATCCATCCATCCATCCATCCATCCATCCATCCATCCATCCATCCATCCATCCATCCATCCATCCATCCATCCATCCATCCATCCATCAAATATTAATCAATCAATAGGCCATTTTACAGTTGTGTGTTTAGTGGCCTGGCCTTGGACTGGAAGCGAGGCTGGGGGTGACCTTGTTTTGATACAAACCTCACCGTTTTTCATATGTAAATGCAAACTAGTTAGCATAAGAAAAGCATGATCTACATATGAAAAGCAGAGAGGTTTGTATCAAAACAAGGTCACCCCCAGCCTCGCTTCCAATTCATGGCCAGGGCACTAAGCAAACAACTGTAAAATGGCCTATTGATCAGTCAGTCAGTCAGTCAGTCAGTCAGTCAGCCTGTCAATCTTTACCTACATGTAGATACATATTAAGAAGTAAGAACTAAAAGCTTCTGGCCTATTCTCACTACTGAACATTTGAAAGGGGACCTCTGGCAGCATGCACTGGTTGCCACTAAATTGAAGATGGAGGTTTGCACACTTACATGTAGCTGGACTGGCCTTTTAACTACGGTACATGTATTAAACTGTTGTGAATCAACTGAAATTGAGTAATTTATCATTTTCTTTCTATCAGGCCTTCTGTTCCAGTCCACCTTCTGCAGTTTTCTCCTGATGGACAGTATTTTTGCTCTGTTGGAAAGGTACTGTTCTGTACCACAGCAACATTTAATAATATTATTGTTGTCCTCTAGGATTTCTTAAACTGATGATAAACTTCCACTGGTTTCCTTTCTCTCTCTCTTATTTGATACAAATTTGTTATGTTAGAGCAAACCCTTTTCATTAGCTCAGAGTTCAGCCATCAATGTTTAGTTTTGTTGCACTCAGGTGCATCAACCTCCCTTGTATGGCTTTTCCAAGCAGGAACAGCAACAGCAGCAGCAGCAGCAGCAGCAGCAGTGGCTGAGTGTGCCAGTTTGTACAGTGTATCTGAAAAGAAAATTTTTCTTCAATGCAAGAACATATAATTTACTTTACTTTTGGCAGATACTTGTAGATACACTTGATTAGAAAAGACAATCATTATAACAGGCAAAAGGTATAAACCATGAACAATAAAACCCAACATCTTTTTGGGAAGCATTTGACCTACGGTTCTGACGCGGCGTGAGCTTATTTGCATTCTTGTTAGAAAATAAAAGAATGTGCCGTCCTTAGGGCTTAAAAATATATACATGTATCTTGTGTACAAAGAGAAATACACAAAATATGCCCATCCTAATAATGTCACCCCATAATTCCATCAGGTTGCATCATTTACAATTCATACTTTGCATGGGACAACATTTTTTCAGCCAAGTGTTGTAGAGATGATGTTTTAATGTAATTTGTTTTGTTATTCCAGCATGACCGACTTGTTAAAGTGTGGTTTGACAACAACCAAGGTAAGGGTGATGGTATAGATCAGGGTTTAAATCTAGAGACTGACTTACAAGGGGAAGAATTTTAGAGTTAATAATAATAATAATAATAATATTAATAATAATAATAATAATAATAATAATAATAATAATAATAATAATAATAATAATAAACACTGTAAAGTGGTTGAAAAATTATCATGTACGAAAGAACTATAATTATTAAAATGTCAAACTTTTGGCAGTGAGAATATACATGACTTTTTTTATAGGCTGCCTTGCCCAAACTTTGTGCACTGTGTTTCATCCTCCTGTGAAAATCTCATGTTCTCAATATGTTTCTTATATTATTGTGAGTCTGGCAAAACCACACTTTATTAGAATAAATCCCCTCACTGGTACAGTTGTAGATTAACTTAAGTTAACACTGTCTGCATACAAATAGAGCATTTGTGTTCTCAGCTGGCTATTAAACATGATCTTGCTTTTGTCAGGTGTGTCAACTAAATGTAAGAAAATTTTTATTCCTTACAGTAAATCCACGGTATGAAAGTGAGGAGATACAGTGCCAAGGGAATGGTATTTTAGACTACACTTTTGTCTACCTGGCTCATCCTGGACCAGTCACTGGAATTTCCTGGAGGAAAACAAGCAAATACATGCCTGTGTATGTACAATCATGTGAATGTTCTACTGCACAACTACTCACCACATGAACACCACCAACAAGCCTATGGAAATTGTATTGTTTTTTCAGTGTTGTCTGGTGTACATGTACTATTTTGGACTCAGTTGTTTGTTAACATTTTGGACTGTTCACATGAACCCTACTGCCAATATTTATTGTACTAATGCACTAAATATTATAACTGTAATCTACAAATATCATCATATGTTAAGTCTAGTATCATCATTGTGATTTTCAGCTCATCTGTGGTCAACTGCCTCCTTACATCCTGCACTGATAACGTTTGTCGCATCTGGTGTGAAACAATCAAACAGTATGACCACAATGACCCTCTGTCACATTCAACTCTAAATCGCAACAAGTGCCTGTGGCATTCAACTCAGCCATCAAGGAAGGTTTCAACAAAGGATGATACATCAACTGATCCATTACTAAGATACCAACTCTGCTCGTCTCTGCAATTTCACGTTGCTGCAGCAGTGAATGCTTTGAGTGACATTCCAATACTGTCTTCACTTGATTCGATTTCAAGTGCAAGTCACAGCAGTTTTGTTCTTCACTGGTTGAACAACAAGGAAATCCAGTTTACCATGGCAGCAGAGTCGTGCCTTGGTGCTCCTGTTCTTGCTCTTGAAGTGCAAAGTGTTGATGTCAGTGATGATTCCTCCATCAGTGACAGTGACGCAGAGCTGTTGATGCCCAGTGATGATGAAGTTTTGGATTCTTTCAAGCGTAAGTATTAACTGCATCTGCAAGTATTCAAAATATCTTATTCTTAATAACTTTCCTGAGGTGAAATGTGTGTTTTTTGAACTTTACTGGTACTGCAATAATGTAAAATATTTTCAGTAATACTATATTGACTGTAAAGTGTTAATTTAAAGGAATATCAGGGATTTAATTTAATTAATATATTTTATTTTGTAGTAAATTAATAGCAACTGCATTTAAAGTTCTGTTGTGTTTTGTATCAAGCACATCTCAAAACACACATTTTTAATCAAAGGATCCAAAAGATTGCATTCAATATTTCAAGGGTTTTTGGTATATTATTATTTTTAGTATTTTAATTTTTAGTTTGTTCTTACGTAAATTTGTTCTAGTGTATGAAATGTGTACATGTACTTTATTCAAATTAATGCAAGTTTTATGATATTAATGTTTGTCCTTTATCAGATATAATGTTCCAATTGATAATCATCCACACTTACAAAAATAATAAAAAGAAATATTAACATGTGACACAATCATGAGACAAATCAGTTTTCAACCCACCACACCTTTCAAAAATATCAAATACTTCTATGTTAACAATAATTTTTCATTAAAACCAATGGCCACTGTAAAAACAACATTGCCTCTTAAGAGTGGGTATGTTTTCTTTTCAAGCATCTTCAGTTGCAACCTCGAAGCACCTAACGCCCAAGAGAGAAACACAATCCCCAGAAAAGTCTAAAGAAATTAGAGCACCAGCTTCACCAAGACCAAGAACACCTCTAGATTACTTAAAACACCTTCAAGATGAGACGTTAAGTGAAACTGATGAATCAAGTACTTATGCTGTAGTTGTATCATCTTGTATTGGAAACCTGCTGCATGAGTGGTACAGCAGTCCAGATACACTGCTTGCTGTACATCCTGTTGATGGTTCACTTTTAGTATGGCTTGTTGAGTGGCTTGATGTGCAGAATGGTGTGCCGTACAGACAACCTCAAGTCAGCTTTTTGTCACGCATTCCTAGTGTTCTTCCTCCAGCAGATGCAAACTCGCTCCTGAACAAACTCATGGTGTATTGCCCCAGGGAAGACAAAGTGAGAGCGCTGAGAAATGTTATGATAAATAAAGGAGACTTTATTTCTACAGGTCGCAGAAAAGGAGCAAAACCCAGCGGCATGGCACTTAATATTTCCCGGTCAAGTTTTGGTAGTTTATCAGGAGGAACACACCCAACGGCAATGATGATTTCAACACACAGGGATGGGGCACTAAACCTCTGGCAGCTTTCATTTGCCGACAATTCATCATTTTCCACTATTGTTAGTGTCTCTCATCATTTACGCAGATGTGGACATAGATACCCCATTACTAATATCTTGGCTCATCCAGAACTACCACTGATGCTCTCAACTTCAAGCCATGAAATTGAAGGCAGAAATGACACAGACCTTTTCAGTCCACTGGGTGATGTCAAAGGTAAACCTCGGAAGTTGCATTGCAATGAACTCATCGTGTGGAAGGTTGAAAGTGTGTCACCATTACGTCAGAGTGGTGGAGTCTTGGAGCTAACACGTGTTAACTCATCACGTCCAAATGCTTTCATGAACATAGCATGGGTTCCAACGTTATTCTCTCATTCTCTGATTTCATTTGACAGCTCGACGTCAATTCCACCACATGCAGTGGCCCCTTGTGCATGCTTCCTTGCGCTGGATGGAACTTGTTACAGGTTTTACCAAGTCATCCTTGACGCCAGGACTCTGCAAGGATACATCTCAAGCAACAAGTCCAGAACACGTTCCACATTGTACTCCAGTGGTAGTGAAGGAAGCCTTGATTCCCTGGACTTTGAGAGCCCAAGCAGTTCCGTTCCTATTGAATGTTTCATTGAGTCAATAGTGAGCAGGCAGTCAGGTGCGACACCTGGCTGTATTCTGAAACTGTGCTCATTGGCAGACTCCAAGGATGTCCTGAGAGAACCATTGTTGCTTCACGTTTTCACTGAGAGCTCGGTTAAGTCATCCTCTTATTTCTCACATGACAAACATGATGAGCATGATGAAGACCATCTGCCTAGTGCTGAAAAATCAGAGAATAGGTTTTATGTTGTTGGAGTTGAAAACATTGCTGACAGTGAGATTGATGGTGGTACTGTTTCTATGGTGTACATGTGGCAGGTAACTGTTACTGCCACTAAACCAGAAACAAGCATCAAGGGACCAGGTTTAGAGTCAATTTCAACATACCCTGAGGTTTTACAGCCTATGAGCAGAAGCAGCAGCAGTGCATCAAACCGAAGTCCAAGCCCCCTTAACTTACCACAGTCAGGTCATGTTACTAGTAGTATTGTGTCTAGGAATGTGTGTGCACAGCATCTGCCACTCCCAAGTGGAGCAAAGGTTGTTACGGCCACCAGAGCTGCAGACAAGATGTCTTCCTCTGCGGTGAATCCAACATGTCCTGCGCAGTATCTGTTCACTACATCTTGCTCTGATGGGAAAGTCAGGTTTTGGTCTTGTAGGGAAGTCGAATCTGAGAATAAGTTTGTTTGGGAAGAAACTTCATGGCGCTCTGATGGTCGTAAATGCTCTAACCCTACGCAACAAAGAGATGGTCAAGTTTTGGGATTGGATGCCCCTGGTGAGGTCCTTTCTCTTAGTTGTGCATATACAGGCAGGATTGCCACACTTTGCAGAAGTAACACTGCTGCAGGGAAAGATGAAGCTGATCTGTCAGTCTGCATCTGGGAGAATGAGTCCTCAGGAGGGATGGACTGGGTCCTAGAAGATGACCTCAAACTTGATTGCAAGTTCGCCCCTGACAACTCACAAATCCGTCTTGAATGGACTTCTGCAGAAGATGGGTCCTACATCCTCACAGTTTGTATTGGCAGTGAAGTGTTTATTTTGGGGTGCGCCTCAAGAATAGCTAATACTTCTGTACGGGGGGAGAGCTCAACAATTGGCAAAGAAACATGGCTACTTCTCCACAGCATCCACTTAACATCAGAAAACAAATGGCAGTTACTGACAAGGGCACTATCGTGGATTCGTAATGGAGTGCTTGTGGTTGGTTTGGGTACAGAAATGCAAGTGTACTCACAGTGGAGAGCAGTGACAGATGGCACACTCTCACCCTCTGACACAATGACATTTGCTCCAACAGCCACCTTGAAGAAGGTCAGTGAAGCTTCCAGGGGTGACAAAGGGAAACTTGTTCCCCTCTCTATGACACCTGAAGCTGGGATTGGTTTATTTGAAGGTGCTGCAGCCATTGCTCCTGTTTTACCTCAGTTTCATCCCAAACATTTGATGGAGCTCATGAATTTTGGAAAGTTGAGAAGAGTAAGAGCCATACTGCATCATTTGGTAAGAGCTTTATCATAATTCATGTAATAATACTGGAAAGAAGTACATTCCTAAAATTGGGATCTATTCAGGGATGTCTCTAAGAGCTGGCTACCGGTAAATTTCATCATCTGAAAGAGATGTTATCACCATCTGAAATTTCAACAGAATGCAAATACTTGAGGTGCACAGTTTAAAGAGCCAGCTGGGTATTTTATTAATGAGCCTCCTGAGGTTGTTCTTAGCCACATCCCTGTCAACTGCCAATCCTACTGACTCATTTGGTGCACAAAAAATCACTTTGTGATATGCCAAAGCTGACTGACAAATCATTCCTTAAAATTTACCACCATAATACTAGTGGTAGGCATTTGAGATTTGCATTGCTCCTTAAAGGTGCATGCATCACCCCTGTCATTTTCATATGGAAGTCTTTTCCCCCGGCTCACTTTCGACCAATTTAACCTGGGTTTGAATCTCGGCCTGAGCATCATACATGTACATGCATGTGTGCTGAGTTTGCTGTTGGTTCTCTTCCTTGGTTCCTGTCACAAAAACCTGTGGATATACAATGTAGAGAACTTGCATGAAAATGACAAGTGGTGTTGCATTGCATTCTTAATATCATTAATTTATCATGTTATTTAGTGCAGTCCATTACGTACATGTAATAGTGTAGACATCGTCTTTCTCATATCATCTGAAATGTTTCAGGTGTACTGTGTAGCTGGAAGAGAGGCAATGGAAGCTGCATCTAAAGCTCTAGACCAATCATCCCACAGCAGGCCACGCCTTAGCAGCATAAGCAGTATGAAGAGCATTGGGAATGTGTCCAGTAACAGTGAGCCAGACCTTAAGGGAATTGAAGGGGATGACAAAGGAAAAGTGCTGTCAGTTCCACCATTGCCGCTGTATGCTCTTCTTGCTGCCGACAAAGACACAAGTGGAAGCGGATCAGCAACTGCAGGTATAGTGTTACATTTTAAAGTTTGATTTGTCACACAATCTCCCCTACTACCTGCCAAGGTCCTCTGATGCCATGTTGATCACCATGTTGATCACCATGTTGCTACCTGTGACTCTGATGTTCTTGACTCTTGTAGTCTGAGGAGACCTCACATCTTAATGCTCATGCCACATCTTTCATCTATTTGCAAAAAATGTCAGCCCATTATGAACGACTGACGTAATAATTATGTTTTAATAGAGCCATGAGTTTATGTAAATATGTACAACAGCTGTCGTTTTTACATGCAAATCACTTAACTAGTTATATTTCACAGACGAAGTGCTGTCATTGTTTATTCAGTACATTGTAAATTGTGCTATGAGCTGTTAATAGCATTTAGACATTGTCTAGTTTTTGGTTTGAACTTGGAATGAAACCATGTGAATCATTGAAGACATTCCAGTAAATTAAAGCACCAAATCTAAACTGTGTGGTATTAACCCGTTATCAGCAAAGAATTTACTGAGTTTGCTGATTTGATTTATAAGCTGACTCAGCTGATGGAGCGCAAGGGATGTCAATAGATGAAACAGACTACAGTGCCCTCTTTGAAACTTCAAGATTTAGCTCCAGTTTTGAATCAGACGATGAGGACAAATTTTTTGACAGAAACAGGAGTAAAAGCAGTCCAATACACATGGCGCAGGCTGGGAGTCCTGTTCACTTTGGTTTGGCACAGGTTTGTAACATACTACAACACACTCTTACTAACTTTTAGTAGTATAGTGGTTTTTTGCTTCGGAACAACCAGAGGATGGTAGCCCTGCTTACTTTGGTTTGCAGACATTTTGAAGTGCAACACCGTGTTACACGGTTGTAGTAGTACATTAGTAATCCTTGTGACCTACTTCAGGCTGGGAGTCCTATTCACTAAAGGTTTGACACATGTTTGTTACTACAGCATAATATCACAATCTTGTAGTAGTTCATTGCTAATGCCCTGGACCCACTCAGGTTGGTAAAGATATGGATTGTATACATGTACATGTAGGACTCTTTCCAGTTAATGATAATTATTGAAAACCTTTAATGTGTTTATTTCATATCAGCACTCTGTCATGACATTGTTTATTCTCATGGTGTTCTTCTTTTTCAGGCTCGATTGCTGTCTTATCAGCTGACAAAGAAACCACTTCCTGGTTTAACCAGCATTGAACAGCTGGAACTGTTGGCCTTGGCTGATACATTTGCCTCAGCTAAACTAGACTTGGAGGAAAGTCCTGGGTCTATTGAAAGAGGAGTCAAGTTTGCGAAGAAAGAAGGTAACACATGATTATGTTTACCATTTGCACAAAAAAAAAAAAAAAAAAAAATCCAGAAACTTCAGTTGGAAATCAAATGGATCACCAAATCATTTCCAGAAATTCCATCCAGAATTTCTCGAAAATTTGTTTTGGAAAATTTAAATTGTGACAAACAGTGATGTGAGGTTGATTGATTAAAATAAGATTCAGAGGCTAATGGGACATCCTTCAGGTGTCCGCTTACAGGAGCTTGAAAACAAAGGAAAAGTCTAAATCGTAAACCCTGAGAGTGTCTGCGGCCACTTAGGGAATGTCTGCTTAGGGGGATGTGTAAATACAGAGTTTGCATGGGAGTTCAAATGGGGTTTTGTGAAGGAGGTAGTAAATGTATTTATGCTTGATGCATTTTTGGCATTGGTATGTTGAGTTGATAATGGCATTGTCATCGTGTTATTACATGTACATGCTGTATTTTTTTCAGGGTATATGTCCAGTGATAAGTAGTGGTTTTAACTCTTAGCGCCGCTTCAGTGCCTTTAATCCGAACTTCATTTAGGTTTTTAGCTAGTTCAGGTCACATGGCACTGCTGTTGCTGTTCCTTCCAAAAACAATTAAGTTATTGTTTATTAATGTGGTGTGCATCTTTTGTGCGTAGTATAGAGCATAAAAGTTATGTTCAAGATGGAGTCTAGAAAATAAGTAGAGCTGTCCGCTTATGAGAGTGTCCGTTAAGAGTGATTCCACTGTACTAACCATTTCCTAATGGTTTTTGTTCCTAGATGAAAGTTACCACAGCGTTGGCGGACTTATGGGAGGTCCTGGTGGGGGAGGGGGTGGTTATGCTACGACAGGAAGCATTGGTGCCACAGCGGGGAGCGGTGGAGATGCTGTTGATGAATGTGGACTGAGATTCTTACTTGCCATGAGGCACCATACGTGTCTTATGAGGTCTCTTCCTCCTAAACACAGGGCCATACTCGAGGAAAAGGTAAGTACGTACAGTACCGTGCAAATGTAAGTTGACAGTCCCTCGAAACTCGAACTTCGAGACTCGATCCTCGATCCTCGAAACTCGAAAGCTTCGAGGATCGAGGCTCGAGTCGAGTGCATCGAGTATCGAGTCGAGTGCATCGAGTTTCGAGACAGGGAAACAAAGAACTTTTCGCGTGATTAGTTTTTCACACGTCTTTTCCGAGGCCACAGTTCCAACTCTGCAGAGACAGCCAACTGCGTGTGTTTGCGTTATGTTGGAGCGATGTGCGCACGTGTATGCTCGAGCTAGAGAGAGTTCGCTCTTCAAGCGTTTTCTCGGTTCCTTGTCGATTACAACCGAAAGTATTGTGCGTTTTTAATCATGGAAATACTGTTTTCGAAGTTTTGATTCGAAAGTTTTCAGTACAATCAAGCATAATTATGTGCAGCGTACTGGTTTAGCGAGGTTAAAAGCGATCGCGCGTGTTTCCATTCTCAGCTTGTGAAACAGCGGCCGAAAAAGTCGCAATCTTTTCGTTTAGCTTCCTTCACTGTTAAAGCTGGGTTTAGTGAACAAGTAATCCAGTCATCTGTCAGAGGAAGAGACGGTTACAATCCGAAATCAGTTGATAGAAAATGAAGAAAACGTGACATGGCCTTTTGAGATTATCTCGGTAATATTTATGCAAATTTGTAACGCTACGCAAGATGTAAACATTCGGTGGTTTTCAAAGTCTGCTCTAAGGCAAGCGAACGGCCACGTTGAAGTTTCCCCGGTTCCTTGCCGAATTCTACCGTAAATGTTGTGTGTTTTTAAATAAGGAAATGTCAGTCATGTTCCAGGAACCAGATTCACAAAGCCTTCTCAAGTTAAGATTTAATAGTTACGATAAATCTTAACTTTGGAAGTCTTCATGAATCTAGCCACTGGACTGCCAGGGGCGAAACACCTTCGGAACAAACTTTGCCATGGTCTTGCCCACACGTACATGTAACTACAACATTTTATTTTCTGTGAGATTGACATGTAGGTTGGTACATATTGCACAGGTTACCTCCTCTGTGCAGAAATTTAGGGGCTACAGTTACTACATATTTACAGGGAAACACTGCAACGAACAGAGGATTTATGAACTTTTTCTGTATTCATAACCAAAGAAATTGTGCTAACACATAAATATGTGTCTTTTAAAGTTTTATGTTCTTGGAAGCATTACGTCGCAATGTGTTTTTTGCTTTGTGTGCTCGAAGATCAATTAAAATGTGACACGTTATCATCTTTTAGGGCTTGTCATCATCTTATTATGGCTGGGCATTCCATTCTGAGTCTGAGGAAGAGTTGTTAGCCATGGTTCCTCCAGTGCTGAGAGGCGAGGCCGTGTGGTCTGAGTTAAGGAAGTATGGCATAGGATGGTGGGTTAGAAGCAATGACACGCTTAGAAGGCTCATCGAGAAGGTAACTGCATTAACTATGTTTAAGTTTTATTGATACTAAACAAGACAGATATGGTGAGAAGAGTAGATACGTTACAGATATCTGCTTATTGTCAGAGAAATGTCTGTATCCCATCTTAAGGAACAACTGATCAGATCAATTCTTTAGTAGGTGATGCAAACTAGTTATAAATGTATGTTTAGTTTTATCGACAGAGTTTGTAAGTTAATTCGGCAACCGTAAAGAGATTCCAGTGCTGACTTTTCAAGCATTAACCCTCCTTTACTCTTTCCACTCCCCCACTGATGCAGTACCACAGTTCCTCTAGGAACTAACCCCCTTATCTAGTTAAAAATGTATCTGTTTCAAAAAATAATAGTAACGTCAAAAAATATGATTAAGAAACTGCTTATTAAGGTTAAACACCTGCACTTCATTTTGCCCAATAACACATGAAAGTCTTAAGAGTCTCAAGAATAACCACTGGCTGGAGGTGTTTGGTTTGTCAAAATGTGGGGAATGTGTACTCCCGTTTTTGCCTCTGAAACTATGTCTGTTGCTAGACATGTCGTAGTTATGTCATCATGTACTATTGCTGTCCTTGTAGACTGCCAAGGCACAGTTCTCAAAGAACCAAGATCCCATTGACTGTGCACTATTCTATCTTGCCATGAAAAAGAAGAATGTCATATGCGGATTGTACAGGTTGGTAGTGCCATGCAGGTTTTTTCTTTTGTGGTAGGACTGGTGTCAAGTTTTACGTCTACGGTACAGTTTTGTTCAAGAATATAATACGGAGTACGAAAATAATGTATTGGAGGTAAGTAGTAAATTGGCTAGCTGTCAACTGATAAGCAATACAGAGGCTCTTGTACCAAGAGTCGAGAAACCAATTTCGAAAGAAACAGCTCAAGACAATGTAGTTGTTACATATGTGAGGTCAGCAAAATTAAAAGCTTATTTGAGCTGCTAAATTCTGTAACGTATCTAGTAGATGATGTTAGTACCCACACTTACATGTACTACATGTGTGGAATAATGAAAAGTGTAACAATTCCCTGGGTTCTGTTTTGGCCTTCTTTAGCTTTGTCTCCATGACAATCTTGATATTTACGAAATATATGTTCCATATATTCATATAAACTACATCTTCGCTCTGTGTTATTGTCTTCAGAACTGTTAGAGATTCCAAGATGTCACAGTTCTTTGCGCGGGACTTCACCCAAGACAGATGGCGCAAAGCAGCTTTAAAAAACGCCTACTCGTTGTTAGGCAAACAGAGATTTGACCATGCTGCAGCATTTTTCCTCCTGGCGGGATCCTTATGGGATGCCATACAGGTACCATTTCCTAGCTTGATCTCACAGATTTTAATCAAACCCGCTCACAACGACTCCTGTTGTCATTTTTTGTAAGAGTTTTAATGCACAAATTTGGACAAATTTTATTTAGGTAAACTTCAAAACAATTTATACTCCTCAGGAAAGTACTGATCATTACCCTTCTTTTTGTCACTCGTTAGGATTTCATACACAGACTCTAAAGTTAGAACTTTCAACCAACACAGTGTTTCACAGCTGGACAGTTACGGTCCTGTCGTGAAAGTAGATTGTAGGACCTTACTATTAAGGACAGTGGGTCTTAACGGAAACGTATTGGCTATGTGGGGAAAGCAGAACTTACCAAGGGCTATTGAAGTCCAAAAATTAAATTGGGTAAAAACGCATATTTCAGAGATTAAGCCTTAAAATGCATATCAATAAATAAATGCCATCGTTTAATTCCAAATTAAAGCTTAATTGTCTGTGAAAAATGGTTTGCAAACCCTTGCTAAGCTCTGTTTTTCCCGCGTTGTCATAAACCGTGCAAAAAACACCCTCCGTAAAGGCACCGTCCGTAAGAATCCCAAGTTTCTTGGACCATTGCGTCATGTGCAGAACGTATGCACAGCAACAAAAGGAACGCTGTCTTTCAAGCTGTCCTTTCTGGGCCAGAGGAGATTTTACTGTATTTGTGTGATCTTTTTGTCAGGTTTGCATTGGTCGTCTGCATGACTTTCAGTTGGCAATGGTGCTTGCTCGGTTGTTTGAGGAAGACGCTTCAGGTGGTCCACTCTACACTCGTATCCTGAAGGAGTGTTTATTGGGTCATGGGGACAGTTCACGAGAGGCTAGTCAGGGTAAGGACCAGGAAATCAGTTTCAGTTCAACTGCAAATAAAGAATCTGGGAAGAGGTGTTCTTGTGTGTACCATGGGGAAGGGTTCAATGTAGTAAGTGAGTAAGCGACAATTATGTGGAAATCGGCTTGGAATTGCTTTAATTTAGGTATTCAAGTCTGTTGTACTGTCATGTACTGCCAGTGATGAGGTTTGCACTTTGTGTGAAGTTCTTTTGATAGAGAATTGGAGTTCCGTAACTGAAAACAAAACTCTGCCTTATCGTAATCGATGTAAACAGAGCAATAAACCAATCAGAACTCGAAGCAAATACATCCAACCGGTGCCAAACGCGGGGAAATGCGCGCAAACAAGATCGTTTTATTGGGTTGCTGTTCATTGGTCAAGAAAGTGGCGCGAGTAATGGCAACCAATTACAGAAAACAGTAAAGCGAAACCAAAGCAAACGTGAAATTACACTCAATTCAAAACCACTCTATTTAGTTATTATTACTACGTTGCTTTTTCAGATCCCTTCCTGAGAAGCATTGCCTACTGGCTCATGAAAGACTACAAACAAGCATTGGAAACCTTGATTTTTGAGCCAATCACTGACAACTCCCAAGAAAGGAAATGTAATCATCTCGCAGCAAGTGGCAATCCAGACATTTTCAATTTCTACCTCTATCTCCGTAAGCACCCAATGATAAAGAGGAGACGATACATGCACGAACACGACAGCAAGAACAAAATGAAATCGGGATCTCGGAATGTTCCTCCAAGACAGAGAAGCAGTATTCGTGAGGAAGAGATCGTTGATGGGCCTTTATCTCCCATGG
Organism: Pavona decussata; assembly: GCF_977016875.1. Classification (NCBI taxonomy): domain Eukaryota; kingdom Metazoa; phylum Cnidaria; class Anthozoa; order Scleractinia; family Agariciidae; genus Pavona; species Pavona decussata. Next base: position 2,578,682 of record NW_028145546.1, read on the forward strand.
AAAGACAATTGTTCTTCAAGACGGCGCATGCGCATTTAAACTCTGGCTGCCCCGCGCTGGCTTTGCAGGTGTTAATGGAACTACCAGCAACTGATACTGCACAAAGCCATACCGGCGGACATCCAGAAGGTGAAGCACCGGTACAGGAGTCCAGCGGAGTTGTTGATGATGTCACGGGTGACATGATCAACACTGGCACACTAAGTGACTTTTCATTTGGTGGTACATACACTGATACAAGCACAAATGGGACCGCTGAAGAGCTTGACTGGAGTAAGCCGGTCTCGTCTAAACTTAGTGGAGATTCATCTTCTGATTTTGACTGGAGCCAGCCAATCTCATCTAAGCTTGGAGGCAATTCATCTGCTGACTTTGACTGGAGCGAGCCAGTCTCATCTAAACTTGGTGGTAATTCAGCGGCTGATTTTGACTGGAGCCAGCCTTTAGCATCTGATTTTGGTAACGGGCCTTCAGACGACTTTGATTGGTCAAAACCTATTTCAACTAAACTTGGTGGCGACGGTCTGGGAAATATTTCAAATGGTTTTGACTGGAGTCAACCCGTGTCTTCTAAGTTTGGTGGAACAGGGCTCAATGGTTTAGACTTTGATGAATCACCTCTTTCCTCAAGCAATCATGACATTGGCGAAGACTCAAAGAGAGAAACACCAACCTCAGAGGATGATGCAGACGTACAAAACGGTGAAGTGCATGCTTTAAAATCAGAAACGCGCCATTTAGACGCTGTGGCCCAGCAGATGAAGTTTTCTGCAATGCTGAAACTCGTGATTAATGAGCTTCATGGGCTTCCCTTCAGCTGTGCTATTGCGGATGAGGATTTGAGGCCATTCTTCCTCAAGTGGTTGGAAAAGGAGCTTGAGGTTCTACACAAAATGTCCGACTATGGGAGTGTGGCTGAGGAAAGTGATGATGAAGAGGAGGGTGCTGTTGAGAGCAACATTGAGCAAGGTAAATCAACTGAGGAGGCAACAGTCCTGTAGTAAACAAATGTTATCACCACTGCTTAAATATGTGGAGTCATTGCGTTCTTGTTTTTAATGCATCGTTAAATATGTTCAATTTAAACGAAAGTGTTTGACGTAGATTTGATTGTGGTAAATATCATCACCGTGTAAAGTAGCATGTGCACAGTTTTTACACAACTATTTGTTCACGCATTTTGTTGTAAGTTTAACATGGCAGTTGAAACGTTTTAACATGTTGCTGCCAAAAATGTTGCATCAAAAAGCGTGTGTAAACTGGTGCAGAGTTTTGTCTGAACAAAACAGTGCTGCGTGAAAAATTACCCAGGTAACGTTCGTTACAGAACATGACATGCAACATTGAGCTCTTGGTGTTGATTCAAATTTGGCAACTAATAAGTATTGAGAATGATGATTTTTCTAGAAAGTGACGCAGGCATACTCGGAAAAAAAAATCCGAGTGCTCCTATCAGGAGTCGAACCTAAGACCTTCCGATTACTAGTTCGGATGCTCTACCACTGAGCTACAGGAGACTCGTGGGAGTTAAAGCCATTAAACTAGGTTCATGGGACAAACATCCTGCATACTGCTAGGATTTGAATGTCGAACGTGTGGTATATGAAAGAAATGTGATGGTATATTTCCAGCCTGGTGAATGAATGAGTTGCTAATATTGTTGTTTCTCAGTAAAACTTTTATGCCATCGGGAACAGCTTGTTATTTATAAATTGCTCCATCTTTTGCTTGCATTTTGCAAACCCTGATCCCATTTTTACGGTTAAAAACGAAAACTATCAGGTTTGACTAAATTCTCAGTGAATGATAGGCTACTTTTTACTCTTCAGTTTTTAATTGTTATTATAATCTATCATGAAATTTCTTTCACAGCAGATGAGTTACAACAAGAAGGAAGCACAGCGGATAAAAACTACATAGCCCTGAAAATTGATCGATCTGCCAAACACATTCAGTGGCTTAAGAAAAACCAGAAACTACTCACAATCTTGCTCAGTTATTGTTCTCTTCACGGAGCAAGCGGCGGAGATCTAGCAGGTGATGACAAAACTTGATAAAGAACAGGGCCCAGTTGTTCAAAGCCTGATTAAGTTAATCCTGGATTAACAAAAACTTTGGTACGAGTTTAATAATTACACAATAATAAAGATTTTTCAAAAAGATTTTTGTCCCTCAGGTTTGACGTCGACTTTTCTTTACCAGTAGCTTAACATTAGAGCTCAAAAATAATTTTAACGAGTGAGCAGACAACCTCGGTTAACTTTTATTCGTGGATTAACGTTAATCGGCTTTCGAACAACCGGGCCCAGAAGAAAGAGCTTGACAGTCTTCTTTCACTCTCTTTTTTACATATTCTCACTCTCCTTTCAAAATTTACAGTCATTGACTCAATGCCTATGTTGATGCATTAGGTGTTGATCACACTTCATTTCGTAAATGTCTGCGATAAATCTTTTAAGGATGTTGTAGATTTAATATTGAAAAAATTCAAATGATTTGGGGTTTGTCAATCAATACAGGATGAGGTACCCTTTCATATGTTCAAAGAAGACATCTTTTTAGGACATTTAGGAACAACAAGTATGAGTTTGTTTGAACAGGTATTAGCCTGTTTAACGTAAATTACACTCAGTAGTGGAAAGGAAGAAAAGCTACAGTTGTCCCCCCTTGACTAAGTGTAAAATGCCGTTAGCAGCAGTGCTTTTCTTTGATAATTTTCTGACTTGATTCTTTTAGCAATGAACATGGAGCTGTTGTTATTACTCCATGAAGTCGAGCAGATGCGTTCGCTGGTTTCTCCACTGTACGTACCATCAGCAGGACCGTCAGTCCCGCCGCTTATTCTGGCATCTGTATCACCTTACTCATTTTTAGCAAGTCCGCTTGGATTCCTGCAGTCCCTTACACAGGATATTCTTAGATTTGTCTTCAGGTGAGATGTAGTTGGGCACATTGGAGGCGCGAAACAATGGAATGGTTTTCCTTTGGGAAAGAACTTTAATTTTTACGTAAATATCTTTTATTCTGTGGCTCCTCCAACATGGCCGCGATGGAAATACTCGATATTTTGTCGTCCTTTATTCCATTTATTTATTGCTCTTAGAGCAGCAAAGGGAACTGAAATATGAAGTAATTGCTTGAAGGAAGAACAGGCCATGATCGGGTTGTAGCAATTTTGCTAGTATGAATGAGAAGATCTTGAAAGAATTGGCTACTAGATACTTTCAAGTTGATATCCACTTTTATCCTAGCCATCTGCAGCCAAAGATAGTTAATACTAGTTTCTGTAAAATACACCGGTAGAGGCTTTTTTTTTCAAACTGTAACATTATTTTAACGTTTCCATTGACGCAAATATTCAAAGTGAAACTGAAAGGTGGTGACATTGCCCCTGTCCCTTATGGTAATCGAGATTTTGTGACGTTTCCACCTGCATCATTCCACACAGTTTGCCTGGTCCACCATCTCCCAGTCATCCCATTCGCTTAGCAAATGTGCTACACAACCTGACAGGGACCTTGTCAGACTGCATGTATCAGAGTCTGACTGGTATGACGCAGGAAAATGATGTCTTGGGTGCAAGCCATGGCTCGCAGAGGAACGATTCTTCAACTTCTGCCACAGGTAACCATCTGGATCTCAGGGAACGCTCATTATATCTTGATCCAGTTTCTGAGATCTTGGTGCGGGCGAAAGCCGGGCTAAAATCAGAAAGCAAACACGATCCTGAAGCGCCTGTACCCACGCGTCTAATCTTCGTCTTATGTTTTCTGATTTTAGCTTTTCGCCGGCCCTGCTATCTAAACGGCCACAGTCATTATTAACGACAAGTTTGGTCATTTCATCATTTCGTAGTGCACTGTTCAAAACAAAGGGAGGTGTGAAAGGCCTTTATTAGATAGACCTTATACTGAGGGCTAGAACGTAATTGATTCTTTTGCTATGATGTAACAAATCCAAGCTGTCCCCCATCCTTGTGAAATGCATTGGACGTAGGTTCGCCGATTGGGTTTGTGAGATGCGAATTTCTACCATTTCATAATTTGTTGGAGTATATACAAGTAATCAAATGAAGAAAATGTTGCTTATCTGTAGGTTAATAGCTATAGCTTGATGGAATCAACAACATATTGTAACTTTTTCAGGTAAAGGGGGCAGAAAAGTTAATGGTACAGCTGACACTCACAAAACAGCGCTCCCGGCGAGTCCTCCTTCGAAATGGCCAGGAGTTCGCTTGCTTCTCTCTCTGCTGAGCACAGAGCACAAAGACAACAGCACCAAGCTACGAATCTTGCTAGGAGAAGCCTGTGTAGCAGTGTACCTGAGTCTTCTAGCACTTGCCTGGTCCAATTGCCAACCCAAACAGTTGTACCGTCTGGTTGTAAACTCTTTAAAGTCAGGCATGTGGGGAATGGTCTTTGGTGGCGGTCTCAGAAGTGCTGTTCAACAAAGCGCAGGTACATACTTGTATGTGTACGGCAGAATATGGTTCATTGAATGCTTACTCCAAGGTTCCTGAGAGATTCTTTGGATCATTAAGTTTAGAACTTGCAACTAGCGTCAGTCATCATCCAAGAACCTGATTGTACATCTTCTCTACTCCTTTTGATCCTGTGTGACAGTTGTGATCTCGTCTTCAGTCAATGTGTTCAGTCAGAGTTAATCCAGTACTCATTGTGATGACTCCATATTTAAAGAAGGGATTATTTCCTTTCCCCTCTTTCTGCGTCGTTCACCTTTTCCAAATCCCTCATTTATAGGTTTGTTTGTGAGTTCTGTTGGCCCAAAGCCTGTAATCCTTATTGAAAGTTCTTGTGTGGTCGCAGGCAACGCATTTGGTAGTAACTTTTCAACTGGGAAAACAGAAAAATCGATCAGTGTAAGGGTACCACCTATCTTATGAGAAATCTACTTTGTAACATGAAGATTTAGTACCCAGTGGGGTAAAGATATCCCCCGAGATGCCACATCGAAAAATTTATGTAAAATATAGTTGTTATTCATATGCCAACTGGATGATTCCTGTAGGGAGTGGGTCAGACGCCAAGAAGAAATCTAGAAGTTCTGCTGCTGGTCATCCTGAGAGCCGTGGAAGAGGACAAGCTGGTGACAAGTATTGGCAAGGTGCTAGGCAAAGATGGAACTTCAAGCTGCTAGGCCAGAGTCTGACTGAAACAATGTCTCAATGGCTCACATCAGATGCCAAGCCTGTTTACGTCGAACAGTTCGTCCCTCCAAGAACAACCCTTATGGAGTACTTCATTAGCAAGGTATCACTCACTGTAGCTTACAGATAATCAGTTATTTACAATGGTGACAACTAATGTATTATAGTCGAGTTCATCTCGTCCTCTTTTAAAAGGACAGACAGTAGGAAATGGTACCTTTCGTTTTGAAGAACGAGTGAACATTTTCAACCAGTGTGGTTGAGTTTGTAAATAAAGAGTGCATTTTATTTGTGTGATCAGAAGGACGTACCTTCAGATTTTAATTAATTATCGCCAAATATAAAAACTTGCAAGACCTTTCCCTCAGTTGTGATTCAACTGTTTTCAAATAACAGAAGCATAAGTAGGCATACCCATCCTAATGAATGAGGACATTCATTGATTTGTTGGACAAGCAAAAGTGTTAGCATAAAACCGTTGCTGTTGTTGTTGGACCGTTTCAGCCCCCGGAAGCTGGAGACAAGGGAGGGAAGCATTACGACTCAGATGATGATGTCAGCAAATCAGAAGACGAGGATCCATTTGAAAGCGATCCAGAAAGTGATCATGATTATTTCTCATCAACGAGAAAGAAGAAACCAGAACCTAGAGACCACTTGGAGCATGAATCGTACAGTTGGTGTCTGATGAACTACACCATAAGCAAACTGGTGCTGCACAACATGCAGACGTTTCTTCCTGATGTGGGGTTTGAATTAACAGGTACTTTTTGACCCCTTTACTTGGACAATTTTTTTTACGGTGTGAGCGTCACGTTCGTTCCCTGTATCACTGTGTTGAGAACCACAGCAGATCCACTATCGGCATTCACTTCCTGGATAAACGTAACGCTGTGGCTTGAAGCCCAGGAGACTTTTGCTCTATCCGTACAAAATACAGAAGTAGAAAGAAAACTGCTAAATCTATGATTTAGATTGGGACAACTCAATGTTGTGTTCATTACATAGTCAGATTCAATCTGCGCGAAATTATGTATTGAGAGCAATATTTTTTTATATGCGTACATGACCATGACGGTTTATCAGATTTCCAGATCTGCACTTGACGATAATGCCATGAGGACATGGAAAGGTTGTTCGGTTTCCTTATGGCTAGTTCCTTTCATTTGAATGGTCATTCTTCCACCAGATTATATGAATGAAGTTGTGATCTTCACAGTGAAGTGCTTAAGTTACTTGATCTTCTTTCCTGCAGATCTGCCATCACTATCACCCCAGTTACATGCTGCTCTCAAGATGGTTGAACGCTGGACTCAGACCTTCCATGATAAGCTTGACAGCTTTCAAGGACCTCCACCTGATTTCATTTCCCAATTCCCTGTCAGCCAGGATGGATTTCCTAGAGGAGGACGTGCATTGATGAGATACAAGGCGCTAATGGACCCACAAAATACTCCTTTTAGGTGATTATCAACAATTCCTGTGTATGGTGTTACGCTAAGAAATAATGTGGCATCTCCATATCTTGAACTCTCGCTAATTCAAAACAGCAGTCTCCCGGGCTCAACTTAATTTCACTTTCTTGTTAACTCGAAACAGTGTTGAATTTTCCCGGCACGGTGACCAACTATAGTTGGTCAGTTTTATATTTCAGTCACTGAAAACCCGGGCAATGGTATGTACGAGGCGCTAAATGTGCAAAAAGAACTAAATGCAGAAATATCACGACTGTTGGGAATGTAAATGAATTCGTAAATATACAAGGTTTAAGGCTAACCAAGCAACCGAATGTAAATTATGGGCATTGAAGGTTATTTACATTCTCAGAAGCGTCTGAATGTTTTCGTTATTTTGTTAGATCAACTCGGCACTCTGCAGAACCAGTAAAACGATTGTGGCAGACCTTAGTGCACCAGGAGTCCATACAGGAGATCTTCATACAGAATATCTTCAAAAAAGAAATGGCAACATCTGAAGAGGTATTCTCTCCAAACGATTCTTTTTTTCTTTATTCCTTTCTTTTCCCTAACCCTACCTTTCTGTCTTCCTCATCCCTTCCTTCCTACCCTCTCTCCCTTTCCCCTTCCTACCCTCTCTCCCTTCCTTCCCCCCAACTTCCTTCCTTCCTTCCCCCCAACTTCCTTCCTTCCTTCCTTCCTTTCTTCTTTCCTTCTGTCCCTCCCTCTCTCCTTCCACCCCTCCCTTCCTCCTTCCTTCCCTCCTCCTCCCTCCTCCATCCCTCGCTCCCTTCCTCCTTCTGTCCCGCCCTCCCTCCTTCCTGCCTTGCTTCCTTCCGTCTCTACCTCCTTGCGTCCTGTCTTCCTTGCTTCCTTCTCTGTATCCCTCCGGCCCTCCCCATCCATCCTTTCCTCCTTCAATCCGTCCTAATAGGCCATTTCCATGATGGCGTCATTTGACTACAACTACCAGAATTCATTTCGTTTTCCTTTTCAAATTCAAATTTTGTAATCCCAGTGGAGAGCAAAGAACAATAACTCTAATTAGCATGAGAAAACAAAAAACTGAAGGATTCTGGTAGTTGTAGTCAAATGACGCCATAGTGAAAATGTCCTATTCCTTCCTGTTCTGTTGAAGATTATCAGTAGGCAGTCAAAACGTCATGATATACCTCTACAAAGTACTCTGTGTTATTCTATCTTGCCACAATGGACAGCAGCCATCTTTTTTGAAAGTTTAATCTGTTAAGCGGTTGCAGGAGTATCAAGTATCAAGTATCAAGTTATTGATTTTTTTCTTAGCATGATTGTTGGGAACGTTTGGACAAAAATACATTATACCATGTGCACTTTTTCAATTTAGTTTAAGCCGATCTCATCAGATCTCGCTTTTCTGTTTTTAGGTTGACCGTGTGGATGCTGCAGTTGATACAAAGCCAGTAAAGGTTCTCTACAAAGATCCTGAGGGTATCAATGCGTTTTGCATAAACAAGGTACGTTCTAAAGTACGAAAGTAACTCCGAAGAACATCCTGCAGTACTCAATGCTTGAGTCAACAACTAGGAGATAGATTTATAGAAACGTAATATTTCGGTTCGGTTCGGTTCGTAATATTTCTGTTCCTTAAAGGAACGTTTGATTCCAGTGACAGTAAGGAAACCAACAGGGTGGTTATGGAACTTAGATATTCAGATATTTTTAAACATGGAATATACAACAACAACAACAACCCTCTTCCGTTTTCATAGTGAAAATTAGTAGAATTGGTTTATCTAAGCACAGAATAGATCCTAACCATCTGCCTTGTGTGATACTTCAGAACATTCAAGATAAAAACACCCTGTGTATTTCTACGATAATGATATTTTGTTAAGTGTAATGACTTAGTTTTTGATAATTTTCGCCTCCCAGGCAAATCCAAACTGTATCGCTGTAGGAAGTCTGAAGGATGTTGAGGAAGTAGACATCTCTTGTTTGATGAGTCCAGAAACAATGATGTGGAGTGAGGATGAATCCGACCGTGAACAGAATGAGAGAAGGTTCTTGAAGTTTAATTTCCCTTATACCACCACACATGGCAATTAGTATATGCCAGGGCGTCTTGTTAATTATGTTTTTTTAAGACATGTAGTCGTATAAATAAAGGGGATATTATTAAATCTTTCAAAGTGTGACGGTACAGACATTTGGCAGAGTATTTCCTTTAATAATAGTAAGGACAGTGATTCCTGGTGTGTTTTTAAAAACGGCGAGGTAAATTTTACCGTGTTTTAGGAGCAATTTCTTTAGAAGGTTACCTTAAAGGGGGTCATATCACATCATCATAAACTGTATCTACCCTCGAATTTAAAAGTAGCACGTATGGCTTCTTAAAGAAGCTTACAGTACGATCCGCCTTACCGTGGCCACCCAAAAACCTTTTTTTAAGGATTAACCAATCAGGATATCTTCCTCCTTGTTCATAAAGTACAAAACGACTTGTCTCCAATAATTCGTTGTTGCGTCACTTGCCTGTTGGACATTGCAAGGAGGCGTGACCGTTAATCAAATTCACGTATCCTGATCGGCTAACTTGTTAAAATAGTTTGTTGGGTGGCCACGGTAAGGCGCGTCACACTGTAATAACAACGTTACAAAATAAATAAAAATTACAAAGATTTCTTACGACAAAAAAGTTACAAAGATTTCTAAAGAAATATTTATACAGTAATACTATAAGACAGGATTAGTTGACGGAAGTAGTAGTTGGGTGGGGGAGTATTATTCGCGGCAACAGCAACCTCAGGGCAGATTATAAATTTGGAAAAATTCTCTAAAACGTGTAAACTTGTACTATTTATTTGAATTGAATTGAATGTGACATGTTGATGTTGTAACCTGTTTTTATCTCTTTTATTCAGTGATGAACCAGACTTCACTCCAGCAGGTAATATCAGTCCACAGAAAACTACACCAGGCGGCCAGTCCCATTACTCTGGCAAAGTGGTATGAAGATTTTCATGATTATCCTCATCATTTTTTTTTATTTTTTTTATAATATTTATTGAAATTTATCATTTACAGAGCAGTTACTATTTCATTGACAATATTATATATAGGTTAAAATAATAACAATTGATACATTTTGCACAGTTACCCCATTTCTATTTTTAAGCAAATCAAATAATTCAAATAATAATAATAATAATTCAACTAATTTAACTAAATAAAGCAATTAAACCAATTAAACCGATTATTATCCTCATCATAAATGGCTGCAAGCAGGCGAAAGTACACTTCACGTTAACTACTTTTTTGCGTTTGTTCTCTACAGCTCCTCAGAAGAACAGTTAATGGCGTCAAACGCATGGATTCTCATCCGCATCTTCCATATTGTGAGTAAACGAAGGGGCGGTTTGAGTGGGTACCCCGTAAAACTTTACTTATAAAAATAGAAATCGTATTTCCTGGAACAATTACTCTGGTAGGTTCGATTACCATCCATTATCGGGGAATCGAACTCGCGCTCTCTCGGGGCAAAATATCGGACTCGAGATACCAGTAGAAATTACGCTTATCCCTCCGGGCAATTATTCTATTTTGGAGGCCAAAGAGGAGGTGATTATTTCTAAGTGTTCTCAGTGTGGGGTGAGAGAATGGAGACGTAGTTCCAGCTGAGTTTTTATATTGAGGACAAAGACCAAGGGGATACCAGATATATCAGTTCATAATAGAAATAGAGACATTAATTCAAAGAACGACAAAATGCATATAAACATGGATATGCCATGTGGTGTAAACAAGTCTTAGAATATAAATAAATTCAGCAGTTTTGGTCACAATGAAACGTATCTTATACAGATTAAAACATTATATTCACATTTCTGGCATTTAGTGAGTAGGGAGTTGAGGGGGAAGGGGGGGGGGGGTATTATTTCCACATTTGATTCAAAAGGGGACGATGATATGAGGAAATATGGTACGTTACAGAATATACATCTAACACTTACATTTATTGGCCAATTGCTCCTCACTGTTCATAGAACTCAATTAACATCCGTGCCCACTCTGTATGATATTGGTTTATTTTCCAGATATCTCTGGCTCTCAGGATGGTAGTATTCGCATGTGGGAGTTTGGGCATGCGCAAGAGATTACGTCACATCACACATCTGGTTCTTATCAGAGAGTAACGCGGGCTCGATTCAGTCCGCATGGGAACAAGGTAGATTGATTGTCTTTGAAAACTGTTATTTTTTGTTGCATTCATTCCTTCATTCGTTGGTTACTTCTTTTCTTCTTTTGTTTGTTTGTTTGTTTGTTTTTAATCACTTTATTTAAGGACGGTGCCTACTTTTGTTACTGCGCATACGTTCTGCGCATCGAGAGATACTCGGGTTTCCTATGGTTGGTGCCTGCTAACACAGGAATATTTCTGCGCGGATTAAAACTACACAGAGTAAATAGAACTTAGCAAATGCTTTTGGTATCTCGAAAGAAAATTGGGAGTAACCATGCATTTTTCAGAGATAATTAGGCTTCAATTTAGAAAAAAATCCCATACATTGCTTTATATTATGGCGCTTTTTAGAGATATTATTGCTTAATTATCTTTGAAAAATGCGTGCCTACCCCCAATTTTCGTTTTGGATTCCAATAGCCCTTCCTAAGATCTGCTTTTCCCGCATAGTCATAAAACGCACAAAAATACTTCGG